>NC_138771.1:212085412-212473235 GCF_965119305.1 Pelophylax lessonae
AATATATAATATTTATTGAAAAAGTCACCATAAAAATATTTGTGGAAAACACATACACAAAAGGATCATACGTGTGAGGACATGCATATATAGTAAATAATATATACACCACTTCTACAAAGGCTCTACATTACTGATACCGCGGATGAGGCAGCATGAAACAGTGACTGACTATTGACTGTGATGAGCATCATCCTAGTAAATTCAGCCCGACATGTTTTGCAGAATATAACCGCTTCCTCAGGAGCTTTTATAAATCTTTTGTGAGAGCTTGATTTAGCATCTAATACCAGGGCAGAGCAGAGTACCAAGCAGGCCCAGACAGGTGAAAATCAATAAAATATATTCAAGGTTTATAATTTTAACCTGGCAGTACCAAAGATATAAATATATGTATATATTACAAATGGGGAATCGCCGCAACCACCCTGAAACCGCACCACAACTGCGCACTTGGTTGCAGTGCAGTGGTGTGGCATTTGCAGGGTAAACTCAGGTGGTGAGGAGGCAAACATGGATCACTTTTTAGAGGTAAAGTAATGATGCTGCATGTCTGAATCTAGCCTAACAGTATTTTTTTTTTTACCTAGCCAGTTAAACTAGTGTTTACTGGAAAACCAATCATTTGTATACGAATTTAACAAAAATAGCAATTTCCTTTCCCAATAGATGGATAATAGGAGTGTACAGCTTCACAGTGCTAAGAACAGTTTATTCATTTTGTAAATCAGTTTTTATGAGTATACATTATGTCCCAATATTGTTTACTGGTTACTCTTTATCCACCATGTTTTCAGAAATATTTGTCTCCTACACAGTCTGCTTACAGTATTAGAATCTGATCCCTCAGAGATTCCATCTATCTAAAAAAGCAATACGTGTGATTGCATTTTTCTGGTATTGCAAATATTACCAGTATACCATTGTAATGTCTTTTTTTTTTCCCTTTGACAATACGCTGAGAGTGAAACCAGTCTTTACATAGTGTGGGATGAAAGTTGCTTATCATAAATCTGTCACTATCCTATATCAACCTATTTAAAGTGGTTGTAAAGGCTCAAGGTTTTTTACCTTCATCTATTCTATGCATAAAGGTAAAAAAAACCTTCTGTGTGCAGCAGCGCCCCCAACCCTCCCTAAAACTTAATAAAGATTCCTGAGGGTTGCACATACACATACGTTGAAACTGCTGCACCAGTGTATTCCTTGAATACTAGGATCTAGCAAATATTGTAAAGTGTCAATGGTGCACTGTCTCTAATAGCACACAGTGAAAATAAACGTGTAGTTCAAACACAAATATATACTGCATCTAATGATGTATGTCTCAATTCAGTGTATCACTGTAATTTAAAAAAAAAAAAAAAAAATCATTTGATCCACTACTCTTTAGTGTTCAACGTAAAAATACATATGAAGATATGTGGCATGTAATTATGAGTTAAAGTGCAAACCACAATAAAGATGAACAAAGCAAAATTCATATATATATATATATATATATATATATATATCGTATTTTCAGGCGTATAAGACGACCCCCCTAATTTTCAAGTTAAAACATAGGTTTTGGGCTATACTCGCCATATAAGACTATCCCCCTTCCGAAGCAAGGCAGCACCATTGAAAAACATCAGATTTCTCATAGATCTCCAAGGTACCCCAAGTACTGTAATACATGTAATCTCTCATAATATCTCCAAGATACCCTAAGTATTACCAGTAGATGTAATCTAAAGACGCTGGCTGTGCGGGAATCCTGGGTATACCGGTACAGGATTCCCACACAGCCAGCGTCTTGAGAGATTTGATCTACCAGTAATACTTATACTTAGGTTACCTTGGAGATATTATACTCGGTGTATAAGAGGACCCCCCATTTTTGGGGATTTTTTTGAGGTTCAAAAGTAGTCTTATATGCCAGAAAATACAGTGTATATATTGGTCCATGCGTCCTGAAGTCACACCACTGGCTTTGGCTGACATGTTTCTCCTTAGAAGGCGTCAACTGGGAATGGAGTCCTTGCTTTGTGCAATAAAGGGAAGGGAACTCTTAAGACGTCAGCATACCAAGACATTTTGGACAATTTCATGTTTCCAACTTGGTGGGAACAGTTTGGGGTTGGCCTTCCTGTTCCAAAATGACTGCGCACCAGTGTACAAAGCAATGTCCATAAAGACATGGATATGCAAGTTTGGGGTGCAGGGAATTGACTGACCTGCACAGAGTCCTGACCTCAACCCGATAGAACACCTTTGGGATGAATTAGAGTGCAGCCTTCTCTCCAACATCAGTGCCTGACCTCACAAATGCGCTTCTGGAAGAATGGTCAAACATTCCCATAGACACACTCCTAAACCTTGTGGACAGCCTTCCCAGAAGAGTTGAAGCTTTTATAGCTGCAAAGGGTGGGCAAATTCAACATTGAACCCTACAGACTAAGACTGGGATGCCATTAAAGTTCATGTGCGTGTAAAGGCAGGCACCCCAATACTTTTGGTAATATAGTGTATATATATGTTATATATATTATATACATTAAGGAGCGAACTCTATACCATGCTATTTTTTTAAACTATCTTGTCTAATATGTTTACAGGTCAGGAATTCCTAACCAGTAATAGGGCTGAATGACATCACTGGTTGCTAAGAATATAGCGGGTGCTGGCACCCACTACTTCTTTAACTACATTGACAGCAGAAGTAGGAAGCTGTCAAATAAAGCAGTGGGAGAAAAACACAGTATTATATGTATTGTTCAGCTCCTACCAAACAAGCTGAAAGTCTGGCATTCAAACTGAAGGCTGAACAAGTAAAGTTCAGTCCAAACCTGTGTACATACCAACAGGGGAGCTCATTCCTTCTCTTCATCGTTTCCTGGGTCAGAGCAGAGTGCCAGCAGGAATTGTGGCTCACTGCTATTTAGCAGCTGATAGTCATGGGTCTGTAAAACATGAATATTTCCCGTTTACATTTTTTCATTAACATGGAGGTTGATAGCCCTGTTACCAGTAAGATCCATTTGTCACTGCGTGTATATCAAACAATATGTAAACAAACCAAGTCCAGCATGCTGACGCCACACATCTCATGTCCCTCCCTACATGTTTTGTCACAAACTGACATCATCAGGGATTTGTGATGAAATGCGTAGAGTGGGACTTGAGAAAAGTGACACCAGCGCACCGAATGCCGTGGCCATCTTACACGGTTTGTTTACATGTATCATATGCGCATTTTATACTCTGTACATGTGAGTGTATTACTTTTTTATTAAAGCCTCTTTTAAGTTTAAAATTACTACACTATGGTGGCTCTTTTGTTTACATCTTTATGAGTCTATCGAGTATGAAATTCTTTACTGTGGTGATGTCTTTGAATCTGTGAGGAGGTTCTGCTTTCTGGTCCAGTTAACCACTTCCCGCCCACCCTATAGGCAGATGTCATATGACGGCGGAAGGATAATGCGCTCTGCGTGCCCCCAGCGGCGATCGGTGCTGCGGTGTGTCACATAGTAAATAGGAAGTGCTGTTGATCGGCTTTCCTCAGTTCGTGCCTGACAGGCACGAGTAGAGGAGAGCCGATCTGCAGCTCCCCTGACAGGAGGGGGTCTGCACTGGTAATCAGAGCATTGATTGCAGACCCTTGGGGGGGTGCCATTAGAACCACCAGGGATGGTCCCCCATGACCCCAGGGATGCCCACCCATGACCCCAGAGATTCCCACCATGGCCACCAGGGATGGCAATCAGGGTTCAGGGAGCCCGCCAGTGCCCTCCCCATCAGTGCTGCCCACCAGTGCCCATCATTGCCATCTATCAGTGCCGCCCACCAGTGCCTATTATTGCCCACCAGTGCCCATCGGTGCCGCCTATCAGTGCCCATCAGTGCCACCTATCAGTGCCCATCAATGCCACCTATCACTGCCCAGAAGTACCGCCTACCAGTGCCCACCAATGCTGCATATCAGTGCTACCTATCAGTGCCATATATCAGTACCTATCAGTGCTGCATATCAGTGCTGCCTATCAGTGCCGCATATTAGTGCCACCCCATCAGTGCCACCCCATCAGTGCGTCCTCATCAGTGCCTGTCAGTGCGGCCTCATCAGTGCTCATCAGTGCAGGAAAAAACGTATCTATTTACAAAATTTATAACATAAACCAAAAACCTTTTGGTCTTTTTTTGTTTAGCAAAAAAGAAAAAACCTTGCGGTGATCAAATACCACCAAAAGAAAGCTCTATTTGTAGGGAAAAAAATTCTTAAATTTGGTTTAGGTACAGTGTTGCATGACCGCGCAATTGTCATTCAAAATGCAACAGCACTAAAAGCTATAAATGGGCCTAGGCGGGAAGGGGGAAAAGTGCCCGGTATTGAAGTGGTTAAAGGAGATGTCCATATCTAAAAGGTATATTTACATCACTTTATAATTTGAGGGTCTACATCATCTGTTAAGCAGTTTGAGGGTGTCACCATGGTGGTGAGTGCTATCTTTCACACTGAAGCTGGTTTCTGGAATTCCTCTCCGCAAAATCTTTAATGGATTTATAATAAATTATTGTTTATTAGCTTCATGTTCGGTGTAAATATTTGAATCCTATTTTGGGGTGCTGCAACTTGTTTTTTACATTATTTTTATTGTTCATTGCATTCCCCAGACTGCTGAACACTGTAATATACTTTCATATCAATAGGAGGAAATATTTTAATGAATCTAGTATTCATCCATTCAACAAAGGCACGCTTTTGCTAGTTATAAATATAAATCTATTTGGAAGCTGTAGCAGGCAGTGACAGGCAGCCATTACATCAGTGAAGTGGTAATTCACGAAGATTTATACGTTGTGTAGACCACAATAACTAAGCAACGAGAAGACCCTAAAAGTTAGTCTGCAACAACTATTGATTGCTTAAAGATTTTACATTTTTTACTGTCTATTTATACAAATTTAGCCACAAAATATTTTTTTTTTAAACTTACTTGAAGTGGAACTTTAGTCAAAAAACGAAGTCCTAGTAGATCACTTCAGGCTGGCCCCTTTTGCAGGTATAGCTATGTAAAACTTAAACAAATAAGTGCCTGTACTGTTTATAATCCAGTAATACATAGATTCACCCTGTTCTGCTCATGCTCAGTTGTTCTCCATTATTAGGCATTTTTAGGAACTGATAAATCTGTAGAGCCTAATCTGATGACAGCCTTAAAACAGAAATAAACCCTCCTATTATTTACAGCCAAGGTGCTTCTGCTTGATTTTCAACTGCCATGGTGCTGCACATGTGATCAGTTATGACATCAGCCATTTGATGGTTTGACAGTTTGGCTGAGAGCACAAGCAAATGTGACAGTTAGCAATCCTGGAATTCCAAGAATGTGACTGTTTTGTTAAACCATTAAATCGATGGGTTTAGATCCGCTTTATGATTTACTGATGTTCAGGGGCTCTGGGCTACAGCAAAATGGCAGCCTCCATCAAGAAGAAACGGGAGCAATGCTGGAGACAATTTACAGCGCACACTAATTTTTATAGTATAATTTTTAATAATGGGGAATATATGTTCCCTGCTAAAGAACATTTTTTGATCAAGTTCTTATAGGTAAGGTTCCGCTTTAACCACTTAAGCCCCGGAAGATTTTACCCCCTTCCTGACCAGGGCCTATTTTACGATTCGGCACTGCGTGACTTTAACGGACAATTGCGTGGTCGTGCAACGCTGTACCCAAACAAATTTGATGTCCTTTTTTTCCCACAAACAGAGCTTTCTTTTGGTGTTATTTGATCACCTGTGCGATTTTTTGATCATGCGCTATAAACAAAAAGAGAGCGACAATTTTGCAAAAATAACAATATTTTTCACATTTTTTTTATATGAAATTCCCCCCAAAAATGTAAAAATCTAAATTTTTTAACATTTTAGGCCAATTTGTTTTCTGCTACATATGTTTGGTAAAAAAAATTGCAAAAAGCGTATTTTGATTGGTTTGCACAAAAGTTATTGCGTTTACTAACTAAGGGAAAGATTTTTGTCATTTTCATTGTTTTTTTTTAACGAATAATGGCGGCGATCTTCGATTTTTTTGCGGGACTGCGACATTGCGGCGGACAGATCGGACCCTTGACTGACATTTTTGACACTTTTGGGGTTACCAGTAACATTACTACAGTAATCAGTGCTATACATATGCACTGTTACTGTAAAAATGACACTGGCAGGGAAGGGATTAACTTTATAGGAGAGGGAGGGGTTAAGTGTGTCCCTAGGGGCATGATTCTAACTGTGATTGGATGTGGCTGTGTGTGTAACAGCACAGATCAACGGTCCTACATAGCAGGACCGTATGATCTGTGCTGTTACACAGGGAAGAATGACAGGCGGCTTTGTTTACATTAGCCGCCTGCCTTTCTCCCGGTGTAACCGATGATCGCGAGTGACCGGCGGACCTCGGGTCCGCCGGTCACTCGCGCGGGGGGGTCCGTGAGCGGGGGGGCTCTGGCGGCCCGCGCTCGCTCCCAAGAGCCTCACAGGCAAGCGACGTAGTACTACGTCACTTTGCCTGTGAGGGGCTGACCGCCGCAGTAAATAGTCGTGTGGCGGTCGGCAAGCGGTTAAAAACATTAATAAACTCCAAAACGAAAAAAATAAATTGCCTTCTCTTGTGTTTGAGAAAAAAATACTTTCCTCCCATATCTTCCCAACAAGGGAAGCTTGTCATTTATCTGTTTGTTGAGTTGATTAATGTTTGTAAGTATAATCTCTAACGAGCAGGGCCCTCTAAATTCCTCCTGTATTGAATTGTAATGTAATTGTATTGTCTTCCCTCACATTGTAAAGCACTGTGCAAACTGTTTGCGCTATATAAATCCTGTATAATAATAAAAAAAATGTGCATAACATACTGTAATAATGGTCTTCTGTTATTTGACCAAAATAAATTTTAGTTGCCAAATCCTTTGCAGAATTCTTCCACCTGTACCCTTATACTGTATATGATACATGTCCGTCCGTACCCCCCAATGTTCTGCAAACTGAACCTCTACAGTGCTCCCTCAGGGTAAATAACGAACTTCACATAAGTCGATGAGCTGGCTTGTATTTTGGTCTGAACAAAAAGGCTGTTAGTTAATCTCTAACATTTCATTCATCACAATTGCTTGCTGTTTCTTTGTCTTCATTTTTATACTAAAATGAAGACAAATATCAATGGTAAAATATATATTTTCAACTCCAGTAAATAGGACTTTATAAACCAACTTAATTCATACATGAATACAAGCAGACAAAATATACATTTGAGTTAGCAATTTGCCTAATCACAATTCTCTATAATGATCATACTTTCTGCATAGTTTAAGTTAATAGCTTTGCCACTCTATATTGGTTGTGCCAGATTAGAGTTCTTGAGTCCATGAGCCCCTGCATTCCACAGAGGACACATACCATCTGTTAACTTTCAAGGATTAAGGATTAGCCTTTCACATAATACTATATATATATATATATATATATATATATATATTTACATACATATATATATATATATATATATATATATATATATATATAATATAAAAATAAATATAATATACAAATTGTGTTTATATATATATATATATATATATATATATATATATATATATATATATATATATATATATATATACACACACACACAATTTGTATATTATATTTATTTGTCTTTTGTTTTTTGCCCTATTTGTTACTTTTTTGAGATTTGGGGGGCTTTCAAAATCATCTGTTCAACCATGTAGACCTAAACATAACTTAGACTTAATATAAAGCTTTTTGTATACATATTACTTTATTTGTAATGCTTTCCATATGTAGGACACACACACACACATACACATGCACAAAATTAGTTTTTAATCCTTTTTTTCTTTTATAATTCAGACTGAATTTCCATTTATGTACACGTTACCACTTGACCTCTGGAAGATTTACCCCCCTTCACGACCAGGCCATTTTTTTGCAATACGGCACTGCATTATTTTAACTGACAATTGCTTGGTTGCGCAACACTGTACCCAAATAAAATGTATGCCCTTTTTCCCCCACAAATAGAGCTTTCTTTTGGTGGTATTTGATCACCTCTGCATTTTTTTAAATTTTTTTGCGCTTTAAACGAAAAAAAAAAAAGTCTGACAATTTTGAAGAAAAAAAAAAAAAACAGTTTTTACTTTCTGCAATAAAACATACCCAATACAAATTGTAAAAAATCTCTTCATTCATTCATTAGTTTAGGCCAATATGTATTCTGCTACATATTTTTTGTAAAAAAAATCCCAATAAGTATAAATTGATTGGTTTACGCAAAAATGATAGTGTCTAAAATCCATGGGATTTATTTATAGAATTTTTATTAATTAATACATTTTTAGCGACTTATAGCAGGACTGCGATATTGCGGTGGACAAAGTGGACATTACCTGACACTTTTGACACTGTTTGGGGACCAGTGACACTAATACAGTAATCGGTGCTAAAAATATGCATTGTCATTGTACTAATGACACTGGCTGGGAAGGGGTTAACATCAGGGGCGATCAAAGGTTTAACTATGTGCCTAGCCAATGCTTGTATACTGTGTTGGAGGTGCTTTTACTAGGGAAAGGCATTGGTCCATGTCCCTGCTTTGCAGAAACATGGATCAATGCCTTCCTTACTGATAGAACAGCAATCTGCCTTGTTTCTGGGTCTCTGCCTAATGATCGGCGGGTGACGGCAGACATATAGTCAGCAGGAGCGGGTTGCCAGTGGCGCGCATGCGCTTTTCAGACCGGGAAGTGCAGGATCATTTATTAGGTACGTGATCCTGCGCAGCAGAGTTGCTTTGCCGCTGTATATGTAAGGCGGCACAGTGGTGTAGTGGTTAGCACTTTCACCTAGCAGCAAGTGGGTCACTGGTTCAAGTCCCAACCACAACACTACCTGCCTGGAGTTTGCATGTTCTCCCTGTGCCTGCATGGGTTTCCTCCCACACTCCAAAGACATGCTGGTAGGTTAATTGGATCCTGTATAAAAAATTTGGCCCTACTGTGTATGTATGTGAGTTAGGGACCTTCGATTGTGAGCTCCTTGAGGGCAGGGACTGATATGAATGTGCAATGTATATGTAAAGCGCTGCGTAAATTGACAGCGCTATATAAGTACCTGAAATAAATAAATAAAATAAATATACGGTCAGCAAGCATTTAACATTGGTTGCAAGGTATTTGCTCTTTTTGTTCAATTAAATTCATCATGGTCAAAACTATAGTAAAATATTATGATTTTTTTTGCAGTCTCTAAAAAGACTGAATATATTAAAAAAATGAATCATTCATGCCATAGATAGTGTTGCTCCAATGTGCCTCTGTTCGATTCAAGGCCACGACTTGGTAACAATCCTGAACCTGAATCCAAACACCATTAAAGTCATTGGTAACTGAATTCAGGTAGGTTGTACAAGCTGCAGTTTAGCTGCTGGTAATTTAAATTTGCGGCCAAAAATCCTGGGTGATGACATTAACTAAATTTTTCCCAATGACTTTCTCCAGGATTTCTAGCAGTAAAAGGAAATTACCCCAGTGGGGAAATCTGTCATTTAGCAGTGGTAGTGTAGCATGCACAGCTCAGTGGGTGACAGGTGATCAAGATTTAAATAGATTTCATGTTATGATTGATGCTCAATTTACATTGGTGGGCGTTGATAAACTTTTTTTTAAACTGTTTTTTTTTTACTATTGTACCCCTCAACTCATTCTCCTGGGAAGGGGAGGATATCTGGTCACCCCTTAATTATAAAGGGGCTTCCAGATTCAAATGGATGTCCATTCATATGATCCCTCCACTTTTTTGGGACAAATGAGCTTTGGAAAGGAGGGAGGCTTTGCTACCCCTCATGCAAAGTACTCCCCAATTTTAAAGGCATTTGACCTGTTATGATACAGGAGCACTTGCTGCCCTTTCTTTCCCAGGCCTCATGCCTGGATAAGGGTCTGGCTGGAACATTAAAGCATATTTAAACCCAAAAGCAAACATTTATTATATTGCAGTTTTACCAATTCTTAGATGTCATGACTGCATTGGTTTTTCTTTTTTTAGGCTTTCATTTTCTTCTATTTTCACCTGGTGATCTGGCTAGTAAATCTGTTGTTTTTTTTAAAAGAACAAGCCTCTCTTTCAGATGTATCAGTTTACAGAGATGAGACAAACAATTTAACACTGACATGGGGTGCTCGGTTTTTATTTATTCCTGTAAAACCTTTATTCCAAAAGGAAAAAAAAAAAAATTTCTGTAACTGTTTATAAAGTGTGAGCTGGAGTTTGGGTTCAATTGGTTACTGTATTTAAATCCGCTAGCACATTTAAACCAATCCTCTCCCCAGACTGACAATGCTGCTCTCTGCTGCACCCCCTGTGCTCATTTATCCAGAGTGGGGCACTATAGAAGATAGGTTACTGGCCAGATCATAAGATAAAAACAGAGGGAAAAAAGCCTAAAAAAAGAAAACGATTTTTGCCACCACATCTAATGATTGGTAAGCTGCAATATATTACATTTTTTGGTTTGGGGTTTAATACCACTTTAAAACTAAAAGTGGTTGTAAAGGCTAAAGGTTTTTTTTTACCTTCATGTATTCCCCTCCCCGTGTCCTCCTTCCCTCCCACCAGCTGTCACCCTCCTGTCCTGGCTCTGCAAACACAGTGAGGGGGGATGGAAGTAGAGCAGGCAGGGATTCCAAAATTCTGTGTACCAGTTATCTAATCCCCCACTGTGTAACTATTAAATAAAAAAAAATGTTTAGTAGGTGCGGAGGACAGACAGCGGACTATTTAACCACTTTCGGGTTTAGGCGGATTGATCCGCCGCAGCACTCCACACAATTACATCGAAGGCCTGCCTCCACTACACTGGGGCCGGTCAGGAGTACTGCTGTAGATTAATCCACCTAAACCTGAAAGTGGTTAAATAGTCTGCTTTCTGTCCCCCAGCACCCACTTAACATAGGGGACCCAAAGAAGTATTTTTAAAAAAAAATAGCTGCACAGCAGGGAATGAGCTCATTTGTGCACAGAATTTTTGGAGTCTCTGCACTCTCTACCTTCAGTCCTCCACTGAGTCCCCACTAGCCCCATTTGTTTAGCAGAAAAGGGGCAGGGCCAGATATATCACTAGTCAGCTGGCCCCAGGCTCCCAGCTCTAGAGGATCCACCTGCATGAGAAGCTGCACTCAAACCACCCCAGCCCTCAACCTCTATCCCACCCCACCCTCAACTACCCTGCCCTCACTTACGCCCCTACTCCCCCCCTGCACCCTGCCCTCCCTTACCCTGCTACTCCCCCCCCCCACCCTGTCGTTTCTCACCCTCCTACTCCCCCCCCCCACTCTGTTCTCACTTACCCCCCGGCCCTGCCCTCACCCAACTGCCTAACTCCCACCCACCTCGCAAACCTCGGTGCATCCCTACTTAAAACTTATACTAAGGGGGAGCCATAGTCAGTCAAAACCTTATTTAAAAATAACTTTGAAACTGCAGACAGCCTCCAGTATTTGAGAGTACCGGTACTCAAAGAGAACTGATAAACTAATTTCTGAATCTTGACTTGGTTCAACAAACACGATCTAAAAGGTGATTAATAGATTGCAATGGTCGGCAAGTCTTACTATTGCCTAGAGAAATTTGAAAGCCACAGCAAGTGGCTTTAGAGGCCACTTAAATATTTTAAAATCTTGGATTGAATATACTTGTCGGTGGTTTTATTATTTATTTTTCTGCACATAGTTATTTCCTACCTAAACAAAGTGGAGCTTTTGTAAAACAGAAGGTATTTGCATGTCTCAAATCCATTACAGATCCAAAACATAATGGGATTAACCCTAATTTTAGTGAATAGAGTCATGCAAACCATTTCTTTATGCCCCTGTAGCTTAGCGTAGCCCAGAAGAACCCACCCTGGGGTAGGCTTCTCATGTGGTCCTTGCTTGGCCCACAACGAGGAGATAAACATGGAAGATGTGAGGACCACTCCATCACACTACCCGCTAACCCTGCCGGCAAGCTCATTGGCGCATTGAGTCAAGCCATTTTCGTTTCACTGTGGAACCAGTATTGAGACAAGCGTGCGGATTAATTTCTGTTTTAACTTTGATGAGCATATACATACAGTATACAGTGCATCTGGAAAGTGTTCACAGCGCTTAACTTTTCCACATTTTGTTATGTTACAGTCTTTTTCCAAAACAGATTAAATTCCTAATTTTCCTTAAAACTCTACAAACAATACCCCATAATGACAACGTGAAAGAAGTTTGGGCGTGCTGTATGTAGCTTTTGACAGCGTGCGCAAGGAGCCCTGTATCTCCAGAACCATAGGTGCTAGGAGCCCCGAATTTTGACCAGTGGTGGGGTAGGACTTCGGCTACCTACCTCCCACATTTGCCCTTTAAGTGCCGGTTCACATTCTTGCGGCTGCGGCGATCGCATGTAATATCGGAGCGCACTGCTCCTTCATTACATGCGATCGGCTGTGCGGTGCGAATTCAGCCTAACACTTTGTATGGCTAAATTCGCACTGCACCCGCAGCAAAGTCGCACAGGACCCTTTTTTTCAGCCGCATCAGGATCGGATCGCACAGTGGTTCACACTTGTGCGATCCGATCCTGTGCGAACTGTAAAGATCGCACTGCGAAATGCGATCAAACTGGGGGTGTCTTTAACATTTCATTGACACCCCCAGCGTATCGCATATGGCAGTGTGAACTGCCAGGGGTGCGTTTGCAATGCGGGAACAGGATGCAAATTCGCAGCCTTCCAGCATCGCATAAGTGTGACCCGGACCTAAAGCTCAATCATTTTTTTTTGTTATGGCAGGTGAGGCTCTGCCTTACCTGCCTCCCCTGACTGCACGTCCCTGATATTGTTATGTTACAGCCTTATTCCAAAATTGCCAGTGAAACTCCACAGATGTGGAAATGCTTTTTGGTTATAATACCTGACAGTAATAAAATCCAGCATTCTTAAGGGATTTTATTTGTTACTATCTATTTTAAAGCATGATAAATGAAAACATCTTCTTAAGCTTGTGTGGTTCCTTGAAAGTCCAAGATCTTTATTTATTTTTTTAAATTTCTAGCCATTTACGGATGTAGCCCATTTCCCCACAATACAAATTACATATAAAGTCATTTGAGGGTTAGTTGTTTCATTTAGGCCCACCTCACCACAACCAGTTTGGTTTTACTGTTTTTCCTCCCTAAAATCAGGGGTTAAATTGTGAGTTCAGATTAGATACAAACAGGGCTTAACAGAGATTCTACACCTAGGCCTTTAATACAAAAAAAGGCAGTCGCTACAATGATATATGTTTTGTATCATCAGTAATCATGTAAGGGTCAAAGAGAGGACCACAATGGTCATATACCCCTAGGGCCTAGGCTATCCCTGTTTGTCAACACAGGCACATCTGCTATGCTTAACATGCTTAAGAGGTGTTCATTTACATTACACATTTGGAGTTGAATGTAGACTAAAGAAGAAAGATCACACATTTCCATGGAATACAGATACACAAATGAGGTGTATGAAAATTCTATCATATTTTTAATATATTTTTATTTATGGCTATGCTTGTCCATAAGGAGAAAAGCAAACATGTACTTGACACATGATTGGATTTAGGTACACGGTATAATCAGATGGCTCTTAGCAACATTTTTGTCATTTTCATTTTTCTAATGTATTCAGTGATGTCAGTGTTCTGATTTCTTTACTCATCCTAGGATCGTTTTTAGATGTTCATATTAGGTCTTCATGACACACACACTCTCAAGCACCCACAATTATTTAGATATTCAGATTTGCTATGACACTATATCAGCTTCACATTTGGAAAGGGTTAATCCAGTCCTCATTTTTTAAAGTGTCAACTAAGAGGATTTGCATTTATCTTGTTAGTAACGCTAGTCCAGATGCATCTATATGTTGACTAATAAATGAGGTAACCACGGTAAACCATGATTTGTAGATTATTTTATAGCTCAAAAGGCTGATTTGGTCTGTTGAATAATAGTGATTCTCTCCAGTCAATGGGCTTTGATTTACTAAAGTCAAGCTCACATTGCAAGCAAGTGTAATCAGCGATCGCTCTCTCTTGCCAGCAAAATTATGCTCATTTGTTTGTGCATCCCCCTACACATGCATTGCCATTTTTATATCCAAACATAGCCATGTTCTTCGATGTCTAGGATGGAATTTATTGTGGTTTGTTTGGAAAAATCCCCATCAAATGTTATTTCAATATAAATTGTAATATGAGATATATATATATATATATATATATATATATATACTGTATATATATATATATATATATATATATATATATATATATATATACTGTATATATATATATATATATATATATATATATATATATATATATATATATATATATATTTATATTATATTTTATATATATATTATATTTTATATATACATATATATATATATATATTTGAATGACAACTGCCTCTACTGATGGAGCAAATCTTTTTAAAACTGGGCATGTATACAACTATATATTTTTTATATATATATATATATATATATATATTTTTTTTTTTTTTTTTTTAATGCAGAATATGTTTGATGTACCGAATTATATTATCCTTTTCTGTTTTACTGAGATTAAAAGCACAAGCAGGATATCTGTGTCCATGCATAACATGAAGGTATTCTATTTTTAGGAAACTAAATGTACATATTAATAAAATACTGGTATGATTAACAGACAACCATTGTTATTGTTTTTAAAAAAAATGTAATTCTCCTAAAATATTTATAATTTTGTGGGCTATATCATAAGATTGGTCTTGTTACCATAGTAATGTAATTAGGTTTCTGTATTAATAGACATTTTTCCTTCAGGCAGAGGGCATAGCTATGCTTCAATACTTCAATAGCACCATCTAGTGTTACAGTTGACACTTTAATACACATCTTTTATCTTCCGTTTAAGCCAGGTAATGTGTGATAAAAAATGCTGAAATTTACTGACAGAATACACTAACGACTAACGTCAAGCAGTGTATGTATATATACATATACAATATCTCACAAAAGTGAGTAAACCCCTCACATTTTTGTAAATATTTTATTATATCTTTTCATATGACAATACTGAAGAAATGACACTTTGCTACAATGTAAATTAGTGAGTGTACAGCTTGTATAACAGTGTAAATTTGCTGTCCCCTCAAAATAACTCAACACACAGGCATTAATGTCCAAACCGTTGGCAACAAAACCATGCGTTATAAGGTCTCAGGTGTGAATGGGGAGCAGGTGTGTTAAATTTGGTGTTATCGCTCTCACTCTCTCATACTGGTCACTGGAAGTTCAACAAGGCACCTCATGGCAAAGAACTTTCTGAGGATCGGAACAAAAGGAATTGTTACTCTACATAAAGATGGCCTAGGCTATAAGAAGATTGCCAAGATCCTGAAACTGAGCTGCAGCACAGTGGCCAAGACCATACATTGGTTTAACAGGACAGGTTCCACTCAGAACAGGCCTCGCCATGGTCAACCAAAGAGGTTGATTGCACGTGCTCAGCATCATATCCAGAGGTTGTCTTTGGGAAATAGACATATGAGTGGTGCCAGCATTGCTGCAGAGGTTGAAGGGGTGGGGGTCCACCTGTCAGTGCTCAGACCATACACCGCACACTGCATCAAATTGGACTGCATGGCTGTCGTCCAAGAAGGAAGGAAGCCTCTTCTAAAGATGATGCACAAGAAAGCCGAAAAACAGTTTGCTGAAGACAAGCAGACTAAGGACATGGATTACTGGAACCATGTCCTGTGGTCTGATGAGACCAAGATAAACTTATTTGGTTCAGATGTGTCAAGTGTGTGTGTTGGCAACCAGGTGAGGAGTACAAAGACAAGTCTGTCTTACCGACATTCAAGCATGGTGATGGGAGTGCCAAGGTTTGGGGCTGCATGAGTGTGGCTGGCACTGGGGAGCTACAGTTTATGGAGGGAACCATGAATGCCAACATGTTCTGTGACATACTGAAGCAGAGCATGACCCCCTCCCTTCGGAGACTGGGCTGCAGGGTAGTATTCCAACATGATAACAACCCCAGACACACCTTCAAGACAACCGCTGCCTTGCTAAAGAAGCTGAGGGTAAAGGTGATGGACTGGCCAAGCATGTCTCCAGACTTAATCCCTATTGAGCATCTGTGGGGCATTCTCAAATCAAAGGTGGAGGGGCACAAGGTCTCTAACATCCACCAGCTTGTTATGGAAGAGTGGAAGAGGACATAAGTGGCAACCTGTGATGCTCTGGTGAACTCCATTCCCAAGAGGGTTAAGGCAGTGCTGGAAAATAATGGTGGACACAGAAAATATTGACACTTTGGGCCCAGTTTGGACATTTTGACTTAGGGGTGTACTCACTTTCATTGCCAGCGATTTAGACATTAATGGCTGTGTGTTAAGTTATTTTGAGGGGGCAGCAAATTTACACTGTTATACAAGCTGTACACTCACTACTTTACATTGTAGCAAAGTGTCATTTCTTCAGTGTTGTTACATAAAAAGATATGATAAAATTCTTACAAACATGTGGGGTGTACTCACTTTTGTAAGATACTGTATATATACATATATATATATATACACACACACACACACAGTATATACACTGCCTGGCCAAAAAAAAAAAAAGTCGCCACCTGGAATTAATTAAGCAAATAGGTAGGAGCCTCATATTGGATAGTTACTGCATGGACGGTTATCATTTCTTAAACAACCATGTCGAAAGACACATTCCGTGGTCGTGGAAAAGATGTTAGTCTGTTTTAGAAGGGTCAAATCCTTGGTATGCATCATGCAGAGAAAACATCTAAGGAGATTGCAGAAACTATTAAAATTGGGTTAAGAATAGAGTTGAGCAAACACCTGGATGTCCGGGTTCAGCCGAACTTGAAAAAAAAGTCCAGGTTCGTGACCCGAACTTAACCCGTACTTTACCCCGATCCCGAACCCCATTGAAGTCAATGGTGACCCGAACTTTTGAGCACTAAAATAGCTCTAAAAAAAACATGGAAAGGGCTAGAGGGCTGGAAATGGCAGCAAAATCTTCTTAATAGCATGGCAAGTGCTCTGCAAACACATGTGGATAGGGAAATAACTTAAAATAAAATAAAAAACATAAAAATAAAAAAGAATCATCTTGATCTGGGAGGACGAGGCCCATATGGAGTAGGAGGTTGAGGTGGCGGTGGGTGTGGCGGTGTAGGTGGAAGCAGCGGTGGAGGAGGATGAGGTAGCCAACACTGGCTTTTGTTTTTAATTTTTTAGGAGGAGTTAGCAACAGGAGTCAAACTGAAGCGCCCTGCAATCCTCGGTGGGGGAAGGAGATGCGCCAAACAAATTCAAAGGGTGTATCTCACAGTAACATAATCAGCAAATGCTGCAAAATTATTAATTGTCCCCTAAATGGGTGTTTATTGAATAGCAGAATAGAACAACAGTATCTAAAAGGGTGTATCTCACATGAACAGATACAGACTAAGCCGCAATTTAATATCTTTATTTCCCCTAAATGGGTGTTTATTGAATAGCAGAATAGAACAACAGTATCCAATGGGTGTATCTCACACGTACAGATACAGACTAGGCCGCAATTTAATAGCTTTCTTTCCCCTAAATGGGTGTTTATTGAATAGCGGCATAGAACAACAGTATACCTCACGTCAGCACACAATGGGATATAACTAGCTGAATAAATGGGCGGGAGAGAACACATGAAAATAAACATTGCTGACTGCACGCCTAGCTTGTAAAGTCAAATGAAGGGCTAGCCATCTCTCATGTATCCTTCACTGAAATCCTGGTATAACTGCCCCAAAGGCTGCCACCCCTCCAGTCGATGGAGTTTGCACCTGTTCCTGAGCAGAAAGGCCTACTTCCCGCATGCCAATCTAATTACCCTGGTAAACCAATAGAAGAGAACTCAAGAACCTAACCTAAATGAAAGGATTGTCCACTTTTCCCTCTTTTGTCTTTGACCTTTTCATGTATATGGTTAGCATCTTAAGGACCTGAAGTCTTCCTGCTGTGTACTCCATGTGAATGCTCGGAGGGACTGCTCCCAGGTTTTTCTGGAAACTGGATACCACTTGGAGATGGACTTACTCTCACTATTTCTGGTAAAAAGACACAAAAGTGATCTTTGCAGGAAAGAGCTGCAATCTCCAACATCTTTTTGTCTGAAGCTACTGCGGTCAGAAGAACTGGTTTTACCACCGGTAATTGCAATGAAAATTAACCTATTGAAGCAAGGGATACCTGTACTAGTGCTTTCAGAGCTAAGCCTAAATCCCATGAAGGAACAAGGATTTCCTTGGTGGCCGTATATGGGTTATGGCCTGCATGAAGCATTTGTTCAATGGCTCTTCCACCCATCTGCAGCTGGAAAAAGAGGATAAAGGCAGATACCTGAACTTTAATTGAGTTGTATGCCAGACCAACCTCAAGAGCTGGGCCCACAAGTGAAAAAACTTTGCTGAGCAAACAAAACAATCTTCCTTCATATCCTCTTATATATAGTGTTCATGATCTTATGGTCTTCACCAAGGTTTGAACCACCTCAAATGGGAATCCCCGCACCCGTAGTCCGGCCAATTCAATAGCCAGGCTATTAAGAGTCTCACTAAATTGGGGTGCTGCCATTGATGTTGGCATAAAAGATCTTGTTTAACCGGAAACGGGATTGGTGGTGCGGATGACATCTGGGGGAGCAATAAAATTGAAGGCCTCCTCCGCAGGTGGAAAGCACCTGTATGGTATAAACACGTTCTGTCCAAATGTTCAGAAGAATCTTCATAAACAAGGACACTGGAGGAAAACGAACACCAACAAAAAAAATCCCATGGCATTGTGAATCCACCTTCTATCACTTCCCCTTTGTACCTTGTTACAAATATCGGAAGTTGTGTGTTCAATGGACTCTAAGAGAACTATCGCTGGAATGCCCCATAGAGAGAATACTAGTTAAGGTCCGTATTGTTGGAAAATAATTTGCCTAACTGATCCGTTAGTGGATCCTGCTTTCCCAGTAAGTAGACTGCCGTTAACTGCCTGAAAGTGGCTCTCCATCCAGCGAAAAGTTTATGTTACGAAAAGTAACAAGAAAAGACAGACACTTGGTGCCCCCTTGGTGGGAAATGTAGGCTACTGCTGTCTTGTTGTCAATCATCAACTTCACTCAGGCCCCTTGGAGGAAAATCCTGAAAGGCTTGCAATGCTAGAAAAAACTGCCTTACATTTAAGACAGTCAGAGCATCTGCATTCCACTACGCTCCAATGGCCTTGCACGTGTCTCCTTAGACTGGAGGCAGATGTCAGAATTATTCAATCTCCTAGGCTGAGAGGCATGCCACAAAAGAGGCACACTGGTGTCCAAAATTCCAGTTCTTGCTAATTTGCGCAGATCTAATTTCTGATCTAATTTCTAATTTCTGATCCATAGGCAGCCCATCCCATTGACTGAGGAAGGAAAATTGAAAAGCCCTCATGTGCCACCTGGCCCAAAGCAGCACTGGAATGGCCACTGTAAAATGTCCCAATGGGTACAATGCAGTCCCTTGCTGACATAAATGCTGTCTCCATGACTCTTCCTATGCAGACTTACAATTTGCAAATTTTTGTCATTTTGGAAACCACTTGACTTATTCGCGCATGAAAGACTACTCCAAGATCCTTCATGGATTAAGAATGGGTTAACTGCTTTTCCTCTTTGTTTACTAGTCGACTGAACTTGGAAAAGGATTTCTAGGACAAGGTTGTGATGCTTTGCCAGCTCCTGGCTTACACCTGCGACAATCAAAACGTCATCCAAGTAGTGGTATACCCAAAGACAAATTACTCCCACTACTGCCAACAAAATGTTCAAAAAGTTTCTTGGTGCCATGCCAATTCTAACAATGGCAAACACCTGAACTGGAAGTGACAGCCAGTCACTGCAAATCTCAGACGTCTCTGGTGTTACACACTGATTGGTACATGGAAGTATACGTCAGCTAGGTCGATTGACTCTAACTGGTCCTCATGCTGAACTATTGCCATGACTGTTTGCACGGCCTCCATCTTGAACCTTTTGTTGTGTATGTACCCATTCAATTTCTTCAAACCCAGACAGTTGTGAAAGCTCCTGATGCATTAGGTACTAGAAAGAATTGGGAGAAACCCCCAGATTTGTTCTTTTGGTGGCAGGACTATGGACTTGTTGCAGTATAATTCTTATAGGTAATCTTGCAGTAATTCTTTCTTCTTGAGATCTGTTGATCATGAATGAAAGGATTTGGTGATTGTACTCCCAGCTAACTGTCTTTGATGTTTGTTGCCCAAACCCTCCAAACAGGAGGCTATCCTGGCTTCCACTGGAAAGCAATGGTTGGGCACACCTTAAAAATATTTTCCAGATGTCTAGCAGCCTGCTCTGGATTCCATGTAAAAAGGAAGATCAAGCTCCCTTCACTGTTATCTGGTAAGTTTCAGCCTGCCTTATGTAACGCTCCTGCGTTTTTAGTATAGGCTGGATTTGCAGCTGCAAAATCTCCACTCAGTAGTCATGTAGAGATGTGTTGAATACCAGATCCAACTCTCCAGGACTCATCACCGTGGGCCTGTCAGCTTCAACATACAGATATATACACACTCAATGAGATGTTCCTGGAGTGATAGAATGTATATGTTAGTATGAAGGTGATGTGCTGAAGGGACAGGTGTGAACAGTGACAAGGATGGTAATCACTTGATAGGTTTTGTATAGGAGAGTTCAAGATGGTATTTAGGAATGCAGATAGGTTAGTATCGAGTATGCTAACAGGTGGTGAGGACAGCAGATGACAAATACAGGATAGACTAACCCAGTGCAAGGATAGATAGTAGTAGACAGGAGAGCTAGCAATCTATGCAGCAGTGCAGATGATAAATGGTAGTAGGCTGAAGAGCTAACAATCTATGTAACAGTGCAGATGATAGGATAGTATAGATAGGTAGTAACAGTCCTTAATGTGCATAGGTAGATAGTGCAATAAGGTTATGGAGGGTTCCCCTGCGGGGTACTTATCACTTGTAATGTTAGTAGTTTAGAGAGGTCCAGTAGATAAGGAATGATCCGGTAGCGAGATACAGGGATCAGTAGCGAGGTTCCGGTCTGCTCCAGGTAAAGGGAATGGCTGGAGGTTCCGATCGGGAGACAAGCTTGAAAGCATGTGGATAGCAAGGCAGGTTGAACGAACAATGTGAGTGAGACCGCCGGCGGTTGAAATAGCCGCTCTGCGGCGCTCAGCAGTGACATCATCGTTCTTAAAGGTATATGCGTACCACCTGAAGAGGAAAGTGGTGATTAAGGGTACCGGAGGTACCAGAATCTTACACCTTATAAGATTTTGCCTCCTGAACCCTTCTGAAGATTGACTGACTTGAGCAAAAAGATGGCTGCTTCCTCTTGTTAGACTGTGGTAACAATCTCGACATTTCTTCTGTTAGTCCCTCGCTTCATCCAGTGTTTTGCCAAACAACAACCTCCTATTATGGGGAATGTTACAAAGGGCTTGTGTGGAAGCTTCATCCACCCTCTAGTGGCACAACCACAAAGCTCTCATCAGTGTGGCTTAATGTGCCAGCCCTAAAACTAGGTCTATTGAAGCCTTGGCCAAAAATCAGCAGCCAGGTTCAAGTCCTCCAGAACCATGCCCCCGCCTGCAGGTTCCACTTAAATTTAAAGGCCATATCGTATTGCTTTAAACATCACAGGAAATGCTGCTGCTAGTCAACAGGCAAAAAACTGCTACAGTATAGATTTTTTGCAAGTCTGCAGGCCAGTTCACCACAACTTCTGAGTTGAAGGGGCCTTTCTGCATGCACATTTTTTTAAGTGTTCAGGTGCTTTTTGTAATGTGTTTTGCCATGATACAGATGTGTTCCATACAGAAAAAAATGCAACATGTTCTCCTTTAGTTGACTGTACTGGAACACACTGCACTGGTGGGGTGTAGGCCATTGGAATCCATGGTAAACACTGTTCATGCATTTTTGACTCAGAATAAAAATGCATTGGACTGTATCTGGTGTTAACCAAGTCCACTTTTCAAACCATAGGATCCCTAAAGGTATTGAAAGGCAAAGACACTTGGGCACCAGACGCTGGCAGGCCCTGTCCACTCCTGGAAGTGCGTTGCTTAAACAGGCATCAGCCAGCTACATTGGATAAAGCTTCGAGACCTTTACTGTAATTTGGTCTTCTTATCAGATCTCTCCCATTCTTCATCAATGAGCTTTTAACTCTGTCATTAGGGGAAAGAAGGCCCTTCCTTTTTCACATTTGGAAATATCTGCATGTTTTCGTGATGGTTGGGCCTGCGTCTTGCCTGTGCCACATACTTTCCACTACAGCCTCTAGGCTTTGAAATGTGTGCATCCGCTTCCTTATCCATTGTCATTTAAGGCAATCCATGCAAATTAATTTCTTGTCACTGCAGACTGCATGCAGGTCCAACATACATTTAGGGCTGGGCAAGGCATTTTCTATTGTGCTGATTTAAATGCATGTGAGCCATTGCCACGTGAGCTGCTTGAAGAGCATGAAATCTGCCCTGTGTGGGAATCCGAGGAATGCAGAGTGTCCTGGTCAGGAGATGACCAGTGGCGGGTCTTATGTTTCCTGGAGTGTTTGCGTTTAGGGCTTCTGCTCCCAAAATAATGCATAACACCATACTTCGGATTCCTTGAGTATTCCTTGAGCACTCTTTTAAAAATATGTCCCACTCATCCTACCTTTTGCTAGTCTTCTGTTCCACTGGCAGGTGTGGTGAGCTCATGCAAAAAAGAAATATGGAAAAAAATCATAATTCTCTCACTAAGAAAAAACAGGTAATCTGTCTCTTTAAGACCCATCTGCTTTCATCTACATACTTCAGAAGCAGCAGCAGGAGAGAGGGAGGGAAAAAAAGTTCCTCTGCTGGCTCTAACACTGTTTAAGCTGCTGCTTGATGACTGGCGGTCACTACCCCACGCCGCTGCGTCTCCCTGCCCTCTGTGACATCATCCACCGCCACTCTCAGACAGAAGACAAAGCCAGGAAAGCAGTACGGCACCATGCCTATACAAGACAGGAAAACCCCAATGGTGACATTAAGCATCAGTTGCCCGCCACCCAGCACAAAGGGCACCCAGTTTTTAGGAGGGATTACCATCCAACATTCAGGTTCTTACAACTCCATGAGAGGCTGAAAATGGAGGGGTAGGTTCAGCAGGGGGAATATACTTGCAGTAAACAAAGTACTTTCCAACTGCAATCCACAGGTGGCCTGGAGCATGACCAAACAAAAAAAAAGAGCACTTCAGTGGAGGAGGAGCTGTCTTTTATTTAGCTAGGGAGAGGTGGTCCTGTGGGCTCCAGAAGAGGTATTAACCCATTGTGTGCTGACATGAGGTGGAGCCAGGAAAGAGTGGTTCAGGGAGCATGAGACATCATTTTCAAACATGGATTGGCCACCACAGAGTCCAGGCCTTAACCCCATTGAGAATCTTTGGTATGTGCTGGAGAAGGCTTTGCACAGTGGTCCGACTCTCCCATCATCAGTACAAGATCTTGGTGAAAAATATATATACAGTATCTCACAAAACTGAGTACACCCCTAATTTTTGTAAATATTTTATTATATCTTCTTATGTGACAACACTGAAGAAATGACACTTTTCTACAATGTAAAGTAGTGCGTGTACAACTTGTATAACAGTTTAAATTTGTTGTCCCCTCAAAATACCACACAGCCATGTCTAAACCGCTAGCAACAAAAGTGAGCACACCCCTAAGTTAAAATGTCCAAATTGAGCCCAAAGTGTCAATATTTTTTGTGGCCACTATTATTTTCCAGCACTGCCTTAACCCTCTTGGGCATGGAGTTCACCAGAGCTTCACAGCTTGCCACTGGAGTCCTCTTCCACTCCTCTATGACGACATTGCGAAGCTGGTGGATGTTAGAGACCTTGCACATCTCCACCTTCCGTTTGAGGATGCCACACAGATGCTCAATGGGTTTTAGGTCTGCAGACATGCTTGGCCAGACCTTTACCCTCAGCTTCTTTAGCAAGCTAGTGCTTGCCTTGGAGGTGTGTTTGGGTCGTTATCATGTTGGAATGCTGCCCTGTGGCTCCGTCTCCGAAGGGAGGGGATCATGCTCTGCTTCAGTATGTCACGGTATTTATTGGCATTCATGGTTCCCTCAGTGAACTGTAGCTACCCAGTTCTGGCAGCACTTATGCAGCCCCAGACCATGACACTCCCACCACCATGTTTGACTGTTTGTACTCCTCGCCTGGTTGCAGCCACACAAGCTTGACACCATCTGAACCAAATACGTTTATCTGGGTCTTATCAAACCACAGGATATGGTTCAAGCAATCCATGTCCTTAGTCTGCTTGTCTTCAGCAAATTGTTTGCGGGCTTCTTGTGCATAATCTTTAGAAGAGGCTTCCTTCTGGGACGACAGCCATGCAGACCAATTTGATGCAATGTGTGGCGTATGGTCTGAGCACTCACAGGCGGACCACCCCCCCCTCCTCTGCAGCAATGCTGGCAGCACTCATACGTCTATTTCCCAAAGACAACCTCTAGATATGACGCTGAGCACATGCACTCAACCCCTTTGATCAGCCTGTTTTGAGTGGAACCTGTCCTGTTAAACCGCTGTATGGTCTTGGCCACTGTGCTGCAGCTCAGTTTCAGGGTCTTGGCAATCTTCTTATTGCCTAGGCCATCTTTATGTAGAGCAATAATTATTTTTTCTTCAGACCCTCAGTGAGTTCTTTCCATGAGGTGCCATGTTGAACTTCCAGTGACCAGTATGAGAGAGTGAGAGCGATAACACCAAATGTAACTCACCTTCTTCCCCTTCACACCTGAGACCTTGTACCACTAATGAGTCACATGACAGCGGGGAGGGAAAATGGCTAATTGGGCCCAGTTTGGACATTTCTACTTAGGGGTGTACTCACTTTTGTTGCCAGCGGTTTAGACATTAATGGCTGTGTGATGAGTTATTTTGAGTAGACAGCAAATTTACACTGTTATACAAGCTGTACACTCACTACTTTACATTGTAGCAAAGTGTCATTTCTTTAGTGTTGTCACATAAAAAGATATAATAAAATTCTTACAAAAATGTGAGGGGCGTTCTCACTTTTGTGGGATACTGTATATATATATATATATATATATATTTTTTTTTTTTTCTTTTTTTAATCCTGTATAATAATAATATTGTATATATAGACACACACAGATATATATACAGTATATATATATATATATATATATATATATAGTGTGTGTATATATGTGTATATATATATATATACATATATATATATACACATATATACACACACTATGTGCTTTTATGTGTAATTTTGAAAACTCTCTTAATTTCTGTGCAAATGGATGTAAACCACAGTACTACACAGAGCTGTGTTTTAACCATATACAAGCAAAGGCTTGATGTCCCAGGGGAACAGCCTGTATTTGCTTTGCGGTGGAACAAGCAGGCATCCTGACTCCATTTATTCACATTGTTCAAGTGCTTATGAAAGCTTCTGAACAAGCTGATCTGTAAATGATTGAAATGACAATTCTCTGGAGCTCTCGGTACAAATTACTATTTCAGGCTCAATGCTTCATAAACACAGAATCCTAAGAACACTACCAGCCAAAAAAAAAAGCAATGTTGTTTTTATTCCTAATAGTGGTGCATGATTTTAAGGACTCTGTGCTGTCTTTCAAGATTGATACATAATAAATATATGCATTACGTGGTATATTCAGATTTTAAGCAGTTGTCAGGATTTTTGGGCTATAACAAAACTGTATAAACATAAAAATACACATTTAATAGTTTTACCAGAAAAACAGTATGTTTTCTTTATATTGAATCATCAGTGCCAAATGTGATGATAGTGACCCAAACTATGTGGAGAGAATGGAGGCGTAGTATTGAACACAGTGGAGATCATGTTTTTGCCTCTAGCTCTGAGGAAGGGAGTGCATGCATCAAAACATGTAAGCTTGCCAATCAAGTGATGCATTGGACCAGGTGACACTTCACCAACACTAGGTCTGGTTGTGGTGCGGTACAATGCTTGCTTTCTTTGGATTTGGCTCTTGTATCTAATAATAAATCCTTTGGTAATACACCAAGCGTTTGTGTCCTTCTGTTTGTTTTTTTCTTCAGTTATCTGCTAATATTCCCCTATCTGAGGAAGACTGCATCAGTGAAGCGTTCCAGTTGAAAATTTACTATTACCGCTTACCACCTCCAGTGGACCTCAATTTAAAATATTCATAAACACTTCCAAACCCAATAGGAAACTCCACCACACATTTGCCTCGTTTCCACTGAGCGAAATGGTTCGGGTTGGTACAGTTTGGAAGAGTTAGAATGGTCCGGCCTTTTCAGGTGAGCGTTTCCACTGCAAGTTGGACCGCCAGGGGCCATGTGGCGTTTACACCAAATGCCTTTTGACGTAAGCATTGAGGTTTTCCTGTCCGCCAATCAGTGGAATGTATAATGTGACGCCAGTAGCTCCGCCCTAACCGTACCGTTCCATTTCCTATGGCCCTACATCTAAATGAAGGAGGACCAGGAATGGTGTGGTTTGGTTTGGTTGTATCGGCCATTTTCATAATAGAAAAAAAAAAGACAGCGTACCATACCGAACCGAACCAAACCGATCCACTCAGTGGAAACGAGGCATAAGTGTGTCCATGTGTCTTCCTTTAGTCTTGGCCTCCCTCTTTCTATTGTGAATACAAAATATAAAATATAAAATATAAAAAATAACTAGTGCTTTCTGTGTATTGGGAGATGATAGATGACCAAATCTATTCAATTCACATTTTATTATCAAACGTTGGCAGCCCACAACTTCTAATAAATAATATTTGGATGTGTCCTAGCTGCTTACCTCCTCAAATGGAACCCGATATACTGTATAAGGTCTAATACATTTTTGGAGTTCAATCCATGTCCCCTGCAATTCTTTTCCCCTTCTTTTCCTCTTTAACTCAACTCAACTCTTTTCCTTCTCAACTTGACATCCATTTGTCCAGCCACATGCAGATAGAAATGGGACCCATTAGTGCATACCACTCAAAATACTTTATTAACAATTTAAAAAATCCCCTCACATTAAAAAAGCACAAACCAGTGCTATCTTATGCGCATTTACAGAACTTCACATTAAGGCCAAAACTTCTTATAGACACTCAGGATAGGTCATTCTTTCAGCTCCTTCCAGCGTAGCCCTGCCTCTATATGCATTACGCCCAAAGGGCTTCCTCAGTAGGTTAATCATATCCATGGACAGTAAAAGCTGTTGTGCTTCGAAGCTTCATATGCTGTCCTGAATCAAAGAGCAGGTAAACACCACTTAAGTATTACTTCACTGCCACAAAAGAACAAAATAGAGAAGTGGCCCCTTCAGATTGTCACCCCTATCCCCCATTTGTTTTTTAAATAAATTGCATTCTTAATTGAGGGCTATGATGATTGTTAAGTACATGTCTCTTTGTGGCTGCTTTGTTGGTTCTTTCTATTTTGTGTTTAAGGTGACCATCTACCTGCTGTTGCTATGAAGATTTACCTCCCTTGCTCAGCACTGGATTGGTGACAAATATTTTGATTGGAAACACTTAGCCAATGAGTGTAACCATTCACTTGTATATGCTCTCCTGTCACTGGGAGAACCCAGAATTTACATCAGATCTCTCAGCTGGACTCACCTCTGGATTATCTTCTGCCTTCCTTTTGGATCTTTTGACCTGCTCCCCCATCAGCCCTCACATTTGTTATTTTCCATTATCACGCCCCACCTTTAATGTGGGGTAGTATTGCCCACTTTGTGGGTGGACAATGGTTGGTTAGCGGTTACTTAAAAAAAGGTTGGGTGGTAATGGCGCTCAAAGGTAGTGCTATGGGGGGTAACAGCTGCAAATGGGGGTAAGTGTCAGAGATTGTATTCGGGGTGTGTAACCAAAATCCAGTTGGGCATCATACAATGAGCAATAAATAGTAAATCATAGGCACAAGGGGGGGATGGAGAGTCCGTGTGCAAGTCCCTGGAAAGGAAAATAATAAATTAACCTGAAATCCAATGGGGGATGAGCAGATCCAGGGTGAATTCAAGGATGGATGGATGGATGAGCACTCAGGGCTGCTGACCGGAGGAGTGAAGCCAACTCTAGTAGAAAAGTAAAGGGAGGGGAAAGCGCCTCTTGAGTGTGATAAAAGTTTTATTACAATAAATTACAGTACCAACTTACATTAAAGTAACTGGATTTGCATGTCCAGCGCGTCCTGCTCTGGGGGCAGATGTGGGTATGCGCAGCATCCAGGTGGTGTCCGGCAGCTCTGGAGGACTCGAGAGGTCCCCCTCTGTAGTCTTCCGGGGCGCGGTGGACAGGATGGAGAAGCCGGTGCGGCGGCCGGCGGGAGCGTCTGACGTCACTGTGGTAGGAGAGGGCAGTGTGGGCAGTCTGGGCTCACAACGCGTTTAGCGCATGCTCAGTCAGGACACAAGCTGAAGTCAGCAACTGGAGATCAGGATACAATGGAATCATGAGTGAAGCCATGTCCAGCACAGAGCAGCAAAACATAAAAGAAACATAAAACAAAAAAGCCAGGTCTCTACAGCTGATGCCTTCACCACAGTGTGTTGTTGTTTCAATAGAGAGACTGACTCCAATGCCAGTTGGACATGCACACTTGTTCACACTAATGTGTATTAGAGTGAGCGTGTACATTTTTTGCTCACATGTAACTGAAACCCAGTGTTCTGCAGCACATTTTGTCCTATGTGCACATGCAGATCCTGGACAGGGCCATGCACTCAATCCTCCTGACAGGTTCTTCAACAAACATTCTTTTCAGATGCCTATGCCCAACAAATATTTTCTAAAAGTGACAATCAGTTCACTTAAAATCTCTAAGGATATTCTGGTTACACAAAGGCTGGTTGATCTTTCACTAGTGTGTATTGGTGTCAACTTATAAAGGCAAAATTTTAAAGTGGTTGTAAATACTGAGGCTGGGTCCACACTAATGCGAATTGGAGGAGGGTTTTCCCGCATCCAATTCACATGACAGGAAATGGAGCCGGTTCACACAGCTTTGTGTTGGCCGTGGTCCGATTTGCACAAGGTTCCTGTGCATCTCTGGCTCCCTTTCAGGTCCGAAATCAGGCAAAAATTTGGACCTGATTCACCTCTGAAACAGAGAACGGGGACGCACCAGACCCTTTGCTGTTAGCCGCTCCGCAGCATGTGTGAACCCAGCTTCAAGGTTTTTTGTTTTCATGCATTCTATGCATGAAGGTAAAACACCTTCTGTGTGCAGCATCCCCCCAGACCCCCCCCCCCCACCCCACCCTGATATTTAATCACAGACAGTAAGGAGGGAGCAGGGCCGAGCCGTGCTCTGTGTGTCTTCTGAACACACAGAGGCAGCTCAGGAGTAAGCACCAAGGGTGTTCCCCCAAAGCAAGCAGCTTGCTATGGGTCACTCGTAAAGGGGGAGGTCCCAGGAGTGCTGGCGGGGGACCTAAGAAGAGGAGGATTGGGGCAGCTCAGTGCAAAACCATTGCACAGAGCAGGTAAGTATAACATGTTTATTTAAAAAGACGAAAACATGAGCATTTAATATCACTTTAAGGACAGATGGGGGTTGATTTTCTAAAACTGGAGAGTGCATAATTTAGTGCAGTTGTGCATTGTAGCCAATCAGCTTCTAATTTCAGCTTGTTGAATGCTTTCAAAAGGAACATTTGTTAATATTGTAATTACTTTGAGACAGTCAAAATGTCATCTCTCTATAGTTTTCTGTTTTGCAAATGAGACAATGCCTAATGAATGTTGTATATAGATAGCCCCATAGATTGACACTACTGACAGATATTGTTATGCTCATGGCAGCATCAGTTGCATGACCAATCTTTGAAATGAACACTCTGTTGACAGATATCCACTTATGGTTGAATTTCTTTGCTTTCTTTAGGAAATTAATTTTGTATTCAATTTCATTATAGCCTCTTATAATAATTCCACAGAAACTAACACCTTATATTTTCCACATGTGTTCCCTGTATCATTCATATTTGTAGGTATAATATATGAAAGGAGTATCTGATTGCATTTTTTTTTGTTTTTAAAAATAAAAAAACATGTCATACTTTCCGGCTTTGTGTAGTTGGTTTTGCACAGAGTGGCCCGGATCCTCCTCTTCTCGGGTCCCTCCTCAGCTTTTCTTGCCCGTCCCTCCTGGGGCATTCGAATTATAGAAAATCAATAAAAAACATGTAAATACTCGCGCTATGTGTATGTTATTCCAAAATATTTGCAGCTGCTTTCCACCCACCTAAAAAATACAATTATAATAATACAGCGCTTGCAAATCAAAACATATAATCATACAACATAATGTGCTCGATGCTCCAAAAACCCCAAAAAGTGCTGAAGTGCTTCATGTAAACATGCTGTGAAGTGTGCCACACTCCCCGCTCATTTCCCCGCTTACCAGAGAGAACAGACCCACAGCTTTTCAGTCTGGGGGTCAACCAAGGTTGTATCTGGTGTTGTGGATATCAGGCCTATGGACGCCTAAATCAGGTTTCACCAATATTACTCTTGGGGCAGCTTTAGTGTCCTCAAGGCTTAATAAAAAAAAATGGTACTCATAGTACTGTTAAATTATATTTATTTTCACAAATGCAAAACAACTTAAAAAATTGTAGATAAAAACGGACATATAACAAGCATGAGACTCTTCCGGGGTCGCTGCTGCTTGGCGTGCATTCCATGGAGGACAGAAGTGACGTCGTTGGTTAGCGAATTGTCCTTGATGATGCCCTGGAGGGGTGAAACCTGTTGACGTATTTCTGGTTCCGCTAACCAACAATGTAACTTCCGTCCTCCGTGGAACACATGGTGAGCACAGACACAGAGTCATGACCCGGCCCTGCCCTCTCTCTCTCCTGATTGGCTGACTGACTTTAATTGACAGCAGTGAGAGCCAATGGCGCTGCACTGTTGTCTCAGCCAATGAGGAGGGGAGTCCCGGGCAGCTGAGACACTTCTACAACATTGCTGAATAGAGAAGGGCTCAGGTAAGTATTAGGGGGGCTACATCACACAGGAGGATTTTTTATCTTAATGCATCCTTCTGCCTTTACAATCCCTTTAATTTCATAAAGTATTTATCTTTCTTTGCTCATACTTTGTTTTTTTCATCTACCAAAACAGTGTTTTACATTAAATTCAATCTTCAATTCAATTTGCCTTTTTTCCTTCTATTTTTTTCATATCATTGCCTGAAACTAAAAAGGAAGGACAGAAATGGAATAATGTTGGAATTAAATTGAAAACACAAAAAAAGGGCAAAGGCTAAAAACATAACAAAAACAATCATGTGGACTTGCACTAAATAGGACTTCATTGTTCTGCAGTTTTCATCCTGATTTGGAAAGAAATTATTAAAGCATAACTCCACTTTTGTTAAGAAAAAAACATTCCCCTCTGGGTGATCTCTTTACATTGCAAGGATTTTAACAAACATTGTTGCAGATTCCTATCTTTTGTTATTCTGAAGAAATCATGTTTGTTCCTCTGTGCCGAGTAAGACTAATGGGAGTGGTTTTATAATTATCAACCAGCTGTAGCAGCTGCAGGGCACTAATGAGAAAAGCTGCTGGGTCTGCATCCCTTTAGACTTGCTCCTATTGGGAGTATCTCATCAAAAATGAAATCTTTGTTGCATGGGATGCCTGAAATCTGACTTGTATCCTAGTGCCGACTTCTGGGAAAATTGGTGAGCCAATCACACAAGCACTCTTGAACGACTGTGTGATGCCTCAATTCCCCTCCTGCATGCAATCTCTTTAAACTACAGTTTGCTCAATTCTCCTTCAATGGACTCCAAGTTGCCTTATATTTCAAAGTGAGAATGAGACCTTTGGATTCCCCTCTTGCCAGAACAAACTAACAGAATCATCCTCTTCACATACAAAACCGTATTATACCCCACTAAGATAAGACTACATAAAATGTTCCCACAGCATTCAGAATTATTTTGGAGATGTGGTGAGACCATGGGGGACTTACTCCCCTTCTGTTCCTGCAAAAAACTTCATACATTCTGGTCTGAAGTATGCCAGTATGCTCAGAAATTCACAGATCATGGGATCCCATTAGATCTTGCCTTATTTTTGTTGTACTATTATATCTTATCTAGTTTCTCTTATCACTTGTCAGTATTGCCACTTCTAGTTAACACAGCACAAAGTGGCATACTGGACTTTTGGAAACAATGGCAGATTCCTTCCATTGCCAAGTGGTTGGTGAAAATCAACTATATTTATGAGAGGGAAGATCGCTACTGAAAACAGCTCTTGTGAAAAATTCTGGACTAAATGATTCTATTGGCATGAATTTCTTTATACCTCTGAATATCAAAACCTGTTAAAGGCCTCTTAATATTTTCTGCTTCAGGTGGATTTTGATTTGGGCGCCTTGACTCTGAGTCATCTTGGCTTGGAGAGTAGTGGCTTAATTTCTTTATTTTCTCTTTCTCCCCTTCTTCTTGTTCTTCTTCCTTTTTTCAATTTTCCCCTCTACTAATTTCATAGTCTTCTTTGCTACCTGCTAGTCATGTTGACTTTATAATCCTCCTTATGCCCTTATCTTCTCCAATTATTTACTCAGTAACCTAAGTGATATTACCGGAAGTGTCTGTCAGTTTATTTGGATTACTGGTTTTTCTGGATGTTGTAATATCTTATCATGGAGGTTATTATACAGGTGATATCCTGTTGTTTATCAGCTCTACTTTTTGGTTATGGGACCCTATAGACTCCAGTTATTACCTGGTTTATGTATATCTAAATAAAGACAAAATAAATTAACCACTTTACCACTAGAGCATTTTGCTGTCTTACGTCTGAGCCACTTTTTGCGATTCAGCGCTGTGTGAATTTAACTGACAATTGCGCGGTCGTGCGACGCCATACCCAAACGAAATTTACATCCTTTTTTTCCCACAAACAGAGCTTTCTTTTGGTGGTATTTGATCACCTGTGCGATTTTTACTTTTTGCGCTATAAACAAAAAAGAGCATAAATTTTGAAAAAACAACAATATTTTTCACATTTTTTTATATGAAATTCCCCCCAAAAAAATGTAAAAATCAAAATTTTTTTAAATTTTTGGCCAATTTGTTTTCTGCTACATATGTTTGGTAAAAAAATTCACAATAAGCGTATTTTGATTGGTTTGCGCAAAAGTTATTGCGTTTACTAACAAAGGGAAAGATTTCTGTCATTTTTGGTGTTTTTTTTTTTAACGGGTAATGGCGGCAATCTGCGATTTTTTTTGCGGGACTGTGACATTGCGGCAGACAGATCGGACCCTTGACTGACATTTTTGACACTTTTGGGGGTACCAGTGACATTACTGCAGTAATCAGTGCTATATATATGCACTGTTACTGTAAAAATGACACTGGCAGGGAAGGGGTTAATTTTATTGGAGAGGGAGGGGTTAATGTATGCCTGGTGCTTACTGACGTGTGGGGGGGGAGGTGACTGTGTGAGCCAGGGACAGATTGGAGTGTTCAGCTATGCTGAACACTCCGATCTGTCACTCCCTGTCACTTGGGAGATCCGCCCGCTTGTGTTTACACAGGCGGGCGGATCTCCACACTAGATCCCCGACGATCGGGGCAGAGCAGCGGCGATCGCCGCTGCTCCTCCCCTGGCCCGACTCCCGCTGTGACTGAATACAGCAGGAGCGAGCCTCTGGCGGCACGCGAGCGCCGCCCACAAGGGGGAGTGTCTGACGACGTAGGTCTACGTCGTCAGACGATAACGAGCCACTTTGCCGCAGTAGTACTACGGTACTCAGTGGCAAAGTGGTTAAATAAAGAATTTGTAAAAAAAAATAAAATAAAAGGGCATGTTTATACCTACCAAAAGCACAAGGCACAGCCAAGGGTGTAGTTTTTTTTATTAATTTATATCCTTACAACAAAACAAGAAAAAATGGGTAAATTTACCATCAACCGCACACAGAAAGAAAAGCTGGTATACTTAGGGAGAGCATCAATGTTACACAGGTCTCACCACTTTCAGATCCTAACAGTGGGCATCGCAGCAGTAAAAGAACAGCAAGGAAATTACAGACTGCTAATCTTTTGCTGAAGTAAGAAGCATTGTCATAACATTTTTTAATAGAAATAGTTTACCAATGTTTGCTACACATTTACGCCACATTTGCACGGGGGGTTGTTTGCTGTCATTCACCACAGTTATAAACCACATTTACTACTCACTGTAAGATTGGATCACATTCACACAGTCTAGTTTTCCCATTTTCTAATTAAAAACATAGTTTTCAGTAAAATTCACCATACCAATGATGCAGTCAGTGTTACCTTTGGAATGCCTTATCTTCATTGTGATTTTCATCACTTGAGAAGCATTGCTTTAATCAGACCCCACATCCTTACATGTCCATTTACCCACTACATACAATCATTATACCTTAGATGACCTGCAAAGGAGGAATTTAGGCCTAAAGTACTCATTTACATTCGCCTCCTGGAGCTGCAGCAGATTTTTGTTTTAAATTAAATAAATACATCCCCCAGTAATAATCCAGTTTACCAAGAAGACATTTTCTTAGAAATAATATTGATTACAACTTTTATAATTCAACTGCATCTCATCACAAATGTTGACCCTTTTTAAAAGGTTTTCTGTGCTGAATAAGTTCTAGAGATAACAGTATTATTTTTATTTCTCAACAGCACAAATTAGGATTACAATTTTTATGTGTCATTAAGAATCCCAACTTTGTTATATGTCTTCTACACTGAATGATCAGGTCACTGCAAACTCAAACCTATCAGTGATCTTCTATCAGTTACTGTCACAAAACTGTCATTTTTCTTTAGGTACCATGGAAATTATATACATAACATGGGACAGAGAGCCAGTGTATTTGAGAATACCAAACAGGTCACAAACAACTAGCATTATTACTTTAGAGCTTTCTGTCTCATGTAGATGAGTCACATGGCATCATGCATTTCACACCACGCATGCACCATACAAGATTAAACTAATATTTAAAAAAAAAACAACTTTTTTTTAAAATCTCTCAGTTAGGAATAGGATCTCCCTAAAGACACGGGTGACATTGCCTTTCAGGGGACATCTGTGCAGCTGGGGCTATGTCACCTTTGACTTCAGGGAAACCAGGAAGTGGACTCAAAAAATGCATGTAAAAGCAAAAAAAATAAAACATGGTTTTAAAGAAAGGGAAAGGTTAGATGATTTCCAGCATGTGGAAGTGTATGCTATTGTAAATGTTTCAAAGAGAGGAAAGGTCCACTGTAAGTTGTAATATGCCGTTTCAGGTGCACAAGGTATAATTATAAAAAATTATAGTGCTATCATCAGTTATGGTACTGTTCAAAGCAAGTGAAACAAACAAGGATGAATAAAACAAATAAAAATGCATAAAAAAAAAAACATCCTGAGTGATAAATACAAAAATGTAATGCAAAATATGTAAAGGAATAAGAAGACACGTAAGGAGAAAGAGTCTTGATTTTACATGTTTACGGTCTTGAGCAGATGTCTCCAAACTTTCTAAAGAAAGGGCCAGTTTACTGTCCTTCAGATTTTAGGGGGAGGACTGGGTCCAGTGGGAGTAAACAGTGCCTGATCTTTGGTATTAAGGGGAGAAATAGTTAGTTGGCAGAAATACTGCCCCATTTTTGTTGTCAGTGGAAGGAAATATGCCTCATCGTTGGTGTCAATGGAAGGAATAGTGCCCCATTGTTGGTGGCAGTGGCAGGAATTATGCCCTATTGTTGGTGTTAGTGGCAGAAATAATGCCTCAAGGGCCGAATAAAGGCAAACAAAGGGCTGCATCCTGCCCCAGTGTAGTCTAGAGGATTATACCTATACGGATACACAGAGCTCTAAACTCGATTTTCCCCTTTTTTATTTTTAACCACTTGCCGCCCGCCCGCCGTCAAATGACGGCGGGACGGTGCGGCCATTGTTCTGGGAAGACGTCATATGACGTGATCCCATTCAGCAGGGCAGGCGCGCGATCGTGTGCGCGCCGCCCTGCACTGCCGGTGTCGGCGTGTCCCCGGGACACCCCCCGTCACCGGCAGGGGGGAAACAGCCAATGGGCATGGCTGTTTCCCACGTGATCGGCTGTGTTCCAATGACACAGCCGATCACAATACAGGAGCCCGGAAGATGACCGCACATGCACGATCGGGAGCGCGCAGCGCGGTCATGTCGGTGGCGCTTTGTTCCGCAGGAACACAGCTAGTCACCGGCAGTAGTAAACAGTCACTGACAGTGACTGTTTACTAAGGGATCGGCTGTGAATCCATTCACAGCCGATTACAAAATGTAAACAAAGAGCAGTAACTCACTGTTACTAGCTCTTCTCCCCTCACACAGTTTCCAGTGTGAGGAGAGCAGAGCTAGAAACAGTGAGTTACTGCTCTGTACACATGTCACAAAGTAAAATCACACAAATAAATGTCCCCACACAGTCCTCAGCCCCCCCCAATTGCACCTGTCACCCAACAGTCACCTCATCAGTGCCCAGAAATTGACACCCATAAGGCTACGTTCACATGTGAGCGTAGCGATTGCGGGCAGAATCACTGCGATTCTGCCCGCGATCCGGAAATCATTGCAAATTGCGGGACGCCTGTGCGTTGCCCGTAATTTGCAATAGCACCCAAACGCTGTGCGATGCCGTGATTTCCGCCTGCCGAATCGCGGTAACATCGCGCGCAAACATTGCATGACGCCCAAAAAAGAGCTTCTTTGGGGCATCATGCATTGTTTGCGTGATGTTACCTCGATTCAGCAGGCGGAAATCACTGCAACATCGCACAGCGTTTGGGGTGCTATTGCAAATCACTGGCAACGCACAGGCGTCCCACGATTTGCAATGATTTCTGGATCGCGGGCAGAATCGCAGTGCCCGCTACGCTCACATGTGGACATAGCCTAAAGTTCACCGGTCACCAGAGACTGCCATCAGTACCGCCGTGCACCATCGCCCGTCACCTGTCACCCATCAGTGACCATCGCCCGTCACCTGTCACCCCATCAATCACCGTCACCTGTCACCCCATCAGTCATCGTCATCTGTCACCCTATCAATCATCGTCACTTGTCACCCCATCAGTGATCGTCACTTGTCACCCCATCAATCATCGTCACTTGTCACCCCGTCAGTGATTGTCAGCTGTCACCCCATCAATCATCGTCACTTGTCACCTCATCAATCATCGTCATCTGTCACCTCATCAATCATCGTCACCTGTCACCCCATCAGTCATTGTCACCTGTCACCCCACCAGTCATCGTCACCTGTCACCCCATCAGTCATTGTCACCTGTCACCCCATCAGTCATCGTCACCTGTCACCCCATCAGTCATCGTCACCTGTCACCCCATCAGTCATCGTCACCTGTTTGCCATATACATGCAACCACTTACCGACCGCCTAATGACTATATGTGTCGGCCATTAAAAGCTAAATACTGGGGTTATGGCAGCAGATAGTTGCCATAACCCCGGTATTTTTTTAAACGGCGGGCAGCCGGCTTTCAGATAAGGGTGGTCCCAGTGGCAGATTTGCCGTGGAATTACCCTTACGGTGCAGGGGAAGAGGTGCTCCCCCCCCTCCCGCCGCGTCCCAGACGTTTTCCCAGCTTACCGGACCCGCCGGCAGCAGGGAAAACTATCCGGTCCCGGATCCTCAGAGACAGGAAGTCGAGTGAGGGTAAGATGGCCCTCACTCGACTCTATGGTCTTGGAGGACCGGAGCTACGTCAAAAGTCGTTGCCTAGCAACCGGTTTAAAGGGCCGTTTTTTTTTTTTCCTTTTTCAACAATTTTTTTTTTCCTTTTTAGTGTATTTGTGAGGTGTGAGGTCTTTTTGACCCCAGATCTCACAATAAAGAGGACCTGTCATGCCTATTTCTATTACAAGGGATGTTTACATTCCTTGTAATAGGAATAAAAATGATCAAAACATGTTTTTTTTTTTAAACTGTGTAAAAATAAATAAATAATAAATAAAATAAATAGGAAAAAAAAAAAGCGCCCTGTCCCCGTTAGCTCACGCACAGAAGCAAACGCATACGCAAGTCCCGCCACATATGTAAACGGTGTTCAAACCATACATGTGAGGTATCTCCACGATCGTTAGAGCGAGAGCAATAATTTGAGCCCTAGACCTCCTCTGTAACTCTAAGCTGGTAACCTGCAGAAATTTTAAAAATGTTGCCTATGGGGATTTTTAAGTACCAATGTTTGGCGCCAGTCTGTGATCATGCGCAATTTTGAAGCATGACATGTTGGGTATATAATTACTCGGCGTAACATTATCTTTCACATTATGGAAAAAAATTGGGCTAAATTTACTGTTTTCTTATTTTTTAGTTCAAAGAAGTGAATTTTTTTTCAAAAAAATTGCATTTGGAAGACTGCTGCGCAAATATGGTGTGATAAAAAATATTGCAACGATCTCCATTTTATTTTCTAGGGTCTCTGCCACAAAAAAATATATAATGTTTGGGGGTTCTAAGTAGTTTTCTAGCAAAAAAAATGATTTTAGCTTGTAAACACCAAGTGTCAAAAATAGGCCCAGTCTTAAAGTGGATAAATGGACAACTTTGTGAAAAGTGCTACTTGGATGTTAGGCCTCTGTATGTGGCTAGGCTGTGTAAAAGTGTTACACATGTGGTATCGTCATACTCAGGAGGAATAGCAGAATGTATTTTGGGGTGCAATTTTTGCTATGTACATGCTATGTGTTAGAAATATTGCATAAATGGACAGCTTTGTGTAAAAAAAATGCGTTTTCATTTTCTTTCCACATTTTCCAAAAACTTGTGGAAAAAAATGACATATTCAAAAGACTCATTATGCCTCAAAAATTATACGTTGGGCTGTTTGCTTTCCAAAATGGGGTCATTTTATGGGGGTTTCCATTGTCCTGGTGCTCCAGGGCCTTCAAAAGTGCGATAGGTTGTCAGGAAATTATATGTGTAATTTGTGCTCCTAGAATGCCGGACGGTGCTACTTGGATGTTAGGCCTCTGTATGTGGCCAGGCTGTGAAAAAGTCTCACACATGTGGTATCGCAATACTCAGGAGGAGTAGTAGAATGTGCTTTGGGGTGTAGTAGCAAGTATACATATGCTGTGTGAGAGAAATAACCTGTTAATACGTCAATTTGTAAAAAAAAAAAAAAAAAATCTTCATTTGCAAAGAGTTGTGGGAAAAAATTACAACTTAAAAAAAACTCACCATGCCCCTTATTAAATACCTTGGAATGTCTACTTTCCAAAAAGGGGTCATTTGGGGGGTATTTGTACTTTCCTGACTTTTTAGTGTCTCAAGAAATGAGATAGGCCTTCAGTACATCAGATGTGGTCAAGTGTGATCAATTTTCAATGATTAGCACCATAACTTGTGGACTCTATAACTTTCACAAAGACCAAATAATATACACTTATTTGGGTTATTTTTACCAAAGATAAGTAGCAGTATACATTTTGGCCAAAATTTGTGAAGAAAAATTACTCATTTGCTAAATTTTATGACAGAAACAAGTCTTTTTTTATTTATAGCACAAAAAATAAAAAACCCAGTAGTGATTAAATACCATCAAAAGAAAGCTCTATTTGTGTGAAAAAAAGGACACAAATTTTTTATGGGTACAGTGTTGCATGACTGAGTAATTGTCATTCAAAGTGTGAGAGCGCTGAAAGCTGAAAATCAGTCTGGGCAGGAAGGGGGTGAAAGGGCACTGTAGGCAAGTGGTTAAAAGAGTAAGGAAGGAATAACACTTCTGTAAGTTCAATGCTGTTCTCTTGAATTCACTTGGGTAGATTTCCACTCACTAGGTTTCCTGGTGACCACATAGGAGTTCACCCAACTATGACGCAAATAATTAAAAGCTTGTACCACTTAGTCTAAAAATTCTATAACTGCTTTCTGAATTCCTGTTAGATAGACTTCCAACCTGTCCAGACAGGAAGATCATATAGGAAATAAGAAGAAATCTCCCCTTTGGTCTAAGAAATCTGTATAAGGTTGACCATGGTTTTAAAACTTGCCAAACTTTTTACTAAAAAACTAAAAACACGGTCATGGATGAAGTTGGTGCTTCTAAATATGCATATCTGAAGCATGATTAGAATCTGTAAATGTTTTATACATTTAGATCCCATAAATTGTCTATAATGCCAGTGCTGATTTGCAGATTTGCAGACAAATGAAACAGTAAAAGAATAGGAATGGTCCCCACATCAATTTTATAGGATGTAACAAATCACAAGTGGTGAGTCTTTGTTACAAAAAAAATTAGAAACTACTATGCTAAATACAGTTATTATACAAAATACACAAATTAATAAAATTCACTTTCACACTTTAGAAAAAAAAATAAAAAATTCACACAGAATGCAAGGGAAGTCGTTTCTCTAACTGGGGAAGATAATCATTATTGTCATTCATTTGATGTGCTTCATTGTTTCACAGGTTATGTAAACTAAATGGTGATTTCAATTAACCTTTGGAAAAGCGATAAAACCCTTTGTATTGAAAGAAATGGTTACACTACGAACCCAAAGTGTCAGGAAGCTCCAACAGAGAAGCCTGTATTCAAACTAAACACCTGGGAGCTCAAATGAGTTTTGACATATTCATTTCTGCAGGGAAGCAATCAAATTGCCCTGTTAAATAATCTTACACAGACCTAAAATTAGATATCATTAATCTCATGTTTTGCAGAGATGATCAAAATAATTTCACTTAAGCAATATGACAAATAAGCGGCACATCATCACTAATGAGCACACACAGGTGCATGAATCTAAATTGTTCTCTTCTGTACTCTACTTTGAAAGCATCCCCTTTATGGAACATTTAATTACCGATGAAAGAAATTTCTTATTAGAAACATCTGCTTGTATCTTTGCATTAAGTGTAAAGTATGACTAGGGTTTTTGGTTCTACTGGTAAGGACTCCTGTTTAGGGTAGATAAGAATATTATTTCAAGGTATACTCCAAACAGAAATTGAAAAGTGAGCCTTTCAGTGCTTACAAAGCCTCCCTGCCCAATGCTTCCATGTATTTCACCCGAGCATAGCTAGAAAGGCAGCAGGCCATTTTATTGCTTAAAGTGTTACTAAACCCAGGACCCAGCCTTGATTCACTCTATTTGTTCTCCCACAGTACACAGAACATGGAAATGCAATTATTTTAGTAAATATAAACTGCTAAAAACCTTTTCTCATCAGCAGTGTAAAGCAGTCTTGTGACTTCTATCAGTGTCTGGTAAAGTTTGTAGGAAGAGTTTTCATTCTCCTTTGACTGTCCTGTGAGGATGCAGGACCCCTTACCCTCTGTCTTGCCCCTCGGGGAGGGTCAAAGGACGGTGAGGGCACCTGGACCCTTAGGAAGAGAAAGTAGTCAGCGGGAAGACAGCGGTTGTGCGGCTTTGGGGGAATTTGAATACACAATTGCCTGATTTAGTCTTGTGCGCTATGTAAGTATGTGAGTACTTAATTTTGGGTATGTTTTAGTAAGTTAATGTCTAAACCAGGGATCCTCAAACTATGGCCCTCCAGCTGTTGCGGAACTACACATCCCATGAGGCATTGTAAAACTCTGTGAAATCAATATTAAAACAGCGCTAGCATAAAAACAAGATTAAATGTTAAAATTAAACATTAGAATAAATATATAATGTGCATAATGTGAAAAAAATCATACAGATACATAAAAGGCAATTTAAGTGAAAAAAAAGTCATTTCATGAGATGTGGTCAATAAAATCCAAAGTGATCCAGTGCAAAACAGAAGATAAAGTGCTCCAGGTGACGGTGACCCCTCCAGGTTCCCCACTCAGCAGAACAGCAGATAGAAACGGCCTGTTTCTATGGGGAACCTGGAGGGGTCACCGTCACCTGGGGCACTTTATCTTCTGTTTTGCACTGGAGCACTTTGGATTTTATTGACCACATCTCATGAAAGGACTTTTTTTTCACTTAAATTGCCTTTTATGTATCTGTATGATTTTTTTCACATTATGCACATTATATATTTATTCTAATGTTTAATTTATAACATTTAATCTTGTTTTTATGCTAGCGCTGTTTTAATATTGATTTCACATTTTATCTAAGTCTTTACTTAGTGCAACAGCAGCTGCATCACAATTCATTTATTTATTCATTCACGTTCTTATATATTTTGGTAAAGAGCACGGGTTTAAATTATTATTTTTTATTGTAAAACTCTGACATTCACAGACATGACTAGACATGAGGGGAATTGTAGTTCCTGAACAACTGGAGGGCCATAGTTTGAAGAACACTGGTCTAAACAGCATAAACACTAGTGGAGCTTTTTTCACCCATATCCCCCTTGATGCTATCCACTGATAGGGAGATTGCTATATGGAAGAGCATAGAAGCTGGGACATCTAGACCTATCTGATTGAGCCCTATAGAGGCTCACAAGTGCTGTTTGACCTAACTTAAATGTAGGGTCACATACCTTGAGGTGAGGATACACTCAAAAGGGGTGAGGGGGTGAACATTGCCTTCATTGGAGGACTTATGAATGGAGTAATTGGATCAAGGAGTTTTTCATGGAATGTGATTTGTGAAGGGTTCACGTCACATGGGAAATGTATGAACTGCACATCAGAGGACTTTATCTAAGCACTATGAACTGTTTAACACTGTGATATTATTTTGTTATCATAAGAGTTGACACGCAATTTGTTAGCACAAATTCATTATATATGTCTGGATAGGTAGGTAGACACACCACGGCACATATATTGATTTGATGGATACCTACAAATTTTGCCCCTTTTCTGATAAACCCACCAGATTTGCTATGTGTATGGCTAGCTTTACTACTCTGTGTAGGCTACTTTAAAGTTATAAGAACTGAACCTGCAGATCCATCCAGCAGCACAAGTAAGGATTAATCATAATTAAAGGGTAACTTCACTTTCTTCCGAAAAAAAAAATAGCAAATAAAAAAAAATTATAATATAGTATATCATTGGAGTTGCACTGATTTTGAAAGTAGTTCCTGCACTACTTTCTGCAAGTTCAGGTGCGACTTGCATAGACATCTGTGCATGAAGTCACTGACATGCAACTTGAAAATTGTGCAGCTTCAGTTGAAGTTGCACAAAGTCGTATTCAGTGTGACCAAAGACGAAAAGGGCTGTTACAAATTCAACTTGACAACTTTTTTAAAAATTGCTACTGTACTGACCCAAACAGTTACTGTTGAAGTAATTCTAGGCAAGGCAACATTCTAGTCTGCAAAAGGGCTTCCAAGCCAACTTGTGACAATGAAAAACATTGTATACTAATTATTAGTATAATATCCTTTTCATTGATGGTTGGTAACAAGTCATAGTGTAAATTTATATTGTCTCCGCTGCAATACCTAGTATAACAGTATGACGAGTATGCAAGCCCAATGCCAAGTATACACAACAACTGTAATAATGCTTATTATTATTGAGTCACCGGTGGCTTGTAAGAAAACATATGCAGTAATAACTTAAAGTGCAGGTATCTAGAGGTGCATGCACATACCACTGACAGCTTAAGGTTGTGGGCAGTACAATGGTTTAGTGGTTAGTACTTCTGTATTGCACCACTAGGGTTTCTTGCTTGAATCCTGGTCAAAACACTATCTGCAATTAATGTGTTTGTGTTTGTTTTCTCCCACATTCTAAAGATGTGTGAATCCTGTCTTCAGGGTGTCTTTAGCACTATTGTGCATATGAGATAGGGATCCTAGATTGTAAGCTCCCTAACCACTTCTGGACCAAAAGGATTTGCCCCTTAATGACCAGGCCATTTTTTTGTGATTCAGCACTGCATTACTTTAACGGACAATTGAACGGTCGTGCGATGCTGCACCTAAATAAAGTTGATGTCCTTTTTTTCCCCATAAATCGAGCTTTCTTTTGGTGGTATGTGATCACCTGTGTGAGTTTTATTTTTTGCACTATAAACAAAAAAAAGTGACAATTCGAAAAAAAAGCTATTTTTCACTTTCTGCTATATAACATTCCCCCTCCCAAAAAAAAAAAAAAATTAAAATCAATTTTTTTTTCATCCTTTTAGGCCTTTTTGTATTCTACTACATATTTTTGGTAAAAAAAAATTGCAATAAGTGTATTTTGATCAGTTTGCGCAAACGTTATTGAGTCACATGACACCAGGAAGGGAAAATGGCAAATTGGACCCAATTTATTCAAAGATAACGCCCATAATAGGCGGGCAAAACGCGTCAACTCACTTCCGGGCAGAGAAACATCACACGATGTCACTTCCTGAAACCACCATGGAACGCACGCCGGCAGCGTACGCGGAAGTGGGATGACTTGCTGTGACTGCTTATTTCAATGCTGATTACAATTATACTTTTGTGAGTAGTTTTTTTTTATATTTTATGAAATAAAACACCTACGGGCTTCACTATGTTTGCCTCCTTCCCCTTATTTTAAATATATGGCTGTGGAGAAAGCGGAGAGGAGCTGATACAGAGATATTTTGGAGGCTGTGCTGGATCCATCCATCCAGGGGATATTGTCTCAGTTTAAGGCTTGTCTTTATCCTAGATCTGGTGAGTGCATCACCATAGGGGTTTCTTTCCTGAGAGCACTTTGGCACCTATGTGGATTATTTTGAGCACTTTTCCAGCACCTTAGTTCCAGTCAAGGGAACCATTCATTTTGCACTGCACTTTATTCAAAAAATTTTTTGCACTATTGCAATTTTTGGACTATGGACATTATATGATTGCACTCTATTATATGCCCTTTATTATATATGAATTTTGTATTTATTGATCATACTATGCACTTTATTATATATGAATTTTGTATCTATTGATCATACTATGCACGGATTTATTTAATAATATTCACCAATATTTTTTATACCTGTTAGCGCTGCTTTTTGATTGATTTTAGTAATTCTTAGTATTTACCTAAGTGAGTAGCAGCTTCAGGACACATACACTTATTTATATCTATATATGTTCACTTAGGGCGGGTTTTAATAATTGTTAGTTTTACACGAAAAGGGACATTACTACACGGATTAGCCCCCAAACACTTGAAATAGAAGCATATAATATATAAAATCAATATGGAACAATGCCTTAATAATGGCAATGCCGAAATTGCTAACTGCTTACCAGAAGCAAGGCAGCATTAATAAATCGGGCAAAGCCATTCGCTTTATTTAAAATAAATAAAAATAAGGCTCATAAAATTAACCGGAGTATGACGTATACCGCAGCACTCCGAATCACATCTATACTAAAAGCACAATACCTCAATTCATTTACATAATCATGTAAAAACATGAAAAAAACATAATAACAAAGGAAAACACATTATTTAAAGAAAAACACATATAATAACATAAAACCCAAAACAAAAGCAAGAAGGGGAGGGAAAAACTGAAATTACCTACTGGAAATAAAACAATTTAAATCAAAATCTACATTCAATCCCCCTGGTGCTAAAATCTTTGTGCGATAAATCCAGAAAGATTCTCTGCGACTTAACTGTCACACAAAGTTGCCACCCCTCCAATGTTGTGCTGTTTTTTCCAGACCCCAGAATCTTAATCCTGTGGGATCACGATGATGGTGTTTCTTAAAATGTCTGGGAACACTATGATTATCCTTCCCCTGCCTGATCTTACTGATATGCTCTCTCACACGCACATGTAATGCTCTAAGGGTTCCCCCAACGTACTGTAACCCGCACTCAAGCATATATACTACGCCCCGTGTGGAGCAGGGAATAAAGTCTTTAATCGGGTGAACCTCTTGTGTGGCAGTAGCAATAAAATCTTTCCTCTTTTTACTATTGAACTGAGAGCTCTTGCAAGCAGCACACTTACCACAAGCATAGAACCACTTCAAAAAGGGGAATAATCTATTGTCCACTGCTGCAGGTGGGTCTACTACCCCTGGGGCCAGATGGTCCCTTAGGGTCGGGCCCTTCCATTAAATTAATTTAGGCTGTTCGGGAAGGGCCGGGCCCAGGATCCGGTCATGTTTTAGGATCAGCCAATATTTAGCAATAATGCCCTCAAATTTTCTGTATTGGATTTCCTTACTCTGAAAAGTTTGTTCCTTATGCTATGGACACTAGTACAGTATTTGTACATTGATATCATATCCCCTCTCAAGCGTCTCAAGAGAATAAGTTCAGTGCTTGTAGTCTTTCCTCATAGCTGATGCCCTCCGTTCCCCTAATTATTTTTGTTGCCCTTCTCTGGACTCTCTCCGGTTCCAGCACATGCTTTCTGAGGACCGGTGTCCAGAACTAGACAGCATATTCAAGATGTGACTGGACCAGAGTCTTGTAAATTGGGAGAATAATCTCTTTATTTCTGGAGTCAATCCCCTTTTTTATTCATGCCAGTATTCTGTTGACTTTGCTTGCAGTGGCTTGGCATTGCATGCCACTGCCAAGCCTGTTGTCCACTAGGACCCCTAGGTCCTTTTCCATCTTAGATTCCCTCAGAGGTTCCCCCCCTAGCGAGTATCTTGCGCTCATATTTCTGACACCCAAGTGCATTACCTTACATTTTTTAACATTAAACATCATCTGCCATGTAGTGGCCCACCTCATTATTTTGTTCAGGTCTGCTTGTAAGATTATCACATCCTGCATAGAAGATATTGGCCTGCTTAGCTTGGTATCGTCCTCAAATACCGAGATTGTACTGGATATCCCATACTCGAGGTTGTTTAGGAATAAGTTAAACAGGATTGGTCCCAGGACAGATACTTGGGGGACCCCACAATTTCCACACCTGCCCAATCCAAGTACTCCCCATTTATCACCACCCTCTGGACTCGCCCCTGGAGCCAGTTCTTTATCCAGATACTCACCCTATGGTCCATACCTACGTACCTTAGTTTGTACAGTAAGCGTTTGTGGGGAACTGTGTCAAATGCATTTGCAAAGTCCAGGTACACCACATCCACAGGCCGTTCTTTATCTAGATGGCAACTCACTTCATCATAGAAGGTTAATAGATTGGTCTGGCAAGAACGATTTTTCATAAATCCATGCTGATTACTACTAATAATACCGTTTTTATTACTAAAGTCTTGTATATAATCCCTTAACATCCCCTCCGAAATTTTGCAGACTACTGATGTTAGGCTAACCGGCCTATAGTTCCCCGGGATATATCTCAGTCCTTTTTTAATATTGGTACCACGTTGGCTTTTTTCCAATCAGCTGGCACCATACCCATCTGTAGCCTATCCATAAAGATCAAGAACAATGGTCTGGCTATCACCTGGCTGAGTTCTTTCAGAACCCTCAGGTGCAAGCCATCCGGTCCCGGTGATTTATTTATGTTAAGTTTTTCAAGTTTAGTTCTAAGTCTAGCTTCTGATAACCATGGGGGTGCTTCCTGAGGTGTATTATTTATTTTAACATTACAAGTTGGGTTAGTGTAGCCCCCCAATTCTTTTGTGAAAACTGAAGAGAAGAATTTGTTTAGCACTTTCGCCTTCTCTCTGTCCACTGTGGCCAGATTCCCTTCATCGTCTCTTAAGGGGTCAATGTGTTTTGGTCTCGCTTTCTTACTATTTATATACTTAAAGAATTTCTTGGGTTTTTTTTTTTACTCTCTTCCGCTATGTCTCTCATGTTCTATTTTAGCCGCCTTAATTTTGCCTTTACATTTCTTATCTCTTTGTAATGTTGGAATGCTGCCAATGGTCCCTCAGTCTTGTATTATTTGAAGGCCCTTTCTTTAGTTTTAATATGCATTTTTATGTTGGAGTTTAGCCACCCAGGGTTTATTTTTGCTCTTTTAAACGTATTCCCTTTTGGGATGCACTGGCCAATCCCTATATTTAGTAAGTTCTTGAAGCACTCCCATTTTTTCTCCGCTTTCTTTGTTCCTAGGGTTCTATCCTATTTTATATTGTCTAGCAAGGAGCACAGTTTAGGGAAGTTTTGCTCTTTTGAAATTCAGTATTCTTATATTACCCTTGTGTTTCCTACTTCTATGATTTATACTGAAACTGATTGACCTATGGTCACTGTTTCCTAAGTTGCCCTGTATTTCTATGTCCGTGATCAGGTCAGTATTGTTGGTAATCAGTAGATCTAGTAACGCATTGTTTCTTGTCGTTGCATTCACCCCTTGAAATTATCTTGCAAAACATTTAGTAACTGCCGAGCCTTAGACGAATGCGTCGTCCCTTCTGCCCAGTCTATATCTGGATAATTAGTCCCCCATTATAATGACATTTCCCATCCTTGCTGCCATTCCAAGCTGTGATAGGAGGTCTGCCCCCCCCCTCCTCCCTCTGGTTTGGGGGCCTAAAGCATATGCCCAATATTACTTTCCCCATAGTGCCTTCCTTTTGAAGTTCTACCCATAGGGATTCTACCTCCTCCTTAGCTTCATTTGTGATGTCATCCCTCATATTTACCTGGAAACTGTTCTTAAAATACAGACATACCCCTCTCCATTTTCTACCTTCTCTATTTCTGCAATATAGGAAATACCCCAGAATGGTCACCAGCCAATCATGAGAGCTGTCAAACCAAGTCTCTGAAATCCCCAAAAAATCAAAATCCTCCTCATACATTAGCAGCTCCAGCTCTCCTATCTTGTTGGCCAAGCTTCTAGTACTGGTATACAAATATCGTAATTTTGTCCGGTTGCATACTATATCCTCATTTGATGTTTTTAGGCTCCACTTGCGATTATTAACGACAAATGCACAGTTAAAAAACGCGCAATCTTAAACACACCAAAATGCCCCACTGGCTTTTTGCTTTGCTTGTCACATTTAGGGAAGCCTATTGAAATCAATGGGCTGCCTTATGCATGTCGAGGGAAAAAGGCACTAAAAAATGTGAGCTCTCACTACGCTAGGTGTGAATGGAGCCTGAACGTGAGATTGGTGTGTTTACACCCTACTCCTCCCCTCCCTGGAGATGGATTACCAGAACATTGACAGCTGAATGCCTCCCTCCAATGTACTTGTATACAGCTGGCCATACACTATGCAATCTGATTGTACAAGAAGTGTAGGAAAGTACACAATGGAATATGAGGTTTCCTGGAGGGTCACATGATGCTACAGGTAGTCAGGTTTAAGAAAGCATTTTTTAAAACTTTGAGCGTTAAGAGGGGAAAATTTTCATTGACTAGGTAAGTGCGAGATAAGAATGCAAGGGTAGGGGGGTCAGTAATGCCTTCCATGTTTCCCTCCTCGACCCTCGCCAAGCAAGGATCACATGAGAGCCCTACCCCAGGATAAGTTCTTATGGGCTAAGTTCTACAGGGTCACTTTATTACACATGGGGTATCTTTCCTTTGTGCCGCCTTCTACAATGCCCTGGGACAAGGCTGAGGTTGCCGTTGGAGAGTACCTCTACACTTAGAGATGAACGTACACCATTTACACTGCACTGCAATCGTTCTGCTGTTAACTGTTGGTACCTCAAGACAATGTACACCTTCTCTGTATTGGACATTTAGGAGGGACACCCTGAGCCTCTGCGCAGGCTCCACACATGCACTCAACTTAACTCTTGAACTTCAGTACCTCTGTACAGGATGGGGAATCTCTGCAGTGCAATCCACTCCACTCCTGTTGTTATGGAAGACAGACTGCCAACGGAAGGAGTGCCAACAACATCTTCCTCGCTGCCAGAGGCCATGCTATCTATAACAGGTACATGCTATTGACAGGCTGCTCGTTACACTTCTGTCACTCTTGGCAAATACTTATGCCTTCACACTACTTCATTCCACATGAATACCTTTGTACCCCTATGTGTTAAGACCTACTGGTTAACTGTATGTGTGCCGATTACTTTAATTCCGTAACTATAACTGCAGACTAAGTGTTTTGCCCCGGCATACCTGCTAAGATGTTGTCCAGAAATCCATAATCCTCATGCAAGTGCAAGACCTTCAGGGGCCTGTTTCAGTGCTGGTGTCTTCAAGGTGAACCCCAAGTTAAATGTTTGCACATGTGGGCAACAGTCCACAGTATCCTTCTGCTACCCTGGTTCTCATCTTCCGTCTCTATCCCTTACAGGTCTCACAACCCACAGCTGTGCTAGAACTCTTGGGACTTGCTTCTCTCCACTCTCTCTTCATACCCCCGAGCAGGACCACTGACCTAATTTATGTCACACAGGACAAGTGTGCTGGACTCAGACAGGAACCCGACAAAAAGTCCAAGAAACTGGGTAGACATTAACCCTTACCCTCCCAGCCAGGACAGCACCTAACTAACTAGTTCAACCTGCCCACAAGCACATTGGGATGGCTTGGGCAGAAAAGGCTTCTATTTAATATGAAAAGTGAAATTATATCAGAAAAGGTTACCCTTTAAAAAAAAAAAAAGAAATTAACAAAAAATGAAAACATATTTTAAAATATAATATGTAAGTATGTAACGCAATTTATGGTCATTTTAAAACATACAAAAAATTATCATAAGATCACAAGATGTTCACACATGCATGCAAATGATATAGCATACTTAGGAAGAAATTATAGCTGGCAATATTCTGAATAAATTAATACCAAATGATACCCTCTTTAAAGAACATCACCATAGCATGTTATTTAAAGCCTGGGTGATTTATGCCCTATAGTAAATATAGTCCCAGATGTCTTCTATCATTTAGTTGTATCTATATAGATGACAATTTGCATAAAATCTGCTATGCATGTTTGCACTGCCTGGAATGCATTATAAGGCTATATAACATACTGCTCATTATGTGTTCTTTCATGCAAGCCTACTATCAGTTATTTACATTCACATTAGAATTTTAACTGCTGTTTTGAAGCTATATAACATACATGGTTTCCTAAAGCAACATGTTGGTAAAACAAAAAAAGTAATGCTAAATAAGAGATAAACATTATACTGTATAAAATGAATTTTTAAAATTAGAATTACACACAGTACACATTTACAAATTGAACAGGAGAATGCAATTGAAAAAGGATCATTTTTGTTTATATAATCATTTTTTAATATACAGTACTTTTTTGGCCTTTAATGTATTGCCCCATCAAGGGCATGGCAGCTCTTGTGGCTTCATTTCTGGTATGCCCAACCACTACAGCACCATGGTGCATGTAAATGTGTAATTACATGGCTAACTCATGTCTTAATATTGTGACCACACTGAATCTTCGAGCTCACAGTGTGTCAGCATGTTACCTTATTCTGCACATTCTAGGCTAAACTTGCATAGACGTACCCTAAGGCTAGACATGGAGTTTCTCAGAATAATTAACAGGACACTAGCAGGATCAACAGGTCCAAGGAGAAGAAAAAGAAGCCTACAGAGAAAAAGGAGGAGAAGCAAAAGAGTTTACATGGGGTACACAATTATTTATTTTTATTTTATTTTTTAAGAAATTGCATACACTTTAATGGTGGTAATTCCTTTGTAAAATAAATAAAAAGCTATTCTGACAGCTTTCTGCTATTTCACCTCTCTAATATTTTTTTCTTTCTTTGCACTATTTGATCTATCTAAAGTAAATCTACAGCAAGTAAATGGACATCAGGTAATGGATGCACAGTTTTAGAGGCATCTGCATGTACCTTAATATAATTTCCAAAGTACCCAGTAGTCAGGAAAACTGGGCACTTTTTAACTTAATTTTAACTTCCTCATTTGAACTGTAACTCACAAATACCCCCTCCACCTCTAATGCCCTCTTATTGGTCTGTGAGGCCATTCGTCATAGTTTGTAGTTGTATTTTTCCTTGCTGTGAACATAAAACATTACACTTTAACCTCCCTGACGGTATGATTATTTCAGATTTTAGGTACTGAAAGCGGTACCCTTATTTTGCATGTAATTCTTAAGGATGAGCAGCCCAAACCAACTTTTTACATATGGTTTTTTTTTACTGTGCGTTCTTCTTTATAACATCTTGGGTATGATAAAGTTTGAAACACAAAATCATAAATTATAATATAATAAATAACTATAAATAATAACAAATAATAATATAATAATAATGATAATAATACTTTTTATTCAAAAAATTATAGTAAATAGCGTAATCAAAAACACTGAAATTTTTTTGGGCCAAACAAGGAGGCAATATTAAAGGCCTTTAATAACGTCTTATGTGATGAGGAAACACGTCAGATACGCCGGCCCGCATGCAGACACGCCCCTAGCCGCGGCCATCTTGGAACTTTTGTCTGTTGTCATATACCAACATGTGAGTAGTTCATATTGTCTTTGTTAATTTTAATAAACCAAACGTACTTCACCATCTGAGTTCCATCTGTTTTTTGGAGGGGCAACCTAACCATATATATAAGGAACTCATGAGACGTGAATTAATTTGGGATTAACACCTTTAAGGACCGAATGTGATTGATCTGGTGCCAATTACCTTTGGAGATACTGCGTACTCTGGGCTTCCAGCTCTTCTGATCCATGCCTGTTTGACCTCTTGACCGGGGGTCAAACATTCCGGTAAGGAGACATCTATCACTAGAACACGTGGTTTCTCCAAGGTCTTTTGAGATCTAAGCTGTATGGTGTTGGATTTCCTCTTTCCACTCATCACTGACTTTGTGCACCTGTTTTATGGACTTTATGGACTCTGGTCTTTGAGTTTTTAATATATAATTTATTAATATATAATTTATCAATATATGTTATCAATTTTTATTTGTCGCTGTACACCTTTTAGCTACTTTTATATTTTCTGCCCAGTGGAATGCACTGAACTGGAAAATGCCATTGTTTACTATGTCACTGAAGCACTCCCTTTTTTCAGTGTTTTTTGTTGCAAGAATGTGATCCAATTTAGTAACATGTAGTATTGAGCACAGCTTTGTAAAGTTGGCTTTTTGAAATTCCTATATTTTATGGCAAACAATTACTGCGATTGCTATTATCTAAATGACCCCCTACCTCCCAGCCTGCAATCCACTCTATGTTGTTTGAAATTAGGAGGTCCAGCAGAGCATTATTTCCAGTTGGGGTTTCTACCCATTGACTCATGAAATTGTCCTGTATTAATGTACATTCAAGAAATGGCAAGCCTTAGTTGTGTGTGCAGATCCATCTGCCCAATCAATATCAGCATAGATGAAGCCCCACCACAATGATAAGATTGCCCCGCCTTCCTGCCATTTCTAACTATGAAATGGGATGGGCTCCTCCACATCCTTAAAGGCTAAGTTCACCTTTTTGAACAAGTTACATGTTACACCTATATTTAGTGTATAACATTCAACATGTTCAGCATCCTCTCTCTCTCCTTAATCATAAGGGATCTTCTCCCTGCAGCCGCTGTCATAATAAAAAAATATTGCGTCCTTGTGGGGATTCATCCACACGGCCGCATCATTCATTTACAGTTTCCTGTAAATGAATAGACTACCATCATCCATTACGGCTGATGGCTTGTAGTTCTCAATAAACTGCGGGGACACTGGTGAGTGTTCTTGTAGTTCAATTATCTTCCTGCTCTCAAGTAACTGCCTGCTTATATTGGAGGTATGAGCAGACAGTTATCCTGAGAGTCTGCAGGAGTCTGAAATTGCACCTGCTATCTGTTAATCAGGCTCCTTAGAAAAAAAAAATATATATATTTAATTTTAATGCCTAAAAAAAGTGCATTTATTTTTATTTTGTTTTCTTCAAATGGTGAACTCATCCTTTAAGTTTAGGAAGCCTAAAGCTTACACCCACTTTTAATTTACCATTTGTTTTGTCCCTTTGAAGTTCCAGCCACAAAGACCCCACTTCATCACTAGCCCCATTAGCCATGTCAGTCCTCATATTCAATAACTTCACTCTTGACATATAGGCAATACTCCCTCCTCTACCTACCCTGTTTCCCCGATGCAGTAGTGCCCTTGGAGAGTCGCAAGCCAGTCATATAAGCTGTCAAACCAGGATTCTGATATTCTCATAAAGTCAAAGTCCTCTTCAAGTTTTAGAAGTTCTAGTTCCTTTATTTTACTAATCAGACTTCTAGCATTTGTGTACATATTTTTAAATTTTGTACAAGTGTATATTATCTTCTCTTTACTCACTCTCAGATTACAATTAGGTTCAACGAACCAACTAGCATTGGTTTTGTACACTTTAGTTCCATTAGTTACTATCTGGTTTAAGGTGCCCTTCCCCTCAAACTTTCCCACATCTGACTTCAGTGTACACTTTGACACTTGTTCACTGCATGGTAAAAACTGTAACTGATCCTTCTGGCCATTTTATCCCTCGACAGAGTTGTACTCTTCCCATGTAGGTGCAGTGTGTCTTTGCTATAGTGCCAGTAACCAGTTTCTCAGCCACTTGTTTAGCTCTTGAAGCTCCTGCTGCCTCTCTGATGTGGCTCATGGTACAGAAAGTGTTTCTGAGAATATTCATTTGGAAGTCGTTTTTTTTAATATAGCACCTAAGTCCCTGAAATCATTTTTAAGGAAACTCCATCTTTCTCTAACTTTGTTATTTTGCACCAATATGTACCATAGAAGCTGGGTCTATCCCAGCCCCACCCAAGAATCTCTCCATCCAATCGGTATGTACAGAACCCAAGCACCCGGTAAACAAAATACTGTTCGGCAATGACGGTCTATGTGACAAATTGCCCTATCTGTTCTTCTAAAGACTGAGTCTCCTACCACCAGCATCTGTTTATTTTTTACTTCTACCCCTGTTTCCATCCTTACTGGAGTAGTCATTTCCCTGGCAGGTAGGGAAGGTATTCTGGATCAGCAAAGCTACTCCTGGGCTGATATCGCCAACATCATGCAACTGGGCATATTTAGTGGGATATATCACCTCAGTACTAGCCTCTCAAACACTTTCCCTCTAACCCATCTTTAGCCAGGTAAATTCATAGAGTTTTCAGTTTTAATATCAATGCACTGAAAAGATGCTATATAAATATGCTTCACTATGTCTACAGGCAATGCGTTCAGGTTCTGTTATTTTTTTTGTTCTGATTTTGGCACAGTTGACACTTCAGATGCACACACAGGAAAGAGTCTTATTCTAGTCATTTATACCATTGAATGTAGCTTAATGTTAGACCCATGGCTGCAGTAAAATATACTAATGCAAGAAAGGTAGGATGCCCATCTGTTAGCTAATGAAAGCATGCTGAGCATATAATCACTATAGTTACAGAGAGATGGAAGGAAGAGGTATTGCTGCACATTCATCAATAACTCACAATCAATAGGCACACTTCTTCTGATTAATATACACAGCTTAAATTCCCACAACAGATTACAATAGGTTATTTATTAGTGCTATTTTTCTTATATAATCAATACCTCAATTTATTTCCTAAAATTCCTATGGGAAGTATAATCACTTCAGTGTTACATTGCCCTTTGAGCTCCTTACACAGTTCTGCATAGACTCTAGTCTTTAAAGAATAAGAGCCTCACAAAGCTGGAGAAGGCTATAAGAAGATAGCAAAGCGTTTTCAGATGTCAGTATCCTCTGTTCGGAATGTCATCAGGAACAGTGGAAGTTAAAGCAAGATCTGGAAGACCAAGAAAAATATCAGACAGAACAGCTCGCAGGATTGTGAGAAAAACAATTCAAAACCCATGTTTGAGTGCACGATCCCTCCAGAAAGATCTGGCAGACACTGGAGTTGTGGTACACTATTCCACTATAAAGAGATACTTGTACAAATATGGTCTTCATGGAAGAGTCATCAGAAGAAAACCTCTGCTACGTCCTCACCACAAAAAATCAGCGTTTGAACTTTGCAAATGAACATATAGACAAGCCTGATGCATTTTGGAAACAAGTTCTGTGGACCGATGAGGTTAAAATGGAACTTTTTGGCAGGAATGAGCAAAGGTACGTTTGGAGAAGAAGGAACACAGAATTTAATGAAAAGATCCTCTGTCCAACTGTTAAGCATGGGGGTGGATCAATCATGCTTTGGGGTTGTATTGCAGCCAGTGGCACAGGGAACATCTCACGAGTAGAAGGAAAAATGGATTCAATGGAGCAAATTTTGGATGGTAACTTGATCCCATCTGTGAAAAAGCTGAAGTTAAAGAGAGGATGGCTTCTACAAATGGATAATGATCCTAAACACACCTCGAAATCCACAGGGGATTACATCAAGAGGCGTAAACTGAAGGTTTTGCCATGGCCTTCACAATCTCCTGACCTCAACATAATTGAAAATCTATGGATAGACCTTAAAAGAGCAGTGCGTGACAGACAGCCCAGAAATATCAAAGAACTGGAAGACTTTTGTAAGGAAGAATGGGCAAAGATACCTCAAACAAGAATTGAAGGACTCTTGGCTGGCTACAAAAAGCATTTACAAGCTGTGATACTTGCCAGCAGGGGGCAGTACAAGATATTAACTCTGCAGGGTGCCCATACTTTTGCAGACGCCATTTTTTTTGTTTTCTGTAATTTTGAAAGTGTCAGTGATGGAAATAAAATCTAACTTTTGTTGACATATTATAAGAATGTCTAATCTGTAATTTGATGCCTTTTGGAGATTTTTCCATCTTTCCTTGGCTTCTTTATGCACATTAATAAAAAATTTTACCTGGGGTGCCCAAACTTTCGATCCCCACTGTACTACCAAGTAATATAACTGCTAGACGTTTCTCTCCAACAATGTTTGTCTATTAGATGCTGAGTTTGTTAGGACGATACAACAATAGTTACAAAAAATTTGACAAAAGTAAATTGTACTAAATGTATATACCCTTAATTATTTTAAATTATCAATAAATACCTGCATACATGAATTCTTCTATTCAACATCAAAAAATCCATCCTGCAGATGTAGCAGTTAGAGGGTTGAGACAAAACAATTTAACACTGACAGGGGTGCTTACAATGGTTAGCTTTTATTTATTTATGTAAATCCTTTATCCCAAAGGGAACAGAACTGTTGCTATAAATCCTTAAAGCGGAGTTCCGGCCACAAAAATGTTTTTTCAATAAAAATACCCCCGGGACAGTCAGGGTTAGTACATTCCACAATGGATAGCCTCTGTACTGTCCCGGTTCGCACTTACCTTTTAGAAGAAATACTTACCTTGAAAATTTCTTCTCCAGCGCTGCCATCTCGGATATGGGCAGCTGAAGCCAGCGCGTCCTCTTCTGCGTCCTCTTCTGCGTCCTCTTCTCCCAGAATGCGCCTGCACCGGCCCCGCTCGTCTCTTCCGGTGCGGGCACATCATCCCTCCACAGCTTCTGGGCATGCCCAGAAGCTGTTTAGCAGGGAATGAGCGCCCGCACTGGAAGTGACGAGCGGGGCCGGTGCAGGCGCATTGATTCCTGGGAGCGATGACGTTCAGCTCCCAGGAATCAATGCAAAGAGGAAGTGACGGCGCGGGCCACGGAGGCAGAGGGAGGAAGTGAAAGAAAGGTGAGTATATTTTTCTTCATAAATAAGGTAAGTAAACAAAAAAAAAAACAACTTAACTATCCATTTCTTTTTCAGATGACCAAAAGCAAGCGGATGGCCCAAAATCGATTATGTTGATTTTGTGGCCGGAACTCCGCTTTAAAGAATGTTAGCTGGAGTTTGGCTTCAGTTTGGTAGTGTGTTTAAATCTGCTAGTGCATCTAACAATCCCTTCCCCCAAAATAAAAATGCTGTCCAAAGGGGTCTCCGTTGCTCCTTATACTCTAAAACAGGAGGTGTGTGCTGGCTTGATCACCAGGTGAAAACAGAGAGTAAATGAAGCCACCACCTCTAAAGATTGATAAATTGCAATATATCACATGTGTGGGTTTGGTTTTGGATTTAACACCACTTTAAGGCAGGGTCACTATATATATATATATATATATATACCTAATTGAATGATCAAATGATCATTCAATTAAAAAACAACAACTTTTAAGCACTAAAATAAACACATATACATGTACAATCCTCAACATAGAGTCAGGCCCAAGGGTAACTATAAGATTACAAAAAAGATCATTGGGCTCCATTGAAGAAGCAGTATCTAGTGCTTTAAGAAATGCGGTAAAATACGGCATAGCGTTTTGTTTTCTTTAAATGTTTGGCATTCACTAAAAGACACTTTAAAATACAGTATGCAATATTTTTCCTGAGCTATGCGGTATTTATCTCATGAAACCATGTGGTATTTTATCTCATGTGATATCCAGTGGGATGGATACAGTGGGGAAGAATTAGAACCCCCGGCAGTTTTTTTTTTGCTAATAAAGAGGTAAAAATGGTTTAAATCATAGAAATATGCCATCTCACTAAGTCAGTGGAGTCCCTGCAGCAAATGTATTAATACAAAAGGTGACTACCTTTTTGCCTTTGTATTAATACATATGCTGCAGGGAATCTGCTTTCCCAGGACACATGTGGTGTATCAAAAACAAGTTAAATTAAGTAAATACAAAATATCTTTATAAATATCAAATATTAAAGTGGTTGTTAAGCCACTAATATAAAATCATGCCATCCCCTCTGTAATAATACAATAAGTGTTCCTGTGTCTGTGTTAAAGAAAAAATATGCCGATCTGTACCTAAATCAGAGCGGCTCCCGGCACTCAGCTGACTCCTCGGCTTTCTCCTCTGCCTGGCTGACAGCTCCAGCTAGGGGGGCCGAGCACTGTCAGGGAGGAGGGGAAGAGCGGGGAGGGAGCTGAGAAGTTACGTGATCGCCGGGAGCTGCTCTGATATAGGTACTGTTCGGGAATATTATTTATATAACAAAACTACAGGGACACTTATTGTTATATTACAGAGGGGATGGGATGATTTTATATTAGATATGAGAGCAGCAGGAGGGGAGGGGGAGAGGAGGACAGAGAGGACAGAACAGGGCTGCAGATGACGGAGGCACGTACACTGACCACGGTGTCAGGGCTCAGCAGCCATGATATACCATGGTCAGTTTACAGAGGGGATCGGATGATTTTTATATTAGATATGAGAGCAGCAGGAGGGGGAGGAGGACAGAGAGGACAGAGCAGGGCTGCAGATGATGGAGGTACGTACACTGACCACAGTGTCTGGGCTCAGCAGCCATGATATACCATGGTCAGTTTAGAGAGGAAAGGATAGAAACTGGCAGGATCAGCCAGTTTTTTTAGGTGATACAGGGAGCCAAATGACACAGCACAAGCACTGTGCTGTATAACATGCTTTAAGGGAACAGGATCTGTTTTTATTTTTATTTTTTTTTAGGGTAACAATCGCTTTAAATGAAAATAGTATCAAAAAATCACACATGTATATAAATACCCTTCTTCTACCAATAAAAATTACAACGTTGTCTTTTCAATATTTGACATTTATGAAGATATTTTTTGTTTACTTAAAGTATAACTAAAGAAAAACTTTTTCACTTTTGGATAGGGTGGAGAGGTATTAGCATACCTATTAGGTTTTTACCGCTGTATGTGCCAGTATTAGGGAGATTCACCCTCTCTTTGTGTCCTCTTTATCATTATCATTGAAAATTAAATGAAAAGAACATCCCAAATTTTGGGCTGTCCCCAGAAAATAATAGAAGGGACATTTTCCAAAGGGGACATTGGTTCAGGTGACCTGGGGGACCCCTAGGGGTTCCCTCAATTTGCAGGGATTTCTTCTCACTTCCTGTTTTGGCAATGAGACAGGAAGTGAAGGTAAATCTCCCCAATGCGACACAGATGGCAAGAAAAAAACTGACAGGGGTTCTAACACTCCAACTCTCTCTCCAAAATTAAAAAGAACATTTTGCCTTTAGGTACACTTTCATGCAGCCTTTCTCAACCTTTTCAACAAAGAGAAACCCTTGAAATATTTTTCCAGTCTCAAGAAACTCCTGCTAAAAATGACCTACAACTCATGAGTGTGTGATTGTGTGATGGTCAGTGGGAAGAATACTCCTTACACTTGTGGTCACTGGAAATAATTATCCTAAGATAGCTTAAGAGATCAATCTTGTCAGTGGGTAGATATCTCTAAAAATAATTGTGAAAAAGTAAAGTCTTCCGACACCACATATGACATGTTCTAACAAGTGATTAGACCATTGTGATATGCATGTACATTGTATTATGTTTTGGAGTGATTGGGAGGTTTTTTGCTGAAAATGATGTACATTCTTGTATATTCATAAAGGAAGTTTCTAAAAATCTGGTGAAATGACAGGAGAAGGTAAGTGTATTTTACTTCATGTAATGGGGCAGATTTACTAAAGGCACATAGACTGATCACTTTGCAAGTGAAGTTGCTCCAGAGTAGGGCTGCAACTAATGGTTATTTTCATAATCGATTAATTGGCCGATTGTTGTTTCAGTTAATTGGCTATACTTACCTGCTCTGTGTAATGATTTTGCACAGATCAGACCTGATTCTCCTCTTCTGGGGTCCCTCACCGACGCTTCTGGCTCCTTCTGCCTTCAGAGTGCCCCAATAGAAAGCTGCAAAGTATAGTATAGAGCGCCCCTATAGCAAGGTAAAAAAAAAACTTCTGCCTTTTGAACCACTCACTTTCTGCCCAGGACTACATATCCCATGAGGTATTGCTCCTCACACATTCACATGTTCTCAGGCACTTACTAACATGTATGGATGGTGTACTGAGCTGTATGTGTGCTGCACTGTGTCTTCTGACATGTATGGACGGTGTACTGAGCTGTATGTGTGCTGCACTGTGTCTTCTGACATGTATGGACGGTGTACTGAGCTGTATGTGTGCTGCACTGTCTTCTGACATGTATGGACGATGTACTGAGCTGTATGTGTGCTGCACTGTGTCTTCTGACATGTATGGACGGTGTACTGAGCTGTATGTGTGCTGCACTGTGTCTTCTGACATGTATGGACGGTGTACTGAGCTGTATGTGCGCTGCACTGTGTCTTCTGACATGTATGGACGGTGTACTGAGCTGTATGTGTGCTGCACTGTGTCTTCTGACATGTATGGACGGTGTACTGAGCTGTATGTGTGCTGCACTGTGTCTTCTGACATGTATGGACGGTGTACTGAGCTGTATGTGTGCTGCACTGTCTTCTGACATGTATGGACGATGTACTGAGCTGTATGTGTGCTGCACTGTGTCTTCTGACATGTATGGACGGTGTACTGAGCTGTATGTGTGCTGCACTGTGTCTTCTGACATGTATGGACGGTGTACTGAGCTGTATGTGTGCTGCACTGTGTCTTCTGACATGTATGGACGGTGTACTGAGCTGTATGTGTGCTACACTGTGTCTTCTGACATGTATGGACGGTGCACTGAGCTGTATGTGCGCTGCACTGTGTCTTCTGACATGTATGGACGATGTACTGAGCTGTATGTGTGCTGCACTGTGTCTTCTGACATGTATGGACGGTGTACTGAGCTGTATGTGTGCTACACTGTGTCTTCTGACATGTATGGACGGTGCACTGAGCTGTATGTGCGCTGCACTGTGTCTTCTGACATGTATGGACGGTGCACTGAGCTGTATGTGTGCTGCACTGTGTCTTCTGACATGTATGGACGGTGTACTGAGCTGTATGTGTGCTGCACTGTGTCTTCTGACATGTATGGACGGTGTACTGAGCTGTATGTGTGCTGCACTGTGTCTTCTGACATGTATGGACGGTGTACTGAGCTGTATGTGTGCTGCACTGTGTCTTCTGACATGTATGGACGGTGTACTGAGCTGTATGTGTGCTGCACTGTGTCTTCTGACATGTATGGACGGTGTACTGAGCTGTATGTGTGCTGCACTGTCTTCTGACATGTATGGACGATGTACTGAGCTGTATGTGTGCTGCACTGTGTCTTCTGACATGTATGGACGGTGTACTGAGCTGTATGTGTGCTGCACTGTGTCTTCTGACATGTATGGACGGTGTACTGAGCTGTATGTGCGCTGCACTGTGTCTTCTGACATGTATGGACGGTGTACTGAGCTGTATGTGTGCTGCACTGTGTCTTCTGACATGTATGGACGGTGTACTGAGCTGTATGTGTGCTGCACTGTGTCTTCTGACATGTATGGACGGTGTACTGAGCTGTATGTGTGCTGCACTGTCTTCTGACATGTATGGACGATGTACTGAGCTGTATGTGTGCTGCACTGTGTCTTCTGACATGTATGGACGGTGTACTGAGCTGTATGTGTGCTGCACTGTGTCTTCTGACATGTATGGACGGTGTACTGAGCTGTATGTGTGCTGCACTGTGTCTTCTGACATGTATGGACGGTGCACTGAGCTGTATGTGCGCTGCACTGTGTCTTCTGACATGTATGGACGATGTACTGAGCTGTATGTGTGCTGCACTGTGTCTTCTGACATGTATGGACGGTGTACTGAGCTGTATGTGTGCTACACTGTGTCTTCTGACATGTATGGACGGTGCACTGAGCTGTATGTGCGCTGCACTGTGTCTTCTGACATGTATGGACGGTGTACTGAGCTGTATGTGTGCTGCACTGTGTCTTCTGACATGTATGGACGGTGTACTGAGCTGTATGTGTGCTGCACTGTGTCTTCTGACATGTATGGACGGTGTACTGAGCTGTATGTGTGCTGCACTGTGTCTTCTGACATGTATGGACGGTGTACTGAGCTGTATGTGTGCTGCACTGTGTCTTCTGACATGTATGGACGGTGTACTGAGCTGTATGTGTGCTGCACTGTGTCTTCTGACATGTATGGACGATGTACTGAGCTGTATGTGTGCTGCACTGTGTCTTCTGACATGTATGGACGGTGTACTGAGCTGTATGTGTGCTGCACTGTGTCTTCTGACATATGTGGATTGTGTACTGAGCTGTATGTGTGCTGCACTGTGTCTTCTGACATGTATGGACGGTGTACTGAGCTGTGAGCTGCATGAACACAGAGTCCTGCATTCCTAAATAAGAGGAACACAGGATCCCTGTGTTTATTACTGAAAGAACAGCGGTCTGCTGTGTTTACAACAGCAGACCGCTGTTCTGTCGCCACGGGGAGCAATCGCGGGTGCCCAGTGGCAATCGCGGCCGCTGGACCTGCAGATCAGCTTCCCCTGTGGCGAATGGGCACGCGCCCCCACTAGAAGTCCCGCGAAGCAACGTCCAGGTTTCCTGTTTCGTTGGACAGAGCCAACCTGCCGCAGTATATCTACCGCTGATGATCGGCTAGTGATTAATAAAATCAACCCTACTGATTTCCATATTCAGGTTTCTATGCATTACTGCTCAGAGAACTGGTCCAAAAAGGCAGAGACCACTCAAAACTGCCTATTATATTTTTATATTCCTTAATTATCACGTGCCTGGACCACTACTTAATTACCGCATGCATTTGATTATTTATTTACTTCTGTGAATTGAGTTTAACGCCTTTTCATGCGGTATTTACCAAGCGTTTTTAATGTTTTGCGGTAGATACCGCAAAAAGGCTCAGCGAATTGACAGTTTTAGGATCCCATACGATATTTTGGGAAAAATGTGTGTTACTTAAAGGCTGTGTTGTGAGTTCAGATCTGTTGATTACCATGCCTAACAAATCCTCTATCATTCCTTGACTGGGGAGGAGAGCAGGTGGTCAAAGAGATTCATGAGATAAGAAAAGAGAGCCCATATGCTGCTATCTCTAAAAAATACAATTACATTCAGAGCTTGACACAGCAAGAAATGTGTAATAAATTATGCAGGAACTCTTTAGCTGTCACTATAAAATTAGAGAAGCAATAAAGGGACTACTTTAAAAGAACTGCTTGATATTCAGTGCACTTTCCTGACAACAACGCTAAGGAAGGCTTGAGTGCTTTCTTGGAAAATTGTTGGAAACAAACCAGAGAGTCAATTTGTTTTAGCAATTAGGAGCAAGACTATAAACATTAAACTATACCGTGTTTATCCGCTGGTTTAGAATAAACCTTAAAAATAACTTTAAGGGTAACTCCACTTTTGTGAGAAAAAAGAATAGAAAAAAAATAATACAGCGCATACAATTGCAACACAAGTCATATTGTAATTTAATGTTATTGAAAATTACCTTTCCCTTTCAATCTGCAGTGCTGTCATTTTCTGTAAAATGCAATATGGCTACCTGGAGGTTTTCTGTACACAGAATGTATACAGAACACCCCCCAGGTATGTTATTTCCTGCTTGTGTGATTGGCTCACTGATTTTCCCAGAAGTCTGCACTAAGATACAAGTTATATTTTCTGCATCCTCCGCAACAAAAATGACATTTTTGGTGAGATACTCCTAAGGGCTCTTTCACACGGGCGGTCCGATCAGATCCGCCTGTCAGTTTTTTAGGCGGATCTGATCGGATCCTCCATGCAGCTCTATGGGGCAGCGGGTGTCAGCGGAGGTCACCTCCGCTGACACCCGCTGCCATCCGCATCCGATCCTGTGCTGAAATCTGGACGGATGGAAACCCTATTTTTCCATCCGTTCAGTAATCGGAGCGGAGCGGATCTGATGAGAGCGGACAAGCGGTCCGCTCTCATCCGATCCCCCATAGAGGGCAGCGGGGGCTGAGACACCTCCCTCTCCGCTCTGCAAGCGGAGACGGAGCTGTCATCCGCCCGGCTCAGCGGGGATCGCGGATCGATCCCCGCTGAGCAACACGGATCCGCCTGCGGAGGCGGACCGTGTGAAAGAGCCCTAATGGGAAATCATGTCTAAAGGGATGCGGACCCTGCAAATTTCCTCATTAGAGCCCTGCAATTGCAGCATCTGATTGATAATTTTGAAACCACTCCCATTAGGTTTACTTACCACAGGCAAAGTCACGATGACTCCTTCAGAATAACAAAAGGTAGGAATATGCGACAAAGTTTTTTAAAATCCTTGTAATGTGCATAGATCACCCAGAGGCGAATGTTTTATTCTCAACAAAAGCGGAGTTACTCTTTAAAGTAAAAATGTTAAGGAAGAAAACAAATGCTTGTGAGGTAATGTGGATGAATCTATCCCCTTTTGTTATAGCACTTTTTGTTAATTAACTAATATATATATAAAAGGTGAAATACACCAGGTTTACTTTTCATTTTATAATCTGTCAGGGACGCTTCACAACCCATGCAGGTGTACCCACTGGCTTTCTAAAACTATTTTTTACAAGTCATGTGCTTCCTTTTCTAGTGCCTGTGACCACAGGATCGCCTTTTTCAGGAACACTTTCCACATATGAGGCTCACTTTCTAGGAAAGCCAATGCTTCTGTTTTGTCTTTTGTGTAATTCTATGGTATCCTTGAAGTGTAACTGTGACCAGGAAATGAACATTCAAGTCCATAATTTATACCAATGGAAATTCAAGTAAATTAAACCCTCACTGACCTACAGTGCCTTGCGAAAGTATTCGGCCCCCTTGAACTCGACATTTTGCCACATTTCAGGCTTCAAACATAAAGATTTAAAACTGTAATTTTTTGTGAACAATCAACAACAAGTAGGACACAATCATGAAGTGGAACGAAATTTATTGGATATTTCAAACTTTGTTAACAAATAAAAAACTGAAAAATTGGGCGTGCAAAATTATTCAGCCCCTTTACTTTCAGTGCAGCAAACTCTCTCCAGAAGTTCAGTGAGGATCTCTAAATGATCCAATGTTGACCTAAATGACTAATGATGATAAATAGAATCCACCTGTGTGTAATCAAGTCTCCGTATAAATGCACCTGCACTGTGATAGTCTCAGAAGTCCGTTTAAAGCGCAGAGAGCATCATGAAGAACAAGGAACACACCAGGCAGGTCCGAGATACTGTTGTGGAGAAGTTTAAAGCTGGATTTCAATACAAAAAGATTTCCCAAGCTTTAAACATCCCAAGGAGCACTGTGCAAGCGATAATATTGAAATGGAAGGAGTATCAGACCACTGCACATCTACGAAGATCTGGCCGTCCCTCTAAACTTTCCGCTCATACAAGGAGAAGACTGATCAGAGATGCAGCCAAGAGGCCCATGATCACTCTGGATGAAGTGCAGAGATCTACAGCTGAGGTGGGAGATTCTGTCCATAGGACAACAATCAGTCGTATACTGCACAAATCTGGCCTTTATGGAAGAGTGGCAAGAAGAAAGCCATTTCTTAAAGATATCCTTAAAAAGTGTTGTTTAAAGTTTGCCACAAGCCACCTGGGAGACACACCAAACATGTGGAAGAAGGTGCTCTGGTCAGATGAAACCAAAATCAAACTTTTTGGCAACAATGCAAAACGTTATGTTTGGCGTAAAAGCAACACAGCTCATCACCCTGAACACACCATCCCTCCTGTCAAACATGGTGGTGGCAGCATCATGGTTTGGGCCTGCTTTTCTTCAGCAGGGACAGGAAAGATGGTTAAAATTAATGGGAAGATGGATGGAGCCAAATACAGGACCATTCTGGAAGAAAACCTGATGGAGTCTGCAAAAGACCTGAGACTGGGACGGAGATTTGTCTTCCAACAAGACAATGATTCAAAACATAAAGCAAAATCTACAATGGAATGGTTCACAAATAAACATATCCAGGTGTTAGAATGGCCAAGTCAAAGTCCAGACCTGAATCCAATCGAGAATCTGTGGAAAGAACTGAAAACTGCTGTTCACAAACGCTCTCCATCCAACCTCACTGAGCTCGAGCTGTTTTGCAAGGAGGAATGGGCAAAAATTTCAGTCTCTCAATGTGAAAAACTGATAGAGACATACCCCAAGCGACTTACAGCTGTAATGCACGCCAAATTTTTTAGTTTTTTATTTGTTAACAAAGTTTGAAATATCCAATAAATTTCGTTCCACTTCATGATTGTGTCCCACTTGTTGTTGATTGTTCACAAAAAAATTACAGTTTTATATCTTTATGTTTGAAGCATGAAATGTGGCAAAAGGTCGAAAAGTTCAAGGGGGCCGAATACTTTCGCAAGGCACTGTATGTAACTGCAGGTACTGAGGTGATATTACTCTTTAAATTTCAATATACAGGCACTAACAAAGCACTGAAGTTATTTAGATCTCCTGGCTCCCCTCCTGCTAGTGACTTAGCTCTACCAGCAGTGACTTTGCAGTCCTCCGAATTCTATTGAAAACAGAGAGAAGATGCATTGAGAGTGCTAAACAGGGTGAGATGAACTGCTAGGAGAGCTAATTTGAATAGCTACTGTGCATTTTTAGTACATGTGCTGTGAAATTCGAGGATAATCTCTCCCACAGTGCCTGCAGCTACTGAGGTCAGTCAGGGCTTGTATTAACCACTTGCCAACTGCCTAACGACTATTTACTTCGGCAGTCAGCCCCTCACAGGCAAAGCGACGTAGTACTACGTCGCTAGCCTGAGAGGCTCTAGGTAGCGAGCGTGCTGCTGGAGGCGCGCTCCCGCTCGCTCACGGACCCCCCCGTGCGAGTAACCGGCGGACCCGACAAAGACAAAGCCGCCTGTCTTTCTCCCCTGTGTAACAGCACAGATCATACGGTCCTTCTATGTAGGACCGTAGATCTGTGCTGTTACACACACAACCACATCCAATCACAGTAAGAATCATGCCCCTAGGGACACACTTAACCCCTCCTTCTCAAATAATGTTAACCCCTTCCCTGCTGGTGTCATTTTTACAGTAACAGTGCATATGTATAGCACTGATTACTGTAGTAATGTCACTGGTACCCCCAAAAGTGTCAAAAATGTCAGTCAAGGGTCCAATCTGTCCGCCGCATTGTCGCAGTCCCGCAAAAAAAATCGCAGATCGCCACCATTACTCGTTAAAAAAAAAACAATAAAAACCACAAAAATCTTTCCCTTAGTTAGTAAACGCAATAACTTTTGCGATTTTTTTTACCAAACATATGTAGCAGAAAACAAATTGGCCTAAAATGTAAAAGAATGTTGATTTTTACATTTTTATTTGAAAAATATTGTTATTTTTGCAAAATTGTCGCTCTTTTTTTGTTTATAGCGCATGATTAAAAAATTGCACAGGTGATCAAATACCACCAAAAGAAAGCTCTGTTTGTGGGAAAAAAAGGACGTCAAATTCGTTTGGGTACAGCATTGCATGACCGCGCAATTGTCCGTTAAAGTCACGCAGTGCCGAATCGCAAAATAGGCCCTGGTCAGGAGGGGGGTAAAATCTTCTGGGGCTTAAGTGGTTAAAGCTCATTTACTAGTTGTTAAGAATAAATAAATATTTACATGTCTATATCCTGGTTACAAGTTCATGTTAAAATTAATTAAAAGGAAAATAAATTAAATTTTCTTTTAGCAATGATTTAATAATCTGCATTTTTTTTAACAATGATCTAGTTCTCGGAAATAATTTTAGTAGTAGACCTAACTATTAACCATTTTCTATGATACAAAAATAGAATATTGATTAAAAAACACACACATACACACACACACACACACACACTGTGTTTATATCAGATCTAATTGTTTCCTGTTTGTTCTAGACTATACTGCATACTTAAGGGACTACATATGGGAATTATAAGTACATAGAATTAATGTATATCTAATAAAACTATATACTTAGTTTGAAGTTTGAAAAGAAACGTAATTAAATAGAATACATTATTAAAAAGAGAGTATTGTTTTTAGCATTTTCCTTTAAGGCCTCTTTCAAACGGATGTACTTAAAGTGGTTGTAGACCTCAGATATGAAATATGAACAAAGCATATCGCTCTGTAGTGTGTGCTTGTCTCAATTAAGAAGGGGGGGGGGGGGAGTCCCGTCCCTCCAATTAGCTCTCATAGCTCTCCTTCCTGATGTAACTGCAGCTACCCAGGCACAGCTTTTCGTTGCTGAGAGGTCCTGTATAAATTCTGCACTTTCAATGGATGTAATGGAAATTTGCTTAGATAAACAGGTACAACTTATGTAGAAGAATTTGTTTCATATCTGTGTATCACCTCATTCCAGTCACCTCACAACCACTTACAATTCACAGTCACATACAACCTCTTTAACCACTTCTGGACCGGAAGGTTTTACCCTCTAGTGACCAGACTATTTTGTGCAATTTGCCACTGTGTGAATTTAACTCGTAATTGCGCAGTCATGCAATGCTGTACCCAAACAAAATGTATGTCCTTTTTTCCCCACAAATAGTGCTTTCTTTTGGTGGTATTTGATCACCTCTGTGATTTTTATTTTTTGCGATATAAATGAAAAAAGACTGAAATGTTGAGAAAAAATTAAATTTTTGACTTTTTCTTATAAAAAAAATGTCCAATAAACTAAATTTTTGTCATACATTTAGGCCAAAATGTATTTAGGTACATGTCTTTGATAAAACAAATCTCAATAACCATATATTTATTGGTTTGTGCAAAAGTTATAGCGTTTATAAACTATGGTGTACATATTGGAATTCATGCAGCTTTTACTTTCTGACTGCCTATCTCATTTCTTGAAGTGCTAAAATGGCAGGGCAGTACAAACCCCCCCAAATTACCCCTTTTTGGAAAGTACACACCCCAAGATATTTCCTGAGACCATGTTGAGCCCATTGAATGTTTAATTTTTTTGTCACAGGTGTTTGAAAAATGACAAAAAAAACACACAAAGTTGTCATTGAAATAATTATTGCTCATGCATGCCATGGGTATATGTGAAATTACACCCCAAAATACATTATGCTGCTTCTCCTGAGAACGGGGATACCCCATGTGTGAGACTTTTTGGCAATGTAGCCATGTACAGGACCCCGAAAAACCAATCACCGCCTTCAAGCTTTCCAAGGGCCTAAATTGTTGATTTCACTTCTCACTACCTATCACAGTTTCGGAGGCCATGAAATGCTAAGGCAGCACAAACCCCCCCCCCCCCCACCCACCCCAAATTACCCCTTTTCGGAAAGGAGACACCCTAAGCTATTTGCTGAGAGTCATTGTGAGTATTTTGCAGATCTCTCTTTTTGTCACAAAGTTTTGACAATGGAAAAAAGAAAAAAAAATCCCTTTTCTTTCTTCATTTTTAAAAACAAATGAAAGCTGCAAAATACTCACCATGCCTCTTAGCAAATACCTCGGGGTGTCTACTTACCAAAAAGGGGTAATTTAGGGGGTTATGCTATCTTGACATTTCATGGCTTCAGAAAATTTTATAGGGAGTGAGGAGTGAATTGGTTCAGCCCATGGGCTGACCGAAAAAAAGAGCCTAGCAGATTCCTCCATTCACATTGAACGATGTGGATGAAGAAATCTCTGCCAAGAAAAGTGTTAAAAAAATATATGGCTAAGCATAGGGGACTAACTACCACTAACTGCCTCTTAAACTAACTGAAGTCACAAGTGACACTAATACAGGGATTAGTAAATTATCTGTATACTGTATATAGTGACACTGTGACAGGGTGGAAGGGTTAACTGGGAGGTGATCAAGGGGTTAAATATGTGCCTATGTGTATTGGTGTCAGTGTAGTGCTTGTGTACTCATTGTCTGGTGCTTTCTTCTCTCACGCTGGAACTGAAAATGGCTCCAGGAGAGAAGATTACTTCCTGTGCCTGTGTAATGTAAACACAGGCACAGAATGCTCTGCAATTGGTCAGAACTGATCACCAGGTCCAGGCCAAAAATCATTGATCTGATGATTGATCGGTTCTGAACCGAATCAGCGCATCCCGGGGACGGCGGGTGTATGCGCTCTTTAGCCCTGCGTTTGAAAGACGTACAGTTCCGTCAGTTCTCGCAGCCGAGCCACCTTGCCGCAGCAAAACTGTGGCGGGTGGTCAGCAACTGGTTAAGCTTATGCCCATGCGAGGGCTTTGTTTGTCTGCACGGGGATGCGCAGGTGTTCAGTGCATCCTTGTGCAAGGAGTGCCATTCATGTCAATTGGGATGCAGTGGCTGTACAGACACAGCCACTTATCCATATCTGACAGCCGTGTGGGTGCCAGTGCATGCAGATGCATGCAGGTTAGGTATAAATTATTCAGATCTTGTTTGCAAGGAAAGGTTCCTTCTTTGAAACCCAATCCCTCTATCCCTCTTTCCTCCCCAACGATCGCATGTTTACAATTCATGAACAGATCTGTATAAATAAACTTTAAATTTGCTGTTAATTTCATGTTATAGTTTTTTATGAAGCAGTAATATAAAATAAAAATTGTGGTGTTGCCCATTACACTTGGTAAGATGTTTCCTTATGTATCTAATAAAAAACGAAATGGGAAAAGGTTTAAAGCTTTTTTTTATAATTCTGTGAGTTTCCTTTACTTTCTATCCAGCAGCCGCAACAACAAAAAAATAAATTAAATCTCTCTAAAGAGAGGGAGAAATACCCCTCATAACTGCCACCAGCCAGGTGTCCACACTGGAAGATTCTCCTTCACTTATTACTCATAGACAACTGTAAAATTTTAAATGTCCCAACACTTTCTCCAATAAGGACACTGACAACAATAAAAGTGTGACATGGGTTCTAACCTCTCCCTACTCCAACCAAAATTTAAAAAAAGTTTTTTTTTTTTGTTCTTTTTATACTGACAGATGTAGGCACCTTGAAATCTGGGAAATGTGTCTTTGAATAATAAGAGATGACAAATATGAATGTATTCTTTTTTTTTTATTTACAAATTATGAAATATTGGGAACATGGCATAAATTGTCTACAAATGTTGGAATTAAAGTATGTTTCTTTTTTCATTTTAGAGAATTTGGAGGTAAAAAAAATATACATTGTAAATAAAGTTGCTATCGTGAAAATGATGACATAAGAGTAACTAGAAAAATGATACGCATTTCTAGTGCTGCTTTTATGTTCACCCATGCAAAATTACAGAATGGGGAACAAGTACATATAGGTATTAGGGGAGCAAGACCAACAGCTATAGCACTAAAAACAGCATATAGCAGATGAACATTAGCAGAAAAAGGTAAACCTAATTCAAATGTTCAGACTAATGTGCATAAAATGTGGCTATTCCTAATAAGCAGTTCTCACTTCACCCAGTTTTTTTTGCAATTTCCTTTTATGTGTTGTACGAAGTTGGCATATAAATTAAAACTTTTTAGGTTTATATTCATCCATGATATACCAATACCAAATTCTTACACTTCAATTGTAGAATGTACAGTTAAGCTACATGAGGTCTTCCTATCCTTCTTATTCTATCCTATTTTTCCTATATTCATATCCTTTTCCTATATAAAAAATGGTAATGATGTACAGCCTATTGGAACATGTGATGAGAGTAAAAATAATTCTCAGTTTAAATCTAAAGAAAAGGAAGAAGTTCTAGGTCAAACAGTTTTTATTCTGAGCTTTAATTAAAAGTCATTTATCTTTAAGAACGTGATTGAAAATGTATTGTGTGTCCGAAACAAAACATCTCCTATGTAAAAGAGTAGAGAAGTGAGAAGAATATTAGGAATGGCAAGAAAATTCATAGTATTCCAGGTCATTTTAATAAATATAATAGATGTAACCCTAAAAACCTTAAATGTATGGCTATACAAGGAATGAAAGCTAAGTGGGGCATCATACGCAAAGAGTGAATATATAGGCTTATCCTTAGCCACAAAGGGATAGAACACCAGTTTTAGCATGAATTATTTTAAGAATCAATTTCTTTTTTATGAATACATTTTATGAATGTTATATTATTATTATTATTATTATTATTATAATATAGGATTTATATAGCGCTGACAGTTTACGCAGTGCTTTACAACTTAAGGGTAGACATATATGTTATTTTATAAATAATCCATCATTTGTAGTGATTTTTCAAATTGATATTTTAGGGTCTTTGCATAACATGGGTTAGTGGTTAATGTGTGGTTAAGTTACCTCCTCCCGATAAAGAACCATTCTAGGTTTGAAACACGTTATGTGCTGTTTATTGACGACTCCACAGTGGGGGATTAGTGTGTGTGATATTCAAAGCCATCTGTTTATGGATAGGATATCAGGCACACTGCTCTTACGCTTGTGCTCTTCCTGATACTTAAAAGTAGGTTTTCATGTTTTAATACAATTGTTTTAAAAATTTACTTGAGCTACTGAAACAGGTGCTAGGCCAGTTAAGGTTAATTTCTGCTCCTTGGGTACCAGGCAATAGGTCTATCATTTATTCTGTCAATGTAATGGCATATATAATGACAGGTGGGTGGCGCTAGGTAGGGTTGGAGGGCAACTGGCAGAGTGTGAATTTGGGTTTATCTGGTCTTGATGGGCTGAAAATAATCTTGCTCTTGAGTATCTACATGGAAAACATTACACTTTAAAATGGGTGACAAAGGCAGGAAAATCCAGCTCTTTTTTGGGAACTGAATGAGCACCAAAATACCTGAAGGAAAAATTGTATCGAAGAGGAAATGCTTTTGTTCAATTACCCTAATGTTCTTTGTCACTTTTTTGGAGTAAAGATTGAGTTTTATTTAACCAAACTAAACTGGACATTTATTATGTTGTGATGGTAAGTTGAAGAAAGAGAGATGCTCTGCTAAAGGGACAGGACAACTCCACTGCATCAAAGGGATGATGGATGGACCATGTACCATCAAATCTTGGGTGAGAACCTCCTTCCCTCAGCCAGGGCATTGAAAATGGTTCGTGGATGGGTATTCCAGCATGCCAATGGCCCAAAAACACACGGCCAAGGCAACAAAGAAGTGGCTTAAGAAGAGGCACATTAAGGTCCTGGAGTGGCCTAGCCAGTTTTTAGGCCTTAATCCCAAATGAAAATATGTGGAGGGAGATAAAGATTCAAATTACCAAACGTCAGCCTCAAAACCTTAATGACTTGGAGAGGATCTTGCAAAAAGGAGTGGGAAAAAATCCCTCCTGAGATGGGTGCAAACCTGGTGGCCAACTGCAAGAAACATCTGACCTCTGTGATTGCCAACAAGGTTTTTGCCACCAAGTACTAAGTCAAAGGGGTCAAATAATTATTTCACCCATTAAAATGCAAATCAATTTCTAACTTTTTTTAAATGCTTTTTTTTTTTTTTTCTCTGTCTCTTGATATTAAAATAAATCTTCCATTAAAATTATAGACCGATCATTTCTTTGTCAGTGGGCAAATGTACAAAATCAACAGAGGATCAAATACTTTTTTTCCCTCACGGTAAAGGATAAACTTTGTGGCTGCTGATTCCACTTCAAAGGCAATTACCAGATGTCACTCTTAGGAGGAAAGAGGAAAAAGATGAAAAAGATGAAGGTTTCATAGTGTAAAATCATCTAAAAAGTTGCTTTATTTTAAAAGGATTTAAAACACATTTTGAGATGTCTCCGCCGACATTGGGATTATTAGGATTTCATGATGTATCAAAATTAGGACAAAATTAGGCTCTCCTTTTTATTAATTTGTTCTACACAGTTGGTATTATTTTTATTTTATTTATTTTTGTTATAATCAGGTCTGTGGTGCAGTTATCTTGGAAGTTGTGCTTTACAAGTGAATTAGTCCTAGAGCTTAGTGAATGAGGTGCAGTTCTGATGACTTTCACCATCAAATCATGTGCAAGTAAAAATTCAGGTTTTTTTACTTTGCAAGTAATTGGGTAGTTTTTTGCAACATGAAACTTCACCACATTGACTACGCTCTGGGACAAATTTCCTTTACAAAGTGCAACTTCCCTTGAAAATTGAATGGCCTGTTTGTCTGTAGTAAATAAACCCCATAGGTTCTGCCTGGGTTGTTGGGAAAAGGGATCCCAGAAATATGGGTGGGGAGAATTGTCAGAAACCAGCCTCTTACCAATGCTTTGTACAGGAACAAAATCATGTCTCTGTATTAAAGAGGCATGGAATCTTTTGGAGTCTATGCCTATTTAAATACAAGAAGGTATTTTTCTTGCTTTAGAAACCAAAGCTTAGCATTGCATGCTACTATTTGGTATATGATCTACCAGAACAGCCAGATCCATCTCCACTCTTGACTCCTGTAGTTGTACCCCTCGTAGAATGTATGCATTCATGTTTTTAGCTCCAAGTGCATAACTTTATATATATCAACATTAAACCTAATTTTTCATATAGTTTCCCAATCAAAAAAAAAAAAAAAAGTGTTGTTGTCTGCTTGAAATTTAGAGACACCCTTCAAGGATGTTTTTCCACTATATAGCCTGGTGTCATCTGCAAACAGAAATTGAACTTTTTTAATCCCAATCTCTATATAATTAATAAGTACATTAAAAAGTAAGGGACATTCAATTAAGTCATGTTACCCAGATGTACTTTTAATGAATTTTAGTAACAAGCTCTAAATTGTTTGAGATTAACAGTTCCATCATCATGCCCCTCCCAGTTATTTGTCCAGGTGGTTCACTATATGCAAAACCCTAGTACCAGTGGGGCAGCAAACTTTTCAGTTGAGGTGATCCTTTCAATAAATTATTCTATCAGTCCCCCTGATTAGGGATGAGCTGAACTGCCCTTATTTCAGTTCGAACATGGTTCAGCAAACTTCAAAGAAGATTGGATGCTAAACCTGAACCCCAAATAAATCAACTGAAGCCAAATCTGTCATCTGGGGGTTTTAAAAAACAGCATGAGGATCTGGTTACTGCTCAGTGGTCAAAACAAGGCCTCTTCCAAGGTTGTCAACTCCCCTCAGTGTTGCAATTCATTCCTGCAGATTTAAAATTTGGACTTCCAGAAGGGAAGTCTGCTCACATCTTTCACAGTGATAATCAACCTGGAAGGGTTGTTCCATTACTGTATACTGGCACACTTTGCATTAAAAAAAAAAAAACCTTCAACCTTGTCGGTACTCAATATGCCAGTTACAATATTAATATTACTTACAAGAAGTTAAAATGATACTTATAGGTTAGAAGAATCCTCTTGTCTTTAAACTCACTTTTCAAATCCCACTTTGTTCACAATGTTAAATATTTATTTAACAAATGTGGACAGATAAGCACTTCCTTAAATATGCGGACAGAAGGTAGGAAAAAGAAAAAAATGCAGTTTAAAATGTGAGAGAAAAGAAGAGAAAAAAACTGTTTTGAAAGCTGATAGTGAACTTTCCAAAAAAGAGAAAACACTGCTACCACATTTACCAAGCAGTCAGAATTTCAACAGAAGCACAACCTTTTCAAATCTCACTTTGTTTGCAATCCCAAATCTTTTAGATCAACTTTGATGTAAGGTGAAAATACAATATTATATTTTAAAATAACTATTTATGGTTTCAAAATAGCCATCTAGTTTTACTTACATTGTATGAGATTGCTATTATTTCAAATAAGTCCTTAAATTACATTGACATTGTTATATTTAGCGTTTCATGTAAAATGTCAAAAAAATCAAGATATTGTAATTATACCACCAAAATATTAATATGTAGGAAAGGTCCACACAATAATTTGAATGCCACTGCATGTGCTAGACCAAATAATCTTCTTTATAAGTATTAGGGTCATTAATCAAACGTGAAAGGTTGTAATCACTGGAAATATTACTCAGCCTGAAAGATTTTAATTACTATGTATTCAAGGAACTTGCTCCAAGGATAGAATCAAGTCACAATGTTTTCCTGTTTAAATTAGTTCATAGTTTACCATATGATGCATATACTTTCATAAATATTTCAAGCACATGATATTACTAGGGTTCTACATTGCTCACTAATTGACTTATCAGGGAAAGTAAAGGCAACATAATTAAAGAATAGCCTAGAGAACATTCTATTTTTTTTCTTTAGAAAATATATGTGTATATTTGTATACATTTTCAAAATGTAAAATAACTAAACATTAATTAAGGGTCTTTTTCCTCACTTTGAACAACATTTTCAAGGTTATAGAAAGTCATATAATACAAAGTATTGACAAACAAACAAAGTACAACTTATTTTATAACAAGTGGCTTCTAACCGTAAGAGAGCACCTACATTGGCTATGGCAGAACTAAAACATACTTGTTTTAATTGCATTTAAAATCTCTATAAATCAGAAAAATGAAAATTACGGGTCTTTCAAGTAGTTGGGTCTCGGAATCAGAGAGGTGGGGTATCCCACTATTTGAAAGAAATTCTGTAATGGTGTTCATCTTGTCATGAGTGATGTGGGGGGGGGGGGGTCTATGCTGTGTTGGTAGATTGTAAAGCTTAGTGTAGTAATCGTGAAAAACGTCCACGATGGATCGAGTGTCGTGTACTACTTCATCCTTTTCATTTTTAATGCCAAAAATGTTCTCCACTAGTTTAGCCTCTTTCAGCGCCTTGGCAAGTAATTTGCCGCTTTTGTCACCCTTCTCGTAATAAACCTTTTTTCTAAAGAAGAGGGCCCGTTTATAGTCAGCATCAAGAAGGTCACGAAGCTTCCTCCTTGCATCATTCAGTTTTGATATGTTTATTGAAGCAAGCGATTGCTTATGTGCGGTTTCAAGGCTGTCTATAGTGGAGGACAATTCGGCGATCCTTTTCAGTTTTTCCCTTTTTTTCCTGGCTCCCCATTTGATCAGTTCTCCCCTAACCACACATTTGTGTGCTTCCCAGGTTAAGATATGTGAGGTTGACTCTGGCGGGTTTGCCTCAAAGAACGTTTTAATTGTGTTTGAGATGTCTGTGAAAATCTCTGAGTCCAAAAGTAAGGCGGGGTTGAGCCTCCAATTGAAGATTTTTTCCTGCCTCTCCTCCAAATTCATGTGTAGTGAGATGGGTGTGTGGTCAGAAAGGGATTGAATGCCTATGTGTGCTTCTGTTGCAACTGGGAGGTCTTTTTGGGTGATGAAAATATAGTCAATATGCGAGTATTTGTTATGTGGGGGAGAAAAGCAAGTAAAGTCCCTACCTGAAGGATGTAGGATTCTCCAGACAAGAAAAAGTGCAGCGCTATAAATGAAGAAAATATATAAATAAAAAAGTCAGAGAGTCTCTTGTGTTCAAATTGCAGACATAGGTGCACATACAGCAGTCGATCAGGCAGACATGTAGATGAAACCACCACCAACACCAAACACAATGCCTCTTACTGTAAAGCCACATCAAGCTGGCATAGTAAGGGTTAAAGCCTCAAACCCAGTTCATCCAGATAATGCTCCCTCCGAGTGCAATAAGTCTCCTTTTCTTTAGGGGAACTCCAGGAGTGTATCAATCTCAAAGATGCAAAGAGGAGAACCTCATGCAGAAGCTACAGCAAATGGAAATTCCCTCTGGTCTTGCGTCCCAATGACAGAAAACGAGAGCCATGACAGAGAAAAAGTAAAAATCAATTCAATCTACTGAATTATGAGCATTAGTGATAGTCAATAACCGAATCATAAAAATTACCAATAAGTAAGATGAAAAATATTTTGCTAATTAATTTTCTTACATACAGCTAAAAATACTGAGGATTATAATAAAAAATCGGAAACTCTTAAAAAGAATTAGAGAAGGAGGAGAGCGAACAAAAAATAAAAAAAAACGGAAAAGTGGCTTGAAGTTTGCACCCCTAAATCCCTGAATAAGTTTGAAACTTTTATGGATTTGCAAAAATTCATACATACATTTAATATTAAACGGTATGTGGCTACGAATCCATTCCGTACTGGTAATATGGCTTCCACTGAAATTATATATACTCCTTTGTCTAACACATCCCTATTTAATCCACCAGGATGGGTCGCTCCTTCTGTTATAGTCTTTAAAGATTTGGTGGCCCAGGATATAGACAGGCTTAAGATATAAAGAAAGAGAGTAGACCTTAAGTTTAAGAAGGGTCTTTCATCCCTTAGGGCAATGGCCCTCAACCCTGGCCTACAGGGCCCACTAACAGGCCATATTTTAGATATTACCTTGGGGAGATGCAGACTAGAGTACTGCAATCACTGAGCAGCAAATGATATCACCTGGGATGTATTTCAGTTATCTTGCAAATCTGGCCTGTTAGTGGGCCCTGTAGGCCAGGGTTGAGGACCACTGCCTTAGGGAACGGAATGAAATAGTGGTGCATCCTGCTGACAAGGGGGGTGGGATAGTGATTTTAGATAGGCAGGGCTATACTGCAGGAATGCTTCGGCTTCTATCTGATAGTGACACTTATACACGCCTTACCAGCAACCCCACTATAAGCTATAAGTAATTGTTGAGGGATGTGGTGGAAGAAGGCTTTAAGGCAAAAGTTATCACAAAAAAAGAAAATGCTTTTTTAGTCCTTAGGATACCCGTTATTTACTTTCTGCCTAAAATTCATAAAAGTTTGGTTAATCCACTGGGGAGGCCAATCATCAGCGGGATTAACTCAATCACTTTCAGGGCAGGTAAATATATAGATTATTTCCTTCAGCCCCTGGTTGTCCAAACTCCTTCATATCCGAAGGATTAACATCTTACGTGAGATCGAATGGAAGGAGAGTTATCTTTTGGTCACAGCTGATGTGACCTCCTTATATACAGTGATCTCCCATAGACATGGTCGGGAGGCTGTTGAACATTTCTTGATTAAGAATGCGGCCCTCCATCCCAGGCAAGGCCAGTTTGTTCTGTCTCTGCTAGATTTTTGTATGTCACACAACTATTTTTGGTTTGGTTACAGATACTACTTGCAGAGCAGGGGGGTCGCCATGGGGGCCAAATTTGCACCCAGCATGGCGAATCTCTTTTTGACCAAGTGGGAGGAGGACGTCATCTATGGGTGCCCCAGACCAGAGTTGCGCCTGTGGAGGAGGTACATAGATGACGTCCTCCTCCTTTGGGATGGCAGTGTGTAGGCCCTGGATGATTACATCCTCAAGCTTAACGCTAATGATAGGGGTATCTCTCTGCAATATGAATTTAGCAGAGAGGAGATACATTACCTTGATTTGCGAATTAAGGTCGAAGCAGGGAGAATTTCTACTGCCACCTTTTTCAAGGAGACAGATAGAAATGGGTTAATTGATATGTGTAGCTGCCATCATTGATCTTGGCTCAAATCAGTACCAAGAAGTCAATTATTGCGCCTCAGGAGAAACTGTACGGAACATAGGGACTTCTTAAGGGAGTCAGATGTGTTAAGATCTAGGTTTTTGGAAAAGGGTTATAACCCTGAGGATGTAAACCAAGCTTTCTTGTTTGCTGAGAATAAAAATCGGGAGGAGTTGTTGGTACCAAAATCTAAGGTGATTAATAAATCTTTTGATTTTGCATTTCTGACATCATAGACCAATCAGCACTATGCGATAAATAAGATCATACGAAAGCATTGGAATGTATTGCAAAAGGACCCAGTATTGGAGCCCTTGCTTCCAGAAAATCCCCCAGTGATTTATAGAGAAGTTACTACTTTGAGGTTGCAGGTGGCTCCCAATATTATTGACCCTCCAAAGAAGACTTCTTTCTTCCATAATATGACTGGCTATTTCCCATGCAGGAAGTGTCCCATTTGTGTGATAAATGCTAATAGACCAAGGAATTAGTTTCTTTTGAATCCTATGCTACTCATGTAAATTTCCCAATTAAGCAATTTATCACTTGTACCTCTAAGAATGTAGTGTATATAATATGCTGTCCATGCGGCTTGCAATATATTGGTCGCACTAAACGAATGTTGGTGACTAGATTAAATGAACATGTGGCCAATATTAGGAAAGGCTTTCCTGGGCATAGCCTGTCTAAGTACCATGCACTTTACCATGATAAAAATCCTAAGGGAACTGTTTTTATTGGCATTGATCATTTTGTAGGTAATTGGCGGGGCAGTAATATAGTTAGGGAGATCTCCAAATTAGAAACTTGCCACTGCCAAAACCTACACACCACATGGTACGAATGTGGAATGGGATGTTAATGCCTTTATTGCCAATAGTTTATTATCTGTTGTTATTTTGACCCATAGACCTCTGCTTGAAATATTTATTGTAAAATTTACTGTCTGTTTAATTTTTAATAGATTTTTTTAAAAGACATTTTTAAGAATTTTTTAATATATTTAAAAAAGTTTTTGGTTTAATTTAATTCATGTATGTTATATGTTTTCTAAGCACTAGATGGCAATACATCCTGGTGTGCTTTTTTGTTAACATGTAAGAAATAAGTTACATAAGTTGTATGTAAAAAATGAATTAGCAAAATATTTTTCATCTAAAGCCTCGTACACACGCACCGATTGTTGGCCGTAAATTTTTGGCCAACGTCCGATCGGCCGATTGTCGGGCTTGTTAGTATGATGCTTTCGACAACCGACTGCGACTTTTTGGCCGAACAAAATCTGGTGTGCACGCTATAAAATTTTTGTTGGCCGTCAACAGAACGGCCGATTGTTCGTCAGTCAGTACAGATTTCGGCAGACAAAAATCAGATGAGCAAGACTGGGCATGCTCAGAGAAGAAAAAACACACGGAAAGTTAACCAGCACATTACATCACTTCTGAAGTTGGTTGTTGTTGGCCGAAAAAATTTGTGTGCAGTCTAGAGCACATTTCAACCAACACAACAACACTGGACAAAAGTCGGCCGATCGGTCGGCCAACAATCGGTGCGTGTGTACGAGGCTTTACTTTCCACATCCAATTTGCATAGGTGTGAACCCAGCCTAATATTTTACTTTTCAGGGTCTCCATGGCCATGTATATCTCTCTTCACTTTCTAATCTTTGCTGATACTTTGTAACTTTTTTTCTTTTAAACAAACCAGTGATAGTGAGAAGAGGTTTGTTAGTTTTCCTTTCCCCCTTGCTTTCTATTCTGGTGATGGAGGGAAGGGGGTCAAAGAGATGGCAGTTAAAATGTCTTCAGTAGGGGCAGAGACAATAACAAAAACACTTTATAGTAGCTTGGGCGAAAATGTGGAGGTTCCCTATTATTTTTATTGCTTTCTATGCCTTTCTAATCCAGTGACCCCCTTCATTTCATGTACCAGTGTCACAATGATAAAAAAGGGTAGTTTAATTTCTCCAATAGAGTCTCAGACAGCAATAAAAGCCTGAAAGAAGGTCTAACTTTTTTACAATTATTAAAATATATTGTAGCTGGAAATGTGGTATAACATTTGTAGCTGATTATAAAGGGATTGCATAAGCCTTTACTGATTCAGGATTGCAGTCTGTAGAATAAAGTTTTTTCAGAACAATGCTCCATATTGAGGGAATGGTAATATATACTCTGTTATGAAACTAGGAACTAGTCCTGAGACCTTTGCCTTTACTGAAAGAGCTTGTCTCATGCTAATAATTAGGGACCACTCCGATCATGGGATCGCTATGACAGCCCATTATTGTGATCACGTGGGTTTGTTTACAAAACAAATCTGACATCTCAACTGTCTGTACCTCTCTTCTAAATTTTGTCTGGACATCTAAATTTCAGTTGCCTGTGGTAATGAAATGGTAATGATGGATGGAATTTGATAGTTAAAATCAATTTATATTTTAGTCTTTTTTCTTTCTTTTCCTTTGAAAAAATACTTTGTCAGTTGACATATTATTGAACATATTGTCTGGTAATAACTTTTGGGTGAATGTAGCTGCTCATAAAGCTGCCATATATCAGAATTGATTTTTCATTACTGCTTTGAAAAGGTCAACATTTTTTCCAAATATTCTATTGAAACAATCTCTAGTCAATCTATTTAACTAAATGGATGGAACTGTAAACAAGCATCCATATGACCTTTTGTCACATATTAGTCACTTACTTGCAAATCATTATTGCATATAAACTCCAATATAAATGTAATAAACTTTATTTTGTCTATACTATGTTCATGATGTATTTCATGGTATACTGTTCTTTCTGCTATCCCTTGGAAAAAAAGTGGTCATTGTTGTTTATTTGTGAGTTTTTATGGTTCCAATTCCTTCTCTATATACTGCTAAAATTTTTCTAAATCTCTCACATCAGTCAACACTCATGTATTTACTCTGAATAATTCACACAAGCATTCATTCCAAAGACATTGTCCCTAGAATCACTAGGTTGCTTTTCTTTTATAAATATTCAGTAAAATATGAAACACAGTTGCAAATAGTGAAAATATGGTGTAAACCTGTTTGGCCAATGATGTCCCTGGTTTTTGACATTTAGCAACAGTAATGTGTTGGGGAAACATTGTCATGTGGCAGGGCAAAATTGTCTGGTCGTGGGTCATTGCAGTGGAATGGGAAACATCATCAGGTAGTGGGTTGTAACAATTGACACTGATTTTGGTGGATGTAAGGAGAAATGCACATGACTAACAATGGATTTACATTAGGGATGTAAGGCGGTATTTTAGGAAAAGCACACGTCATTTTCTCCTTTTTATAAATGGGTACTGACTCTTTAAAAATGGGGAAAATAATGGCATTCCCTTTAGAATTCGAACTAGAATTCAAACCAGACCTATATCCAGGCATCCAGCCAGGATGGAAGGACGTACTCCCTCCTGTTCTGAACCCTATTAAACCACATGCTTTTCAATATTGGCAGGGTAGCTCTGTGTAGATCTAACATAAATTACAATGGTCTGCCATCACAATGACCAACCACACCAGCTATTGATTTATTTTCAAACAACAGCCAGTCGACTGGTGATCTGTCATTGTGTGCCACTAATGTGGCAGGTCAACATCATTGGGCAGTGGGTTGTCATGGTGGCAGGCCATTGTGATTCAAAAAAATACGCTTGACAGTGTACGTACCTTTTTACCTATTTTCTTTGATGATCCTGATCTTCCATTCACCCTCCCTGCTGGTTATTAACTAATTTCTTTACCTACATCGTCTGCTTACTGATCATATACAGAACATTGATCCATTAGCTCCTAGAGGAAGCTTAAGGCGAAACATGTCGAGCATTATGGCTCAACGGAACTCTATGATCTACTGTTAAAACACATCGCCCGATCTTCCTGGGAAGACAGCATATCTTCCTGTCACCTGCGGTTAGGATTGTTTCGATGTGAAGTATTATTTAATATATTGTTACTATTGTTGTACATTTGTCCACCATCTATCAACAATGTAATTACCCATGTACTGTTTTTGCATTAATATGTTTTCCCTCTATACTTGGGATATACTACTGCTATGTGTCTTCTGTGACCTTTGTTGATGATTTTAGATGTATTATTTAATAAAATGTTATATTTTTATGTATCCAGTGCCTGCAAAGTCCACGTTTCTTCCTTTTTCCATTTTTTGATTTTCATTTCTCATATAACTCTCTGTGATACAAACCCCATACCGTTTTATCCACAGAAATGATCAGATGATAAAGAATTAATTAAATGTTTAATCTGATACATCTCAAGGGCATCTTTGTTGTTTATCTCTATAGGGATGTTGGATAGAGATTAGTAGCCTTCATCAAGCCATGATTTAACCGACAGATTCGGTATTAGATATTCAAAAGTTTGGAGTGGGATATTATAAACCGAGATTGACACCCATTAATTTTGTACTGCTAGGAGGTTCCTCCACGCCCCTATGGAAGCAGATATGAATGGATGATTCTCCAGAAACAATTGTTTCTTGGTCGCTACTTCCAATAGTAAAGCCCAAAGGTCCCTACCATTGGTCATAGTTTGCTCCAGGAACGCTCATTGTTTGGCCAGAGTTGGGGTAATCCAGGCTTTTAATTGGTCTAAAAGTGCTGTATTATGGTTGTTTTTAATTATTGGTACCCCTACTCCCCATTTAGTTTTATGTTTGGAAAGTATCTGAAGAGATAACCTTGATTTGGCACCTTTTTAAATAAAGGTTCTAAGAGCGATGTCAAAGTTTCTTGAAGAAGTGACTTGGCAAAGAAATTGGTAGCATTCTAAAAAGATAAAGTATTTTCGACAGTATGATCATTTTAAAGGTTGCTATTTGGCCCAGCCAGGATATCTGGAATTTGCTAAGTAGAGAAAGTTCAGTTTGAACTGAGTGTAATAAACATTTAAAGTTGGCTTCGTAAAGCAGATTAGCATTTGCAGTTAGTTGGTTTCCTAGGTATTGAATTTAATCCAAATTTAGTCAGTTGCATGGAAATAAGTTTTTCAGTTTAGAACATCTACTGTAGTTAATATTTAATGTAAGTACGTGACATTTTGCTATGTAAGTTTTATAGTAGGAGATTGCTCCAAAACTTTCTATCACCTTATTCACCCCAGTCAAGGAAGCCTCATCCCCTTTAATGTTAATATCACATCATCGGCAAAAATGCAGATTTTGTGCGATTTGCCATCAATTTGAATGCCTAAAATGGATGTTGTAGACCTGATGGTTTTTGCAAAGGGTTCCATGATCAGTGAAAACATGGGAGTGGGAAAAGAGGACATCCCTGTCCGGTGCCATTTGTGATTTCAAATGTGTCTGACAGGACCGCAGATGTATAGATTTTTGCGGAAGGTTTGATATATATTGCTAAGATAGCTGACAAAATAAAGCCTCCAAATCCGCATGTGAGAAGTGTAGCATGAAGAAAACCCCAGTGGACCCTATTGAAGGCATTTTCTGTGTCTAATGCTTGAAAAACCGTAGGGAGCTTTCAATTTTCAGCCAAGCGAAGCAGATTTAGAATTCTGCGAGTACCATTTGGGGCTTGCCTTCCCTTTACAAAACCCACTTGGTCTGGGGCTATCAAATCTGGAGTAATGTCAGCAAACCAGTTGGCAATAATTTTTGCATACATTTTGAGGTCTGTATTCAACAGAGAAATTGGTCTTATTTTTCGTGGAACAGTTGGTTCTTCTTACCTGGTTTGGGCAATGTCACTATTAAAGCTTTGAGCATTTCTGTTGGAAATAAACCAGAGGATGCGGCCCTATTGAAGACCTCCTTCAGTTGAGGCGTAAGTATATCTTGGAAGGTTCTGTAATATTCTGCTGATAAACCATCAAGACCTGGCAATTTATTCAAAGCTAGTGTCTTTATAACTTTGCTTATTTCCTCAGAGGTAAAGGTGATGTTTAACCATACCAGTGTTGAGGGATATATAGCAGGGAGTTTAACTGAGTCTAGAAAGGTGGTTATGCCTTCTTCCGATGGCTGTGGGGTAGAGGGATCTAAGTTTATATTATATAAGGCCATGTAGTAATCTTTGAAGGAATTAGCAATTTATTTAGGATGATATACTTTCACACCCGTTGTAGGGTTTATCAAGTGGGCTATTTTGAATTTTGCTTATCGTGCTTGTATTTGATGAGCTAGTAGATCCTAAGCTACCTACTATATAGGTAGTGATGTTTTCAGATGTTTTAGGCATTTTTCATGTTCGAATACTAAGAGTTGTTTAAACTCCATTCTATATTTCTGTAGCTCTGCTGTTAGCGAAGGGGTGACTAGCTGTTTGTTTTGAGATTCAAGACGCTTAATTGTGTCAAGAAGGGTTTTAGTTGCTAACATCTTCAGTTTCTTTTCTCTCTAGGCCATCTGCCAAAGGAGGCCCCTGATGTAGGCCTTATGGGTACACCAGATCATGGATGCCTGGGAGTCTGGGGTCATAATAAAGTGAAAAAAATTCCTCCAAAATTTTTTGATTTTTTTCTCAATTAGATGGGGAATTTAATAGTTGTGTATTATTTTGGCTACAAGAGCGTGGGAGGTCCATTATACTGTTCATTCATTTCTACTATAAGTGGGGCATGGTGGGACCATGTAATATTGCCTATGTGTATTTTGGCAACTTTGCACATGGAGGGAAGGTCTGCAAGTATTAGATTGAATCTTGAGTATGATCAATGAGGGGCCAAAAAGAATTTAAAGTCCTTTTCGCCTGGATGTAAACATCTCCAAACATCGTTTAGAGAAGAGATTCATTATGTAAAGTAGTATTAAGTGTTGTCCAGTGTCTAGAAGTTGGGGAAGTGCTGTCAATTTTAGGGTTTACTACTATATTAAAATCTCCTAGCAGGAGGAGGGTACCTTTGCTTACCGATTTGATCTTACTTAAAAGTTTCTTTAAAAAGGATAGTTGACCTTGGTTGGGAGCATAAACCGACACTAAAGTACATATCACAATGTTCAATGTACAAACCAATAAAATATAACGACCGTTCACATCAGTGAAAATCTCATGCAGGGTAAGGGTGATTGTGTTCTTGATTGCAATGAGAACACCATTGTGTTTGGCCTATGCATTTGCAAAAAAAAAAATATATGGATACAATCTATGTGAGCATTTAGGGGCTTTTGCAGCATGGAAATGAGTTTCTAGTATACACAGTATATCCCCCTGTAGTCTCTGAGCTTTGGACCACATGGTTTTATGCTTGAAAAGGCTATTTAGGCCCTTAACATTAAGAGATACTTTTTTGATCATCATGGGGGAGGACGGGTGCTTGAAATGAGCAGTTTACTGTTGCAAGGTCCAAGTGACCCAAATTAGTCAACTTCTGGAGCTTTAAGGGACGAAAAGTGGGTCTGAGTACAGGGAAGATATTCTTTTCTCCAGTAATATGATGAAGAATTGATAGTAGTACTATATGCACACAGGAAGTAGGACCAGAGGCGTTCAGGTAGATATTATAATGATGTAAAAACACCTGTTAAGTGAGTACCACCCAGAAACAAAAGAACAAACCTTGGAATTAAGAAAAGATCTAGGGCAGATCCCGAATCCCAGAAGCAGTCTAAGCTGCACATTTTCTGAGGGCAAAGACTAGGAATTTCAGAAGGTGAGTTAGAAAGTAGGTAACAATTGTGGGGACATCTGCAGCTCCTTCTACTGCACTAAGAAAAAGGAAAAAAAAAAAAAAAAGAAATGGGGTTCCTTTGTAGAGGAACTAGGATTTTGATACCTCAGGTTTAGGTATGCCTCAGTTTAGATGGGTCACGTTTTTCCTGAATGGATACCTCTGCAAGCAGGATACACCACTCCTTCTGGTATTTAAGGCCAACTTCTTGTGAGTGGATGTGTACATCTTTACCTTGATAAGTCATGATCAATTTAGATGGAGTTCCCCAGCGGTACACCACACCATGATTCTGAAGGTGGTGGTGGACAGAAGATTCTTTCTGTGTTGTATGGTGGCTTGGGACAGGTCTGTGAATAGCGTAATGCCTGAAAATTTTAGTTTGGGCAACCTATGTGCTCTGCCGATAATCAATTCTATATCTCTGGCACCTGGGATCAGTGTGCATAGTAGTTGTTGCAGGAACTCCTTTAGGCCTGTTGCTGGGATAGATTCAGGCACCCCCACAGAACTAAATATTATTCCTGTGGGACCTGCCTGCTATTTTTGAATTGATCTTTTGGATATCATTTTGATGGTTTTTGCAAACATCTACACGAGTATTGTGAGCAGAGAATATATCCTTCATTTTATTTTTTATGTGAGATACTTTCTGCTGCAGTTCTGGCACTGAAGCATTCACAGGGGCCATCATTTTCATCATATCTACATGTAATAAATCTCTCAAGGATATTAGCATGTCTTTCAGGTCAGCTACCGAGACTGTTTAGGATGAGGAAGGAAATTGTTGCAGAGTAGGTTACAGGCAGTGACCCTGTTCATTGGTTTCAGTGTCATTATTATCTCTCTGCAGCTCTCCTTGTTTGGCTTCTTTAAATTTAGTTGGACTACATATCGAGGGACTTTCAGGTGGAGAAGGTGCATTGACCTCCTGTGTGGCTCGGTAGATGGATGTACATACCGATGATGTGGAGCCGTCGGTCTCCTAGGAGGAGTCCTCATTGTTTGTGATGCACATGGTGCCATCTTGGTGCTCCCGAGCTCTGGCCAGAGCAAAGAAGTCAGCTTTTGCGGTGCGGACCTCAAGGAATCCATTTTAGGCATGCCGCTGGAAAGGTGTGCAATTTGTGCACTCATGCAGGGTGTATAACAGGTACCCCAGTCACTTGTGTCCATCGCTGTGCGGTATACGTAGCTGGAGATTTCCTAGTGAGCAGCCGTCCTCATTGCCACCAGGACACGCTCCCACATATACGTCCTTTTAGGTGTTTAGAGGTAAAAGTCTGAATACACTGTGTAAACACACCTAAACACATTTTATTTTGATGATAAAAATAACAACTCAGGAAATCCTTTGTAGACAGGAAGCTGTGCTGTTTTTCTGTTTTTTAATCTGAACTGGCAAGGCATGTGACCCAACCACAGCTCATCACAGCTATTTAAATGCATCCAGAGATAAGGGACAAGTCTCACCCCAAGTATGTGGACTGCATCTCAAAATAAAATAGTTGGAATATTTGGAATGATGTTGCGCACAACCTGAATGGGGACTGTGTTTTAGTTGTAGCCAGATGTAGGATTGATCTAAGTGCATAAGTCTGCATTATTTTAATGTGTATGTACAAGTATATATATTTTTAGAAACGTATGCCTATTTACCTTTTTTTTTTGCTGTTGAGATTCTTGAGATGTGGCGGAAGTTACTACGTAACTATGTGCGCAGGGAGCTGACGAAACAGCAGATCACAGAGCCTCATTGACATTGAGGCCACATCCCTTATCTGCAATGCTTGCATTTCTAATACTGTCCATGACATCTAGAGAGTAAATACATTGTTTTTTGTAAGGGAAGGGGGTTGGGGCAGGGTTTATATGCATTCTTTTTTTATTGTTATCTACTTTTGACAAAAAAATCTTTATTTAGATCTTTTAATTTTTTGTATTTTTTATTAAAACCATTTTCAATATGGTATTTTTTAAAATTGTTTATGTTTTTTTAATTTTTTTTAATTGTATTATTTTTTTTCTTTATTTTTTTATCTAATTTATAAAGTTTACTCTCCACCACAGCATAGTGAACAGCACATCAGATAGAGGAGGAGCAGAATGCGGAAGAGGTGACTGGTTCCTCCAACCCTGCCTCAACAGTTATCACATCAACATTACTACTTTCCACTCCACTGGATTCAAAAGTTGAAAGCACTGATATGCCACTTCATTGGGTATCTTTCTTTTTTTCATTGTATCTATGCATATCTATCTATCTATCTATCTATCTATCTATCTATCTCAATATCTATCTATCTATCTATCTATCTATCTATCTATCTATCTATCTATCTATCTCAATATCTATCTATCTATCTATCTATCTATCTATCTCAATATCTATCTATCTCAATATCTATCTATCTATCTATCTATCTATCTATCTATCTATCTATCTATCTATCTATCTATCTATCTATCTATCTATCTATCTATCTATCTATCTATCTATCTATCTATCTATCTATCTATCTATCTATCTATCTATCTATCTATATATCTATCTCAATATCTATCTATCTATCTATCTATCTATCTATCTATCTATCTATCTATCTATCTATCTATCTATCTATCTATCTATCTATCTATCTATCTATCTATCTATCTATCTATCTATCTATCTATCTATCTATCTATCTATCTATCTATCTATCTATCTATCTATCTATCTATCTATCTATCTATCTATCTATCTATCTATCTATCTATCTATCTATCTATTTATCTATCTATCTATTTCAATTTATCTCTCTATCACTATCTCTCTATTTCTCTCTTTCGATATATGTACTGTATACATATCTATCTCCCTTATCTATCATACATTGTCTGCATTCTTTCTCCATAGCCTACTCAACTTCAACCTACACCATCTTCTTCCATTGAAGGCTGTGGACATGGTTGTCATTGTGAGTGAGGGCCACAGATGACTGCACAAGCAGAGGAGCAGATTGTTGAATTACTAGGGGATTTGAAGCAGGTAAAAAGGGAACCTGATGTTTTCATGGACCACAATAATCCACGAATGACCTTTTGTCTCAGCTTCTACAACATGGATTCTCAAACTACAGCCCTCCAGCTGTTGCGGAACTACACGTCCCATGAGGCATTGTAAAAATTTCGACATTCACAGACATGACTAGGCATGATGGGAACTGTAGTTCCTGAACTACTGGAGGGCCATAGTTTTAAGACCCCCTGCTCTACATGCTGCTTGGGGGACCTTGAAGTGAATCATGAGAAGTAGTGCATTGAAATCATCTATGCATGCATTTGGCCTGTAGGACAGCTCAAATAAGTGGTATGCCACCACCACTCTTTCCACCTGCTCCAGGATGAACCTTTCCATGCACTTCTTCTCTTGGTCCACCCATGAACCATTTTTACACCCCTCACAATTTTATAAATATTTTGTTATATCTTTTCATGTGACAACAGAAATTATTATTTGCTACAATGTAAAGTAGTGACTGTACAGCGTGTATAACAGTGTACATTTGCTGTCCCCTCAAAATAACACACAGCCATTAATGTCTAAACCGCTAGTAACAAAAATGAGTACACTCCTGAAAATGTCCAGATTGTCCAGATTGGGCCCAATTAGCCATTTTCCCTCCCCGGTGTCATGTGACCTAGTTAGTGTTAAAATGTCTCAGGTGTGAATGGGGAGCAGGTGTGTTAATTTTGGTGTTATCGCACGCACTCTCTCATACTGGTCACTGAAAGTTCAACATGGCACCTCATGGCAAGGAACTCTGAGGATTTGAAAAAAAGAATTGTTGCTCCACATAAAGACGGCCTAGGCTATAAGGAAGATTGCCAAGACCCTGAAACTGAGCTGCAGCACGGTGATCAAGACCATACAGCAGTTTACCAGAACAGGCCTCGCCATGGTCAACCAAAAGAAGTTGAGTGCACATGCTCAGCGTCATATCTAGAGGTTGTCTTTGGGAAATAGACGTATGAGTGCTGCCAGCATTGCTGCAGAGGTTGAAGGGGTGGGGGTCAGTCTGTCAGTGCTAAGACCATACGCCACACACTGCATCAAATTGGTCTGCATTTCTGTCATCCCAGAAGGAAGCCTCTTCTAAAGGTGATGCACAAGAAAGCCCGCAAACAGTTTGCAGAAGACAAGCAGACTAAGGACATGGATTACTGGAACCATGTCCTGTGGTCTCATCAGAGTGTCATGGTCTGGGGCTGCATGAGTGCTGCCGGCACTGGGGAGCTACAGTTCATTGAGGGAACCATGAATACTAACATGTACTATGACATACTGAAGCAGAGCATGATCCCCTCCCTTCAGAGACTGGGCCGCAGGGCAGTATTCCAACATGATAATGACCCCAAGCATACCTCCAAGATGACCACTGCCTGGTAAAGATCCTGAGGGTAAAGGTGATGGACAGTCCAAGCATGTCTCCAGATCTAAACCCTATTGAGCATCTGTGGGGCATCCTCAAATGGGAGGTGGAGGAGCATCAACCAGCTCCGTGATGTCATCTTGGAGGAGTGGAAGAGGACTCCAGTGACAACCTGTGAAGCTCTGGTGAACTCCATGCTCAAGTGGGTTAAGTCAGTGCTGGAAAATAATGGTGGCCACACAAAATGTTGACACTTTAGGCTCAAATTTAGACATTTCCACTTAGGGGTGTACTCACTTTTGTTGCCAGGGGTTTAGACATTATTGGCTGTGTGTTGAGTTATTTTGAGGGGACAGCAAATTTACACTGTTATACAAGCTGTACACTTACTACTTTACATTGTAGCAAAGTGTAATTTCTTCAGTGTTGTCACATGAAAAGGTATAATAAAAAATTTACAAACATGTGAGGGGTGTACTAACGTTTGTGAGATACTGTATATTTTTTGCACCACATAACAAAATGAATTTGCAAATTACCCTTTAAAAAGGCCAAACAAATTTGCAAGATTCTCCTTCTGTAGACTTTAATAGGGTTTGGTGCAATGTTAAGGAGTTGCAGACCTCCTCTGGATTCCCAAATGTCCAGTGAACAGGACCTTGCCAGATAAAATCCTACTATAACATATAGGTAACATGGCTAATGAGTTCTTTCAATCCCAAATTCAGCCATTCATACCTTAGTGTATTTCCACTTTTTCAGTCAAACTTTAGAATACCCCACTTTATTTTTTTTATGTGTTCCCATTCACACAACATACCTAAAACAATCAAGAACAACAATTGTCCTTACTTTTAGGGCTTTTAGAGATTTTTGGGGCATGCTTCTGTGCAGACTGCAAGCCACTCTCAACAATTTACAAAGATCTGTCCCCAGACATACAATGCAGAAATCAGTCTATTCATTTCTTTACCCTTTTGTGGTTAACGCTAGTTTACAACTGATAATGAGATTTGCCAGCTCAGTTCAGGCAGGGTTATTTATGATAAACATTACCTCCCCAGCCCCCTCCTTAAAATGTTACTAAACCCAGGACTCTGCATTCATTATATCTGGTCTCCCACAGTACACAGGACATGGAAATGCAATTACTTTAGTAAATATAAACTGCTAAATACCTTTGGTCATCTGCAGTATATAGCAGTCTTGTGACTTCTATCAGTATCCAGCCAATCACTGTTTAAAGCTTGAACGAGGAGTTTCCATTCTACTATGAGGCTGCAGGACCCTTCACTCTCTGTCTGGACAGTACTGATTGGCCCTGTGCTGATCACATGCACCTCCCAAAAAACAAAATAGCAAAAACTTCCTAGCAATACACATCACACTGAGCATCTGCAAAGCGCCTCCAAGATTCTGTATTACCAATAGATGGATTAGGGACAGTGGAAGAAGGGGAGGATCAGAAAAGACCGGACCAGACAGTCTTTTTATATAATGTGAAGGATTAACCCCTTAGATTCCACGGTGAGTATAACAAGCATGATTTACTGCATATACAGACTGATTTTACTGTTGTGGGTTTAGTAACACTTTAACCACTTGCCGACTGCCGCACGACTATTTATGTCGGCAGTCAGCCTCTCACAGGCAGAGCGACTTAGGGCTACGTCGCTAGCCTGTAAGGGTTTTGGGAGCGAGCGCTCCCACTTGGTCACGGACCCCCCCGCGCGTGTGCCTGGCGGACCCGATGTCCGCCGGGCACTTGCGATCGTCCGTGACAGCGGGAGAAAGGCAGGCGGCTAGTGTAAACAAAGCCGCCTGTCAGTTCTCCCTGTGTAAGAATGGTGATCAAACGGTTCTACTATGTAGGACCGTTGATCATTGTTCTTACACATCAAGCCACAGCCAATCACAGTTAGAAACACGCCCCTAGGACACACTTAACCCCTCCCTCTCCAATACAGTTAACTCCTTCACTGCCAGTGTAATTTTTACAGTAACAGTGCATATGTATAGCAATGATTACTGTAGTAATGTCACTGGTAACCCCAAAAATGTCAGTTAAGTGTCCGATCTGTCCGCCCCAATGTCGCAGTCCCGCAAACAAAATCGCAGATCGCCGCCATTATGCGTTAAAAAAAAAAACAACAAAAATGACAAAAATCTTTCCCTTTGTTAGTAAACGCAATAACTTTTGCGCAAACCAATCAAAATACGCTTTTTGCGATTTTTTTTACCAAACATATGGTAAAAAAAAATTGGCCAAAAATGTTAAAAAATTTAGATTTTTACATTTTTTGGGTAGGAATTTCATATAAAAAAATGTGAAAAATATTGTTATTTTTTCAAAATTGACGCTCTTTTTTTGTTTATGGCGCATGATCAAAAAATCACACAGGTGATCAAATACCACCAAAAGAAAGCTCTGTTTGTGGGAAAAAAAAGGACGCTAAATTAGTTTAGGTACAGCGTTGCACGACCGCGCAATTGTCCGTTAAATTCACGCAGTGCCGAATCGGAAAATAGGCCCTGGTCAGGAAGGGGGTAAAATCTTCCGGGGCTTAAGTGGTTAACATTTCATTGTTGAGAACAAAATCAGTTTTGCAGTTTACGGACAAGTCAAATGTAAGTACACATTTTTATATATTTTTTAAGTTCTGTTATGTGAATGGGAACATGCAACAAATATAAACTAGATGTTATCTCAGTTTGGCTGCTAAAGTGAAAAACACTTTAAATGTCTTCACTTGTTTAGACCATTACTTTAAATGCAGTCATTAACAAAATGACCAAAACAGAATAGAAGCCTGGCATTAGTGAGATTTTTTTTTTCCAGACAACCAGTTTTTGACTTTTTTCAAGACTGATGTTGAGAACAATGCATTTCCTACCAGAGCTCCAATACATCTGCATGTCAACATCACAAAGCAAAAGATAAATTGCATCCTTTTTAGTGGCTTTTTAAGGTTTTAAAAGCTACAATTGCAGTGGCCAAGACAAGTGTGAGAGCTCTCATTTGATCAACAATTGCTGATGGATTAGGAAGTAGTTAATGAGGCTAAAAGAGATAAAGGTAAAAGCAAGGCAAGTGTATGGTAATGATTCAAATGTGATTTCTGGCATGTCCTGGCCAAACAGTAAATGAGGGATCAACTGCTCAATTCCTGTCATGCTCAGGAGTCAGGCTCAGAGGCCAGTAGCAGTTGAAAGGGTCATGCAGAAACCAGCAGGATCAATGCACAAACAGGTGGATGACCCGGGCTCACCCAAGGTGTGGGGTCTAAGCATTCTGTTCACCAGAGCTCCTGTTGGTGGTGATGGGTTTCACTGAGTGCTAGTACAAATTCATGGTCCTCAGGATTGCCCCACCAGGAGGTGAGCAAGCCGGGGTGAGGTAGCAGATATGGCAGGTAGGGATCAAGCAGAGGAATACTCAATCAACCAGCCAAAGGTTTGTAACAAGTGGTTTCAGGTTGGGGGTCAAGTGAAAGCATAGTCAAAAAATAAGTCATTGGGGTTGATTTACTAAAACGAGTGTGAAAAATCTGGTGCAGCTCTGCACAGAAACCAATCAGCTTCCAGGTTTTTTTTTTTTTTTGTCAAAGCTTAATTGCACAAACTGAAGTTAGAAGCTGGTTGGCTACCTTGCATTATTGCACCAGATTTTGCACTCTCCAGTTTTAGTAAATCAACCCCATAGATCAGTAACAAGTGGTAGTGAAGATACAGATGGCAGAAGCAGCACAACAAACAAGATATTGGCTGGAGAAAAGCACAATAATCTGGCAAACAGGAAATGCAAAGACATGGCTTAAATAGGAAGTTCATGAGAGGAGCAAGGAGCTCAAGTTTCACCAGAAGGTACCAGGCAGAGAGCTGTCCAGCATCTCAGGAAGGTCAGTAAGAAGAGCTACTGTCAGATGCAGCAGAGTTCCTGGGTTCAGATCTGGATACTGACAATTCTATACCATATAGGGGGGAGCTGTCAATACGCAGTGTTGGTGGCTATCTTCTGAAACGGTATGGCAATAAGTATCTGGTTCATAGTAATCACATAGAGACAGTTGAATCCAAGGGAAGATCTACTTATTTAATTGTGATAAATACATAGAGGTCCAGTTTATTTAGTTGATTAAGCTCAATTAATATAGGAATTTTGTAAACATTTACTTATTATTTGTAAATGTTTAATGTCATTTTGTGTATACCTTAGTGAAGTTTTTTTACAATATAAGGACAAAAATTTCACTCCTTTTGTGTTATGCTAACAAAAAAGGAAGAAAATGAAAAAAAAGGTTAGTATGTTTTTAAGTGTTTTCAGGAAAAAAGACTTGTTTTTCAGATACATTTGACATGTGTTTACCTTGCTGTGCAAGTGGAAGTGTGCTCCTCTGCGTGGCTGCTTCTTCTGAGTCTGGAATCCAAAAGGAAGTTGAAGCCAGGGACCCCCTCACAGGCCTGGCTGCTGCTGGCTACCCCCAGTTTACTCAACAGATGCTTACAGACATGGAGTAGGTTAGGTACCAGGTAAACAGGAACTGCAGTATCAGAGAGGTATGTTACACTAGGTGTCTGGAAACAGGTTTTGAGGTTTGAGTCTGCAGGTGTGGAGGAGGTACAGCAGAAGCATGCGGCTGCAGGTGCAGATGCAGTGCCACAGAGGCTAGAAGCTGTGGGTGCTGAGGAGGAGGAGTAGAGACCTGAAACTGTGGGTGCAGAGGAGGACCTGTAAAGGCCTGGGGCTTCAGGTACAGAGAAGGAGCAGTAGAGGTCCTAGGCTGTGGGTGCAGAGGTGGCACATCACAGGCTGAAGGCTGCTACAGACACTACAGCGACAGGTGCAGCAGACGCTAAAGCTAAGAGTGCAGTTGAGGTTTGCCCATGGGCTTCTTGGAGGCTTGGCTGTGGGTGTAGCAAAGGCCTTGCTCTGATTGCAGCAGGGGCACTGCCTTGTGTGCATAGGAAACTTGGTAGTGGGTGCAGTGAAAACTTGGAGATACCCTGTTTCCCTGAAAATAAGCCCTACCCCGAAAATAAGACCTAGCGCGATTTTCAGGGATGGCTGCAATATAAGCCCTACCCCGAAAATAAGCCCTAGTAAAATCCTTGATCTCAGCCCCTCCCTCTGCAGTATTTCGGAGAGGGAAAGTAGAGCTCTGGAGAATCACGTGAGTAAGGTATTTTCCACAATAAAGTTACAAAAGGAGACACACTTCACATTATATAATCTTTTTACAAAATCGATTACATATTTTTACAATGACTTTATCCAAGGTTTATTTTTGGGATTACAGAATGTCATAATGCTGATTCCTGAGCTTACAGGGAGAGAACTTTTTTAAAATTTTAATATTTTATTCCAGGTTTTTTAGAACATAAAGAGGGCTAAATGACACAACACGAGCACTGTGCTGTCTACCATGCTTTAAAGGATCAGGATATTTATTTATTTTAGGGTTACAATCCCTTTAAGATAATTTTTTTACATACCATAAATAATTAAGACATCCCCTGAAAATAAGCCCTAGAGTGTTTTTTGTAGCCAAAATTAATATTAGACCCGGTCTTATTTTCGGGGAAACACGGTAGGTGCAGTAGAGGATTGGCGGTCGTTGCAGTGGAGACATGGCTGTGTTTACACTAAGGACTTAGAAAGGAAAGAGATATGTGGCACTCCTGGTGCATGAAAAAACGTTTTACTGTTCATCAGTAAAACACATAGAAAATAACAGATGCAGCTCCAAGCAGGTGCAGCAGTGGCAGGGCTGCATGTGCAGCAGAGACAGAGGCTGGCTGCAGGTGTATTGCCGGTGTTAAGACTGTAGGCAGACTTCCATATCTCAGGAGCCTAGAGATTCCTTGCTTGAGTGGTGACAGAATGTCTAGCTCAAGTTTAAATGGGGGATCCAGCATGTCAACATGTCACAAATGCAACAAAAATCCTGAAAGTGCCTCCAGCTGTTTGACAGTGTGGAGGCACTGGCGTTAGAGCATGGGAGTTAAGTACCTGTGACATCTGTGTTAACCATGCATCTACAATGCATTCCTATTCATTTGTAATACATTATTAATAAATATAAATAAATTAATAAATATTATATAACTAAAATCCAAACACTGTTCTAGATCTTTCTAAAAGGTCAACAGCAAAATGTCCCCATATGGTCTTCTGAGATGGATTTAGACAGGCTAGAGGGTGCAGAGGTAGAGCGGCAGAGGCCCGAGGCTGTGGTTGTAGTTGAGGTGCAGTGAAAAATTTAGGCTGTGGGTGCATAGGTGACGCAACAGAGACTTGAGCCTGCAAGTGCAGAGGTGGTGCAGTGGAGGTTCGAGGCTGCAAGTGGTGCATTTGAGGGTCGGACGTGAATGCATCCCAGGAACTGAGCTGCTGAGAAGTGGCAAGAGGTGGAGGCTTCAAGTACAGTGGAGGTTTGATTGTTGGTGCATCAGAGGCTTGGCAGTGGGTATAGTGGGGACGTGGTTGCGGGTGCAGAGGAGGCATGGCTATAGGTGCAGTTGAGATTGGCTGTGGGTATGTTGCAGGCGCTAAGGCTGTAGGCCAATTTTATTAGCTCAGAGGAGCATAGAGATTCCTTGCTTGAGTAGTGACTAAGGGGTTGATTTACTAAAACTGGTGCACACAGAATCTTTTGCAGCTGTGGATAGCAACCAATCATGTTCTAACTTCAGCTTGTTCAATTAAGCTTTGACAATAAAACCTAGAAACTGATTGGTTACTATGCATGGCTGCACCAGATTCTGTGTGCACCTGATTTAGTAAATCTCTCCCTAAGCCCCTGTTCACATCGACAAGATTTGACATGCGATTTGACAGGACAATTCGCATGTCAAATTGGAGCCTATACCTGGCAATTGGGGTGTCCCACTTGGTGCGATGCTGACTTTGCGGCGCCATACAAATTTCCAAAGGCAATACTTTTGGTGACTTTGGGAGCAATTTCAATAAACATGTGTGCATGAACCCGCACAGATGTCTTTCAAGTCGCCCCCGAAGTCAGAAATGTGTTCAGTGTGAATGAGGACTAAGTATTCATCTCAAGTTTAAATGGGGGGATCCAGTGTGCTAACATGTGACATAGCTGTGATGCTCTGGATGAAACCTGGAAATGACCACAGTCACACAAACCACAGCCACAAACAGTGTGGAGGTACCGATACTTGATCATGGAAGGTAAGTAAGTATAACACTATAACTGTCCATTCTTGTTGACTTGTATAGAGGAACACAAGTATGCAAAAACAACAATATACACACATGAACATTGTTTTGTATTATTATAGTGATTATAAACTTTTTTTTTAAACTAAAATAACAAACATGTCATACTTACCTGTTCCGTTCAATAGTTTTGCACAGAGCAGCCCCAATCCTTTATTCTGGGGTCCCCTGCCGCTGCTCTATGCCCCTCCTCTTCAGCAAGTGCCCCAGATAAAGCCACTTCCCCTGGGGGCACCCGTGGGTACTCACTCCTGAGCTGCCCAGTCTGTGTCTATTGACACAGACCGGGTAAGTCGGCCCCGCCACCCGCTTGCTTGTCAGTGTCACGGCATTTAATTGACAGCAGCTGGAGCCAATAGCTGCCGCTGCTATCAATCTGCCCAATGGGGAGGGGGACAGGGGCCAGACAAGGTTTTTTTTACCTTAATGCATAGGCTGTCTTAAGGTAAAAAACTTTGAGGCTTTAGAACTACTTTAGGTCTAAAATTCCAACAATGTATTTGGATCTATATATCCAACAGCAAAATGATCCTAACTGTTTTTACATAAAGCTTCAAACAAATCATAGGAAGGGTTTGTTTCAGAATGTCGTCAGCTGCTATTGTTGTGACCATTCCATGCCACTATTGCTACAGCCAGCACTGGCCATTTCCCCAATCTGCAGACTAAGGGGTGGTTCTGCAGCATAAATGTTGAATAGAGAATAATGGGAAACTAACTTGGCTTAAAATGAAATATACTTCTTCCCATCAGGTTAGATAGGCAATTGCTTGCCTGTTTCATAATCCCTGCATGTCCAAGGCAAGATATTGACAAAAGAGAGATAAATAAATGAGTATATCCTCTTTTATTGCATTATCAGAATGAAAGTACATACATTGTAAAAAAAAAAAAAAAAAAAAGTAAATTATTGTTAACATTTTTTTATTTATAATCTATTTGTATTAGTTTTTGCATTATCAGAATGAAAGTACATAAAATGTAATAAAACAATGTAAATTAATGTTAGCATTTTTTATGTTTAATCTATTTAGTTTTTGCATAGAAAGAAGGTGCAAACCAAGCTATATTCAATAAACAGTAGCAATATGTGAGACATAAATTTCCAAAAACAAGACAATATAGACAAGACACATGCAGTCCCCGAAAGAGGAAGTTCAGGATAGCATAATTAATGTGAATAAGAACGGCAACATCAGTGACTATAATTATAGAAGGGGGAACAAGACAGACCCCTGCACCACCACCCAATTCTGCCATATCATTAGAGATTGCAATGAATGTTAACAAATGAAACAGAGTCTGAAGAGTATCTGAATTGCGTCCACATGGACCATGTGATCTTGTAAACTTCTGATTTGTCATTTTCCCATCTGCTCCAAGTGACATAAGGAGTCCATTTCACACGTCCAGTCTAGTAATGCATTTCAAGATATAATGGTTATCTGCTTAGGTTAGAAAGTGTCAAAGTAAGCTTTTTTTTGTTTTGTTTGTAGGAACCAGGTAGAATTGACAATAAAGTAATGGTAGGATTATTAGGGATCTTATCACCCACAGCTGTAAGATGTTGTCCTAAAAGGGAGTATTCAGAGGACATGTCCTCATATGTGACTCATAGTACCCAAGCATTCAAACATCTCCAACAGGTGTCCAGGATCAAAGGATCTATGGTATACAGTGCCAAAGGACAATAATACCACCTGGATAAAACTTTATAATTATGCCGTTTTGTTCTGGTCGATACTGAGGTCTTGTATGTGAACGGCAGTATTTTATCCAACTCTTCATTTGAAATATTAAGTTCCTCCTTCCATTTGGAGAAGAAGTGAAGAAGTATGGGTTCTGTGAATAGGATTCTCTCAATAGAGGTTGGTAAACTAAGGACAAGGAGTATGCAGGCATGTCATTTGTAAAAGTAGGGATTCAAACTGTGGAAGTGCATTCAGTGGGAGCACAGTTTGGAGATAATGTTGTAATTGGAAATATTCAAGTCAAGCTGTAGAGGAGTTGTGACGATAAGGAATATGCCTAGACAGAGGCGGTAGAGTACCCTGGGTCAATATATGGTAGAGGAACATACCTTTGTTTTTAGTCTAAGATAAAAAATCGGAGTGATGTAGGGTCGATGGAAATGCATGATCATCAAATAATGGATCAAGGGGCTTGGCCTAGAGGAAAGCAATTTCTTGTACAGGTATGTGTCCCATATGCATAGCATAGTTAGCATCAGGAGAGGTAAGGAGTCAGTGGAAGTTCTTCATGCAGAAGGAATGCAGGGTAGAGAAGTTCGATCAAGAAAAATAAAGCCCCGTACATATGGGTCAGATGCCGCCTGACATTCAGCCCATGTGCACATAGGCGTGCGCACAGGGTGTGCCAGGTGTGCCTGGGCACACCCTAATTACCCCTTGTGGTCCAGATTCCCCCTGTTTAGACCACTGATATTTTACCAAAGCTCCCTTACTAGGCTAACAACAAAAAAAGTTGCAAAAAAGAATAAAAAATAACAATAAAACTACAGACACCGATCTCTACCCTACTGGCACCATCAGTATATACACACAGATATGTGTTTGGGCTTTTGGGTGCACACCCTAATGCAATAGGCTGCGCACACCTATGCGTGTGCATGTCAAGCCAGTCTGACAGAAGCCGACAAGCTTCTGACGAGCATGGTGGAAAACCAGCAGCCAACCAGCACCTAATCAGCACTCTCAGCCAATAGATGAGAGTGCTGATTGGAATGTTCTGGTGGGGGGCGACCGCAGCTGCTGGGTTGAATGGAAAAAAAACAATCAGTGCGTGCCAGACTTAAGATTATGCTCTAACGCGATCCATATTTTGGTTGATTTACAGTGAAACCAGAATTCTAATCAAAGAGGATGGTTGGAGAAATAGAGACAGATGAGGTAGTGTCACACCTCTTCTACATTTGGGTAACATAGTATTTTGAATCCTTGTTTTTTTTTTTTGCATTCCATTGAGTTATCATTGTGTATAAAGCCTGGGGTGGATGAACAGGGATTGTTTGACATAACATAACATATTTTTTTTTATGGTTCTGGACAAGCTACAGAGCTGAAACTTCACAGGTACACTTTTTAGACCCCCCAGATACTAAATTATTTCTAAATTATTTCTTTTTTTTTTTTTTTCAATAATTGGCACTCTATCAAAAATCTATCAAAAATGACAATTTTTTTTTGTGTGATTTTGTGTCTGGTGGGTCTAAAAGGTGTACCTGTGAAGTTTCAGCTCTGTAGCATGGCCAGAACCCCCAACAAAAAGATCATATAGGTGTAAAAGTGGGGTCCCAAGTTCCCTGCTCTAATGAAAAATTATCTTTTTTTCTGGTTCTGGACATGCTACAGAGCTGAAACTTTACAGTACACTTTTTAGACCCCCCAGATACTAAATCCAAAGTCAAATCTCTTTTTTTTTTTTTTTTTTTTTTCAATAATTGTCTTTTTTATCAAAAATGACAATTTTTAAGAACTTTTTTTGTGTGATTAATAGTCTCTGGGGCATGACCCAGAACCCTATGCACTTTTTAGGGGCATTTATTGGGTTTTAGGGCTTTAAAATTGTGTTTTTTGATTACCAAAGTTCGGGTCCATTGATTTCAATGGGGTTCTGAAATCCGGGCCGAACTTTCGGGTAGTTCGGATGTTCTGGCCGAACCAAACTTTTCAAAAGTTCGATCATCCCTAGTTGTAAGATTATAGGCATGTATGGACTAAATGTACAGTTAGAGAGGTTTATAGTTCAAGTCCGCAATAGTAGATAGAGAGGTAGGTATATGTACAGACAGATTTTTGATGGAAACTCTTCGTCATTTGAAAGAGATATTAGATTGGGTGTAAGCATTCTATTCAAAATGCTACTGTGTGGAAAGACTGTTTATAAATTCCATTTGTGTGGGAGTTTCAGTCTACTGAAGGTAGTATGCAGCTTTGTAGGATAGAAATAACATTTGTAAGACACTAGAACTAATCTTTACCTGCTATCTTATATTTATTCATTTCTATATTTCTATTGATATATTCACATGCTGATGTTTGCTGTGCTAAAAAGTCTAAGCTTTGATACCGTGCTGCTAAAATGTAATGTCTAATAAAACTGGACAGACTGAAGCAGTATTGATAAATTAATTTGTCTGGTTTTAGCGTCTGGAGACAAAAAAGCAAGCAATGTCTCACAGCGGAGATGAGACAGTCAGTGCAGGAAACATGAAATGTCCATCCATGTGATGGATTGTGTCTGTATTCTTATTATTAATACTGATTTTTATCACAGCAGTGATAAATAAAAGGAGACCAGTAAGAAATTCAGTTATTTCAATGCTTTAGCATTTTTTTCTTTTATGTTGTTTAGCTTAAAGTGTTTAGTAAATAAGCTTATAGTAAGTATATAGTTATTTTAATAAGTATTTAGTAAATAAGCTTTGTAAATAATAAACTTCTTAACTGGCCTTTAGGCTCGGTTCACACTTATGCGATGCGGGAAGGCTGCAAATTCGCAGCCTGTTCCCGCATCGCAAACGCACCCTTGGCAGTTCTCACTGCCATATGCGATACGCTGGGTGTGTCAATGTAATCTTAACGACACCCCCAGTTTGATCGCATATCGCAGTGCGATCTTACAGTTCGCACAGGATCGGATCGCACAAGTGTGAACCACTGTGCGATCCGATCCTGATGCGGCTCAAAAAAAGGGTCATGTGCGACTTTACTGCGGGTGCAGTGCGAATTTAGTGTATGGCTGAATTCGCAGCGCACACCCGATCGCATATAATGAAGGAGCAGTGCGCTCCGATATTATATACGATCACCGCAGCCGCACATATGTGAACCGGTACTTAAAGGAAATATTCGCAGTTTGTTGTGTGAACATTCTCAAATTCTTTAGTAAATCAGCCTCAATGTGACAAAGTTGCATCATGACTTTGGACAGATGTAATTATTTAAAAAAAATTGGTGACAAGCAGAATGTATTTCTGCCATAACCCATTTGTGCCGGCACCTCCCGACCCTTTAAGAGCTTTCAGATGGCGGAAGGCAGGGTTTATGATCATGTAATGCCGTGATTGGCTGTCACCACGATCATATGATGGTAAAGCTTCCGATCGCAAGATTGCAGTAACTGTGCTTGGAGCATGCAGAGCTCGTGCTCTTGGCACAGCTGCATCGGCTAATTGGTGTACAAATATGCAGCCCCTTAGCACCAAGAGGCTGCATATTTGCATACGGTCAGCGCCTAGGGGCTGCCTCACTCACACTTTAAAGTTTAAATGCGCGTTTAAGTCTAGGGTGCGGAAAAAGAAGCTTTATTTACTCAATCTTCCACTCCCCCTGCAGATGGCGCTCCCTTATGCTCCAGTGGTGGACTCAGCATCTTCATGTCCATGCTGGTTTATGGGCACTGCTTTGGTCTTGTGACGTCAGGAACATCTGACCACAGGAGCATAAGGGAAAGGCAACAAGGAATGGTTCCTGATCCCCTACATGTAATTGAGCATTTCACAGAACACCTTACATTTCACAATGAATGCAAGCCTTCTCTGACTGAACAATGTGGAGATCTTGAGGTCACCACCCCTTCCTCTCCACTTTGTCCAATCACAACACCTTGCATTCATTAAGCTCACTCAGTAGGGGACCCACAAGAGAGCAGATATCACTGTAGTAGTGGGGGCTACTACAGTGACTTTCCACTTCAATGTAGTCCCAGAAGTATGGCATATCCATACTTACATTTGTCCAAGCTGTCTCATAAATTCTCACAATGTAAATATTTAAAAAATAAGTTAAACTTTAGGGAAAAAATAATAAATACACATATTTCTGCAGAAATAAATGTGCATGTATTGTTCCCCCCCCCCCCCAAGAGCCTGTAAAGCATTGCACCCGTGATCAGTAGAATGAAGGTGCAATGTCAGGCTCCTGCAGAAGCATCCTCCAGCTTTCCTGCCCATACCGCTGTGCAAGCTTTCTCTTTGAAAGCTGAAAGAAGTACCAGTGGACTGTGCTCACCAGAACCTTTGCAATCCATTGAGAACTACAAGCCATTTGTCAATCCAGACAGGACTTGTAGCTTCCTCATTCACAATTTGATGTACATTAATGACTCGGCCCTGCAGGCAGAACCCTTTACAGCCACACCAAGTTTGAATGTGACAGCAGGTGTGGAGGAGAGGAACCCCTGCCCACTGTCACTGGGGGATATTTGGGGGTGAGGGGGGAGGTGCTGGAGCATGTTAAAAGGTAATCCGTAAATATGTGTGTAATGTTTAACGTGCTCCAAAAGTGAACTTAGCTTTTAACAAGAAAACATGTAAATGGGGAAGGACTGTCCTAGGGGGCAAGGAACATTTCTCTTCCAGGGCCAGTACTAATAGGTTATGTTGGGCTGGTGGCCCTTAGAGGAGATACTTCACCATTCAGACATAGACCAGAATGGGAACCACACTTTGTGACTCATGCTGAGCAATATATAGCTACTTACTACCAGTTCAGACCTGCAATCACATGTCAATGTCTTCCATCACCACCAACTTCCTTTGTAACTTTAGAAGTTTATGAAAATGAAAGCAGAGAGATGAAAAGAAAGCTGATGCTGGAAGATGTGAGAGTATGTTGCAATGAATCATGTCCTTTAGGAACACCTACTATTCACAGTACCCAAAAATCACTGGGGCACCATGGCAAACATTGCATGGTACTTTCTTTAGCCCACAGAAATGTGTCCATACCCTGAAAGAGCTACTTGGCTGTATATACACTCACCCTACACTAATGCCTCGTTTCCACTGAGTGGTACGGTACGGTTCGGTTCAGTGCGGTACGGTTCAGAACGGTACACCTTGCGTTTCCACTGTCAATAGTACCCTTTCATGATAGGCGTGGTGTAGCAGGAAAGCTGTGATAGACGATTCTCTGTCAACCAATCAAAGTTCTGCAGAGTGTAGCCCCACCCTGTTGGTACGGTACTAATGTGCTTGGTACCCCAACGAAAGGGTCCCAAAAAAGTTGTACGGTACGGTTCGGAATTAGGGTACCATTCACAATGGAAACGGCATAAATAGCGTACCGTACCGAACCAAACCGTACCAGAAAGCTCAGTGGAAACGAGCCAAAAGTGTTCCCAGTCCCCTCCTAGAGGACCCCACTGGGGTTCAACATCCTGGTAAATCTGGTTTATGAATACCACTAAAATTCACCTGCTCTGGGTTAGGCTTCTAATCAATGTGTTTCTAGGGAATATCCTCTTTCTAGGTAGCCTCCAGATGGGGAAGCTCAGGAATCCTGCCACTAACCATAGAACAGACGAGCACGAATGGTATCTCCCCATCACAGCCGCTGATGTTTTCTTGCCAAGTACTGTGATTCTGTACTATTGATTGTATTTATTTTAAAATAAGTATTAACAGAGCCACACAAGATCTATACCTACGTACTATGTCTGCTCTACGTTGCTGGCTGCACAATGTGGTGCGCGATTCAGAGTATCACATGGCTCCTTTTTTTGTTTTGTTTTGTATGAGCTTTATTTGAAGTGCATACAATATACGCTTCATTCACTGCAATGTCGGGCAGCACTGCATTTTACTGCAGCACGCTGCAGCACAGCGCTAGGCTGCATTGCAGTGTGAATGGGACATATAGGAAACATTTGTTTTCTGTGTGCCCCTGTGGTGACACACTTTTCAACATGCATTAAAACTTCTGTCACCTCATGTAGTGTAAACCTGGTCACTCTAAACTGCAGAGAATAAAAAACAAAAAAGTAGCTCTAAACCCAACAACTAATATCTCAAACATGTTAATATTCCAATGCAATTTCAAAAGTCATTTTCAACATTTTTAATGACAATTGACATAAATTTTATTATCCATAGGCAATGCTTTAAAAGCATTTACAGGTTACCACTTTAGATTTACAGAGGAGCCGCAGGCATCATCCCGGCATAACTGTCACAGTCTAGCCTGCAGATTGTTTGTGAAATTCTTACCTCCTTGCTGCAGTGTTCTGCTAGATCTGTGACTCCATTTCACATGTGGCGTTTGGCTTCTCCATTCACCTATGGACGTTGCCTGCTGCACTGTGGGTTTATATAATTTTCCCTTCTATTACTTCCTGGGTCACCTCCCTGTTTGCTTCCTTATATATACATGTGCTCAGTGCAGTGCTCCTTGCCTGAGCAACTTCACAGTTCTCTGAGCTTCAATTTGCATACCCCTTGGCGCTACTGTGTCAGATTAACCGTGTACCGACCCCGGCTTTGTTTACCGTCTGTGTTTGTTCGCTACCTGCCCTGACCTCGACTTGTCTCCTGTATATCCTTTTGTCTGCTGCTTGTACTCTGCACATGCCAGTGGTCTCCGAATCTTCAGCTGGGCCTACCTGGCGACTGTGACCTGGTTCCAGCTTGCTGCAAGTCCATCCCTACCATCTGGGGCTCTGGTGAAGAAGCAGGCTGAGGTTTAGAGTCCGTGCTGTGGGGAATCCTGAGCTGGCGATCTACAAGGGCTCACTACCACAGACCCCTGACAACAACCACTTGAAGTCCAGTGATGTATGGGTACATCGCTGGTCCATAAGTGATTTATAATACACGGTTATCCCACAGTGAATATCCTTGGTCAGAGGCATACTTTCATAGGGTGACAACTGTTTCCCAATCTTGCTTCTGTATTGTCAAACTGCCACGTGGCCCCTATCCTCCCTTAAAGGAACAAAGTAACAGAATGCAAACTATGAGGTGCAGAGATGGGATGAAACTTTGCTAGTGGTGCCCTTTTCTACATCATATACATATAGTCAGAATTTGAGAGGAAAGCATGCAACAAATCTGGTATTGTCATTTTTTTTTTTTGGGGGGGGGGGGGGTATATTTTTCTGTTTTTAAATGGCAGTCTTAGAATCCCTTGCTGGCCATTCATTAATGGAGTTAATTCCTGACCTTCAGGATAAAAGACCCTTGACCAAGCTGACTGTACTGTAGACCTCCTACTCTTTAAAAGAGGATAATCAGAGAAAACAGATAAATGAAAATGTCCAACCCAGAAGTACCTCCACCTGGGTTTCCTGGGCCTTGCTTTCAGAAACAAGCCAGCAGACATCCTCCTGACCTTGCTTTCCCTTGAGCTTCATGCTCCCAGGTTCCTCCTATCAAGCCTCTCACCAGTCATAATGGGACTTGTTCTTGAAGCATAGAAAAGCCTTCAGAGATCTAAATTCTGTTTCATCTATATAACATGGTTTAACTACCAGTATTGACTTAGTTCTAGTATCCAAGGTTTGATGTTCACCCTATTTGCATTTCTTTTGTTCCCTGTGCTTGAATAGATGTCCTTTGTGTCCCTCCTATTGCTAAAAAAGCATGTACTTGTAGCTTGTATATGTGACCTCTTAGGGGACACAAATTTACGCGAATAGGCTATTTTCAGCATTACATTACAACACGTTTTAGTCCATTAGAAATTCATAAATTAAAATGGTCAAACTAAAGCACACATTTGTTGCTTGTTAAAAGGGTAAAATAGGTTTTTGTTTTGTTTGTTTGTTTTTTGTAAAATAGCTTTTACTGTATTTGATGCATTTTTGAAGTACACATTAGTTTGCGTTATTTTTCTTTGTAGGTTTGTCCTTTAGTAGTGGTCTTTCTGCTAACTGTACAACCGTATGGTATTTTTTTCACTTGCAGTCAACAAACTCAGATCATTCAGTAGTTAGGAATTTATTGCTCAATTTTAAAGCAAACCTAAGCTTCTTCGAAATCTATAGCACTGACTTAGCAACATTGTAAGTCATATAACATCTGAAGAACAATGTCAAAGCATTCATGTTTATTTTCTTCACTTCTCGAAGTATATTGACACATTGTATGAAGATTATTTATCTTTGTGACAGGAAGATAAGAACATTTAATAAACTGAGTCAAATCTCCCATTTCTAATTCGAGTGCATCTTGACTGTGTGATTTGCAAAGCCTAAAAACATCTGTGACTTTGTCAGAAAGTATGAGGTTTAGTATAAATGGCTGATGATTTACTGCTGTGGATAGCTGTCTCCTTCACACAATCTGCTAGCACAGTGAATCTTAGAATGACAGCTGCCAATAGAAAGTGACACAACTGATCTAGAACACAGATCGGCAATGTACTGTGCTGACTGCAAAAAAAAACCTTTTTATCTACACAGATCGTTACGGCTTTTTATAGACTTTCAACTACAATCTAAGGCAAATACAGTATATTTGTATAAAATATAGATGCATCTCCAGTAAGATTATATTTTGAGACATTCGTTTTTACTTTAAAGAATTTTATATGATTTTCTCACTGGTAAAATGCTTGCTTATCCACAGTTAATACTGTATTACTGTAACCCAGCGAAGTGACTAGCCTCACTGTGATACACAGAGATTAAACCAATCCATCTACATAAGTTGTACCTGTTTATTTACAGCCATCTGTCCTCTACATCTTTCTACAACACACAGAATTTACACAGAATCTGTCAGCACCACAAAGCAGGGGGCGAGGATCAGATATCACACATTGCACAGCTCAGGGACAAGAACTCTGAGCCCTAATTGGAGAGAAGGGCCACACATCCCTCCTCACACTACATGGAGAACAAGCACAACTGTGGCTGTCAATCACAGGCTGTGTGCTGGTGCTCTCCTCTCCCGCCACCTTTTTCTTTTGGTATCGGGAAGAGCTGTCAGAAGTGACTCATGCAGATAACAGCGGAATGAGCCAGCAGAGAGAATTCACACTTTGGATAGAAACAAGTACATATAGCTTCATAGTTACATAGTTAGTAAGATTGAATAAGGACACCAGTCCATCCAGTTCATCCTGTGTGGGTGTGTGTTTATGGCAATGCCAATTCCTATATCTCTGTATGTTGTATTTGCTAAGACGCCCATCTAAGGGTTTTTTTAAATTATTGACACTTCCTGCTGACACCACCAATTGTGGAAGGGAGTTCCACTTTCTTACCACTCTGACCAAAAAAAAGAACCACCTTCAGTGTTCACTCCTCCAATTTCATTCAGTGGCTGTATTTATTTTTAAGCTCCCTGAGACTAAATTGTTTTCTACCTATACTAGAATCACCATTGATATCATTTGCTCCTCCAGACCGCTTATTAGCTTTGTTGTCTTTCTCTGGACTCTCTCCAGTTCCAGCACTTCCTTCTTGAGGACTAGTGACCAGAATTGGATGGCATACTCAAGATGTGAGTCTTTTCCTATCATTTATGTTAAATGTATTTACCCTGCAATCACTGTTTGCTAAGTTATCAAGCATTTCCACATCTGCAATCAGATCTGTGTTATTTGTAATTAGTAGATCAAGCAATGCATAATATCTGGATAATTGATGTCCCCCAGAATAATAACATTGCCCTACCTCGCTGCAATTCCTAACTATATCAGGAGATCAGGCTCCTCCTCATCTTTCAGGTTAGGGAGCCTGTAGCATACACCCACTAATAGTTTCCCATTTTGTTCTTCATTTGAAGCTCCAGGCACAAGGATTCCACCTCCTCCCTGGTCTCATTAACAATGTTAATGGGACTCACATTCACTAGCAAATCATTCTTGACATACAGGCACACCCCTCTCCCTCTTCTACCCTCCCTGTCCCTCCGATGCAAGAAGTACCACTGAGCAGTGGAGAGCCAGTCATGTGAGCTGTGAAACCAAGTTTCTTATATTCCCACAAATGTCAAAATCTTCCCCTTGTATCCAGTTCTTCCATTTTATTTGCTTGACTTCGAGCATTTGTATGCATGCCTTTGAATTTTTGTACCAGCAGATATTATTTCCTCCTTAGTTGTTCTGAGTCTGCAATTAGATTCTGCCAACCTACTCACCTTGGGTGTAGGTAGTCTATTTACACTACCCCTATTGGCCCTAATAGCAATTAGGCGCTTTGTGACCACTGTGTCCTTCAGACACAGCTGATCACAGATTGGGGTAAATGTTTAATCACAGCAGTCTTTTACCATATGATCAACTGTGTCCAATCAGAGCTGATCACACGTAAACAGACTTGCCGGCTGGTACAAGGCGCTACCTATAAGTTATGATATATAAAAAGAATTATCACATAAAGGTGTTATAAAGTGCAATGTGCCAGTGAATACCAAAACAACAGGGGTATATATGTACCGTAGACCCCTAACTTGTGCTCAGTGTATATAAGTGCTCAGGGCCGCTGATAGGCGGGGACCACCAGTCTTCCTGTAGGGGGCCCGGGCACACAGGGGGGCCCCAATAGCATGGGGAATCGACGGGGTTAGGCAGAGGGGCAATTACAGGAGGAAGCCCTGTGCGGCTCTCTGAAGCATCTGAAATCCAGTTTCTCCCCCTTCTGCCAGCTTTCAGCTGCTGCAGGGAGAGACCCAGACACAGGGCATCATTCCTGTAATTGCTTCTCCGACACCGATTTCCCCCTCCCTGTTCTGCCTGCTTCTAATCCCACCCCCCGTGTTTCCCCCCTTTCATTGTGCCATCCCCCCTCCTACAGCGCTACAGGCTTCCCTGTCCTGTAAAAAAAATAACAATCAAGCATGGTAATAAATACTTTAATACAGTTGTAAAAAAATAATTGTACACATTAACATTTTTTTAAAAAATTATGTTTTTTAAAAAAAAAAAAAAATGTAAAAAACAGTTAAAAAGGGCTAATTCACACAGGTTCTCTGTTATGTTTGTGTCCGCTAATAATGACTTTAGTGTATTTTTTGTGAAAATATTGTCTTCACATATTCGGGGGGAGCCCTGCCAGGTAGGCTGTACAGGGCCCCATGATTTCTAACAGCAGCCCTGTAAGTGCTATACTGTGAGCCAACGAAAGGTGCAATAAATAATACTAGTAAAGTGCACAGGATATAAAAATAATTTATTGAGAAATAAAATAAAGTGCAAAGTGACAGTGAAATGTGAATGGTGCAAATTATCACAAAAATTACGCCATAGGAAAGTGCATATGAATTCCTCAAAGATAGTGTATATTCAAATGAGTCACTTTTAAAATAGTAGGAAGGTGAACTCCTTGCCTAAAAACCTCAGCAAAGTATTCAAAATCACATCAGAGAGTTATATCCTCAAATTATAGAAAGAAAGTGAATTGAAAAATAAAAAAAGTGTTTGCATCCGTGTTCACCACTAGATGTCACACTGACAATACGACCCGTATATAGAGAGACAGACTGACAAAACTCTGGTGTTTCTTCCACTTCTGATGGGCAGATATAGTAGCGATCTTGGTGATCTAGATGCTCCAACAGAAATATAACCCCATAGTTGTAAAATTTGCAAGGCAATAGTGTAGAAAAAGCAGTATAGACTCATTCGTTGGGCTGATCAGGATCAGTGTATTGCACGCCGAGAAGCTTCCGCGTTCCACGGCTCTGGCTCCGTAACCGGAAGTGTCGTAGGACGTAGAAACCTGGTCCCCTAAATAAAAGGTGAGTTCAGCACCACAATGTTATTGAAGATAGCCAGTGCATATGCTGTATGTGGCTGGAGTCCAAGTAAATGTGGGAACTCAGATACAAATTGATGTCAGGACACAGATTCCTTCAACATAGCTAGCTTAGAGGAGCAAATTCAGTGACCACCGTCACCTCAGGCCGGATGCTGAACTCACCTTTTATTTACGGGACCAGGTTTTTTCTCCCCTTCTTCCTTTTTTTTCCCCCTCTTTGTTTGACCAAGGGGCTAAATTTGATCTCCACCATTCTGGAAGCCTACAGGCAGGCTTGGAAATCGCTCACCTGATTTTAATTCAGCAAACAGTAAAATCTCAACACAACCACAGACTATAATCTTATCTTGCAGTATCTAGCTAAATTAACCCTGAAGAAGAAGCATACAGCTTTGAAACGCGTTGGGTATTCTGCTGTTGTCTCTCTGCATTTTTCTGTGTTGTGTTTCTATTTTATGGACCTGTTAGCCTATTTATTTTGCTATTTATGATGTATGTTCTATATATATTTTTTGTATAATAAAATGTTAAAATATTTTTCATCAATCTTCGCAATATTTTTTTGAGTGCCTAAAAAGTTCCAAACCCTTAAGGGATCTCCTTTTTTTTCAATTTGCATTTCGGGATGCGGCACCTTCAATAGGGGGTTTATGCCTGTGGAGTAGCCATGTTCCACTATTGAAGTGCTGCTTTTTTTCCCTTAATAATTTACTAACTGGTCTCACGGTTTGCTAAGTGGCTGCTATTTTTCCTTATTTCTACCAAGCGCAGATTTTACATTCTTTTACTGATTATTAGTGCAGCCCCATTTGTGCCAATCAGTGCAGCTTATCTGTGCCCGTCAGTGCCCATTAGTACCACCCATCAGTGCCCATGAGGGCCGCCTATCAGTGCCCATCAGGGCCACTTATCAATGCCACCTCATTAGTGCAGCCTCATCAGTGTCCATCAGTGCAGCTTATCAGTGCCCATCAGTGCAGCCTTATCAGCGCACATTAGTGAAGAAGAAAAATTACTTATTAGCCAATTTCTATAACAGAAACTAAGAAAAAACTTTTTTCTTTTTTTTTTTTTTTTTTTTACAATTTTTGGTCTTTTATTGTTTGTTTAGCAAAAAATAAAAAAACCCATTGGTGATTAAATACCACCAAAAGAAAGCTCTATCTGTCTCAACAAAAATTATTTTATATGGGTACCAAACTGGGTGTTGCATGACCGTGCAATTGTCATTCAAAGTGCAACAGCACTGAAAGCTGAAATCTGTCCTGGGCAGGCAGGGGGGTGAAAGTGTCCGGTATTAAAGTGGTTAAAAATTTGTCTAACTTTTTGGCCATCTTATTTCCTAACAGAGCTTCACCTTCCCCATTTAGGTGCAGACCATTCCTGCTAAAGAGCCAGTAAGCAACCAAAAAGTCAGCCCAGTTTGCCATGGAACCAAATCCCTCGTTCCTGAACCAGTTCCTTAGCCACTTGTTAAATTACCTAATTTTCTACTGCCTCTCTAGTGTGGCACAAGGTGGCTTCAATCTCCCAGCCCCACCCAACAATCTATTTAGCCAATATGCGATGTGCTGAACCTGAGTGTCAAGTAAACAACATACTGTTCCTCGATCGTGGTCTTTGTGACAGATTGCCTTATCTGTCCTTCTAAAAACTGAGTCCCCTACCACCAGTATCTGTCTATCCATTCCTTTAACCTTGCCCCCATCCTCACTAGAGGAGATGTTCCCCTAGCAGCTACGGTCACTCTACTGCAGCAATGCAACTCCTTGACTGATAACCCCAAATCACGAAACGTGGTATACATATTGGGACATGTCAGCTCAAGATTGGCCTCTCTAATGCTTTTCCATCTACCCCATCTAACCGACACCCAGCTACCCTGCTCTGGTGCCTATACCTCCAAGTCTCCACCCCTCTCTGTACCTGATGGGTACGGTCCATACTCTCTTTCAAGTTGATGATAATTTACAGTGTTGTCAGCTGCTTCCTTAGATTCAGGAAGAATGATGTTGTTTGTACATGTCCAAGGTTTACAACCACTTTAAGTTTCTTTTTCTTTTAATCTGCAAAAGGCACAGTACTTACATCCAATGAGAAGTATCCCTTGTGCTGCTGGCTGGCCTCTTAGTTAAAATATGAAGTCCTCTTGCCCTGCAGCGCTGGAAGATTACAGCTGTGTGGAATGGAGGGTGCAGAAAACTTTGGATTTCAACTAAGAGGCCATCCAACAGCACAAGGGACACTTCACTCTCCCTTGTACCGATGTTAAAAAAATAACCACACTTTACATATGGCTTTATATATGGAGAGTTAGAACCTGGCCAGAGAAAGCTATGAGTGATTTAGTGCCAATAAAGAACAAATAAATGAATTGCTAGGGGGTAGAATTTATTTTTTATTTAGTGTACAGAGCCTATGAGTTGTTGTAATGCATGCTCAGTGCTGCTTACAATTCCTATTTATTCCTGGCATGTGTAACATGTTGGTCAAGCTAAAACAGGTTGGTACAGGCACGTGTAACAGGTTGGTCATGCTAACAAAAGCAAGAAACCTGATTATCCATAATAATAATTGCACAAAATTGGAATTAACAATAACCACTCCCTTGAAAAAAAAAAATGCAGGGCACGTTTCAAATATTTTTTTAAGTTAAAAACAATGGTCTTAGGACAAGTATCTTAAAGTCAGGATCTGAACTTATAGCACCAGCAGCTGCAAAATGGAGAGGCAAAGGTCAAGTATTTCCTGTTATCACCAGCTTTCTGAAGGCTCTGATAAAAGCTTGTTGTGAAACAGAATAGAATATAGAGGTCAAATTATACACTGCAATACATCTCACAGAGGAGAGACACAACCCCCCTCTTACTTTCTCATAGCAGGCAGGCTACACACAGAATGGTTCCAAGTTTGCAGAAAATGCTGGGCGTTCTTATTAAAAATACCAAATTGTTTTGGAAAATGTGTTCATGGAGGTTAGGGACTGACCATAGAGGGATTTGTTTGACACAGTTGACCAGCCTAAACATTTATTGCACTATGTGTGAACTGAAAATCCCGGTTTTTGATTGCAAAGTTTGTTAGAAAGTGTATATAGCAGTGTGCAGAGGGTTCATCCAGAATTTCTAACGTTAACATGTGGTCACATCCCTTTAGCGCCTGATAGATTATTTACAGGTACAAGCTGTTGGCAATTGAGCACAGGTATATCTTATTTTTGTGTTAATAGTGATCATCATGAAAATCTTTCGAAAAGGCGTTTAAGACCTCCAATTCTAGATTGTAAGCTCTAATGAGCAGGGCCCTCTAGTTCCTCATGTTTTGAATTGTATTGTAACTGTATGGTCTTCCCTCACATTGTAAAGCGCTGCGCAAACTGTCGGCGCTATATAAATCCTGTATAATAATAATAAAGAGAAAAGTGTGTTATAAATACATGTACATCTGTATTGTCCTTCCAAGGTACAGCTCACCACGAACAGATCAGGTGCACAATATTAATGTTAGCGTGTGCGGTGCAGCATGGTGCCGCAGCAAGAACACACACAGTCACAGCGCAAGGAAAAATCTTGTATTGAAATAATGCAAAGACAGTTCACAAACAACCTGGTGGAAAAACAACCCAGCCAGGAACACTCCCAGGTCCAACAGTGTGTAAAGAACAGGATTCAGCCAAACTGACAGCGCCTGTTGAGAGGAGCAGAATGCGGCCTGGCCATCTTGTGCCCAAGCAAGTTGATGTCCAAAGAAGTTGCAAGCCCGCCACTTTCCCTTCTTGTCAGAAACCTTGCCCTGTTGCTAGTTCTGTCCCTAGCAGGTGGGGTACCTGTGGCTACTCTTCCAAAATGTGTGCCAAACCTGGGAGCCAGGGCCTTAACAAGATGGCTGCCATGGGGTGGCAGCATCCAATAGGATAGCTTCCCTAGTGACCTAGGAAATCATACAGCAGGGATGAGCAACCTGTAGATCACCATCTACCAGTAGATAGCAGCCAGGTGACTGATAGATCATGGTCTGGGCTTGGTGACCTGCCATCCCAGAGCATCAAACAGAGTGCAATGCAGAGGGATTACTTGGAGCTAAGTTGGAGCTGTAGTAGGGAGCAGGAGCCATTTAAACCACATAAACCAATGCCTCCTCTGTCGTGCTGACTCCTGTCTCATGCAGAGTGATACCAACTGCACTCCACCTCTTATCTCTACTAGCGGGCTAAGGAAGGGTACCAGCAGCAGGAAAGAAGAGATCTTCAGGTCAGTGTGAAGCAATACACTGGGCATAATAGTGTAGAGCTGCTTTTACACTGATGCACTGCTATTTACCCACACCACGGGTGCAGTGCAGTGTACTTGCAGCTTTTCTGTGGGTTTGCTGCCCTTAGAAATAGACCTCTATTATATCCTGCAGGTTTGGTGCACTCCCCGAAAGCGCACCACGCGTGCATGATACTAAGCACCGCTGCTCCTCTGAAAAGCGATCCTAGTGTGTTTGACAAGTGGTGAAGAAGTGATATGTTGCCTCCTCACCACCTGATTTAAACCCCTGATTGCCATGCAATGCTCACAAATTTGACAAGGTAGTATGACAATTAGAGGTTTAAATCAGGTGTGAGGAAGGAAAACTGGGCAAGACTGTGCCCGGTGATCTTTGACTTCTCCCATGTTGTTTAGGTAGATCTCCACCTCTTTAAGGGTGCCTACCTGTACCATAGAGGAACCATGTTCCTCTTGATTTCCTTTCCACTGAAGTGATGTTGAGGAAGAGCGCCACCTGCCGTGGAGAAAGTAGACTGCACCTGCCTACAAGCTCATAGCTTCCGGTCAAAGCACTGTCTACTTCCTATGCTTGCTATTTTATAAATTGAACAGAACAAAATTGTGGTGCCAGAGCACAGAAACAAGAACATTGGGCTGGAAGGAGGATAACACTGGACTTTATGGTAGGCAACAAAAAACTGCTATCTCTAAGGGTGAAGTTTCTCTTTTAGTATAATTATAATATTGACAGCCTGAAAAAAACACACATGAATTGCTTAAACATTCAACATGTTTTGGCTTAACGATCACATCACATCACCAAATTGATGACAGATACAGTGTTTTTAAAAATGTATATTTGCACTAGTGATTTATATACTGTTCAAGTTTCATTCATTAGTTTGTGGATAATAGGATGGTATTACACAATATACTGTATATGTACAACATGCTTTTGTTTACATATTGCATAAAGGCATGATTCCCAACTGTGCCAATTGCATTTTTATTCAGCTGCAATGGGGTCATATGTGTCAATTCCATTATCATATTAAATGAAGATAAACATTCAAATAGGATAATTGATGGCCAAGCAAACGACACAGACTAGCTGTAATACAGCTAAGCATTTCCTATTCACTATATACTGTAGATTATATTAAGACATGATATGGATATAGTGTATTGTTTAGTTACTTAGAAAATGTAAAAAAATGTTGTATCTTTCTAGAACAATATCAAATCTCATGGCTGTCTTTGCACAGGAACAACAGAACATCGGGTGTCAGGGTGCCAGGATTGGAGGGGGCTGGCTGGTCATGCACTAGTGAATTTTTGTACCAACATCCATATGAAAATCTACTAGTGCATGGCCACCTTAAGTTCACCCATTGGGTGACTCTGTCACCAACCTCATACCAGACATCCCTGGCCAGAAGCTGGGCAGAAAATTGTCTGCCAAAAAAGTAGTTGCATCCAATAAAATGCAGCTATTGTTCAGTCATGCAGCACTGTATCCAATTTTATACAGGTTTTTTAGACAGATAGAGCTTTCTTTTGATGATATTTGATAACCTCTGTTTTTTTTTTTTTACTATATAACGAAAAAAAGACTTGCTGTATTTACATTTGTAATCCTGTGATCACAGCAATCACAAGGCACAGAGCCACTCTGATTGGCCCTGTGCCTTTTGGCTGTGCTCTGAGCTGTTTTATGACAGCATGGTCACAGGCATTATGCATGTGCTGCACAAAAATGATACAGAATGCAGTATATCAATTATGCTCCACATAAATACGATTACCTCTAAGCCCTTTTTACAATTCAGCACCATAGGGCTTAAAGTGGACTTTGCAGTAAAATGCAAGGTCCTCAAATACTATTCAGGCTCTCTTCCCCACTAAAATCCCCCGTTGCTAATGTGTAAAAATGACCTGTAAAAAAACTGTTAGATTTATACCTACCCTATCCGTTTTTTCTCCTGCAATACCTAGTCATAAGTAATGTCAGCTAGATCCATATGCCCTGCTCTGCATTCTCTAGGAATCTTCCTGGAAGACCAGTGACTCAAGAATGTTGAGGATTGGGGTAAGGCAAATATTGCTAACTTTTTTTACACCTTACTTTACCATCTACTAATAGCATTGTTGGGATTTGGTTAGGAGGTAATATGAACCATGCCTTTAAGAATTCTTTGATTATGTGGCCCTGGGCAGTTCATAGGCTATGCACCTACACTATGCACATCAATTACTAGACAATTCCGAAATCCTTAATTTACACATTAACAAAGAGTATTCCCAATGCATGCTGTGAGAGTCAAAAGCTTCTACCCAAGCATTCAGAGGAACATACTCCAAACCCCTTTCTTTACCCTTTTTCCTACTTGTAAAGGCAATTACTGGATTATTGATGCTGAATGTTCATTATTTCAGCTCATTTAGAGGTTTATTTAAAGCATAATGCTGCTTCCCCAGATTGACTTTAGTGTAGTCCACCACCATGCTTAAAGGTAAAAGTCCTTTATTATTTAAATCAAATTATAAGATTTTTTGATAGTTTGAACATTTTTTAAAAAAATATTGATAAGCTGACTTTTAACTTATGCCACTTTCATTACTTGCATAAAAACATAATATTGAAAGTAAACTTTTAATACATGGTGGTTCTATGACATCATATTCCAAGAACATTTTCACTGAAATGTCACAGACACTCTTTAGATTTATGTCATGCTTCCACACGCCAAATGTTGGAATTTGCAACAGATCCATGTATTGTAAAACAGGTACATGAATTTATAGCAAAAGGAACGATGGGTGGCAGCTGTACGGTCAGAGTTTCTATAAGGAACACACCATCCATAGTGCATGTTCAGCCCTAGAGCCACACAGCATCCTTGGTTGCAAGGACAACCAATGGTACATCTCCATCCCTATTTAAAGTGGTTCTAAAGCCTAAACATTTTTTACCATAAAGCGGTAGTAAAGTCTATACTGTTTTTTTTTTTAAATGTGTCCCCTGGAAGCTGTAAGCCAGGGTTTCTCAATTCCGGTCCTCAGGGCACACTAACAGGCCAGGTTTGCAAGAAAACTGAAATACATCACATGTGATATCATTTGCTGCACAGTGATTGCAGTATTCTAGTCTACATCTCCCCAAGGCAATACTTAAAATCTGGCCTGTTAGTGTGCCCTGAGGACCGGAGTTGGGAAACACTGCTGTAAACCATAATGTATTAGTATGCACTGCATACTAATACATTATGACAAATTTACCTACAAACGCAGCCCTCCAGTGCTGCGATCTCACCAGCAGATTCCATCTTCGCCTGGTCTTTCTTCCGGGTTTGTGATCTTTGAACGCTTGATTGGCTGTGCTGGGGTGACGTCACTCCTGTGCATAGGAGTCACATCTCAGCGGCACCAGAGCGGGCTTTAATTGTGGTCTGAGCTGCGCATGTGCGGCTCAGATCACATTAGTCGCTGACAGCCAGGGGGAGACTTATGACAAAAGAGACCTCTAGGTAGTCTCTTCTGTTATATAAACCATGCTTGTTAGCAAGATTTGTTACAACTGACTTTATCACCACTTTAATGTATTTCTTGCATTAAGGTAAAAAATGTTTAGGCAAAAGTATTGCCCCCTCACCCCCCCCCCCCCAAATACTTACCTGAGTCCTCATTTGATACAGCGCTGTGTCCGTCTGAAGCAGCCCTCTCCTCTTACTTTCTGGTTTCACAGGAATTGCTGGCTATTTATTATTATTATTATTATTATTATTATTATACAGGATTTATATAGCGCCAACAGTTTGCGCAGCGCTTTACAATGTGAGGGAAGACAAAACAGTTACAGTACAGTTCAAAACAGGAGGAACTAGAGGCTATCGCTGCTGTTAGTCAAATACTGTAACTAGGGAGCAGGGGGATGGGACGGATTAGGCCTGCCAGGTGAGCCATGATAGGAAAGGGCTTCCTATGTAGCACACAGCAGGAGGAGCCAGGAGCGCCAGCGGGGGACCCAAGAGGAAGAGAATGGGGCCACTCTGTGCAATGTGCACAGAACAGGTAAGTAAACACCTGTTTGTTTGGTTTTTTTTTTGGTTTTTTTTAATCTCATATACAATCATTTTAACTGTCAACTAGGAAATTCTCATCATTGACTAAGTATGGCCATTGCCATATCTATTCAGTGGCATCAGCCAGCATCCCCAGCCTCCCTGTTTACATTCATCTGTAGGCTGGGGAATCTCCCAACTGACAGCTGAATGGGGCCGGGGATGCTGTATTAGTTGCTAGATTGCTAGCAGCTGCTGGCATCCTGGCAACCCCCTAGCCTTCAGTAGGAAACTGTCACATTCATGACTGCTTCCCATTACGTACATGCCCCATTTTGAACACTGGCATCTCCACACGTCAACGTAGAGTTGGCCTTAATCACCAATCTCTTTTTTGCAAATTGGTGTTAATTATTTTCAAATTTGCCATAGCTACACATTCTTAAAGTGACACAAATAAGAACAACCAGAAAATGTCACATGTGTCAGAATTCTTATGGAGAGAATAAAGTCTTAAGGAAACTATCACAAGGTTTTCATGAATTAGACACAAGACATTCCAAAGCGACAATACAACCAGAACATCTTTGCAAATGCTTGAATGAATTGCCCCATTGTGCTTTCAGACAAGACAGCCCAGAAACTGCTAACCCTCTATTTGTCACTTTATACTGTTTTGTGTAAACTAAGGTTTGTTCCCCCCCCCCCCAACTCAATCACGTATATGTGTCCTGTCTCATTCATTTGTGTATGTGTGTTTGTCTGTGTCCCTCTTTAGCCTCATCCAGGTGTGTGTTTTCTCCTTGTTTTCACTCTTATGTTTTTTCACTCCTTATCTGTGAAAACAGTATCTCGGAGGTTAAAATAGCCAATGTCTTAGAGACTTGCAAGGGCCATTTTTTCAGGCAACAAAGTAGCAGTGTGCACATGTTACAGACATACATCTATACCCTAACTTAATCGATATCAGCCTAGTGACATCCCAACCAGGACATCATTTTGATGTCAAAAATCCTTAAAAACAGTGTAAATGTGTACAAAATCTAGCGCAAATGTACCTGCACCTCCATGCATTAAATCCACGAATACCACCTGGTCTCAAAAAATGCTGACACTGGAATAAAAATAAAATAAATAAATAAATCAGCAGTGATTTTGCCATTTCCAGGCACCAGCAACCCATAGGATCAGCCTTCCCCCTGCCTATAGGCAGCATCACTAAAGCCTCCCATACTGCTCCATTGACCCCACACATTCGCTGTACTGGCCATTCAGCAAGAGGCAATAAATAATGAATGTGGCTAAAGACAAAGACATCCAGGGCATAACATGGGGATAAAAGGCAAAATGAACAAAGGGGATAGGAAAAAGTAGGACCTGAAATTCAAGATGAACAGGCATAATAATACATAATACTTAGGAAAATATGTCCTATCTTTAGCTCAGATGCATGCAATCCATAAATCATTAATATCCTGTATTGCTCTAATCCTCTTAAATGTCATATGCTACTCTTCTAAGCAGACAAAAAATCAACATGGATAAACAAAAAAAGACTATCCACAAGCCACTCAAGGCATTGGTCACCAGTGGTCACGAAAGCATATATATATATATATATATATATATATCAATTCTGTGTCTGGGCATTTAGGGAAATGCTTTATACAGTTATATAAGCTTAACAGAAATTTGTTCCAGTTGCTATTCCTATTTTTTTTTTTTTTTTTGTATCCATTTTATAATCATGGCTCGCAGTTCCTGAACCTGATGGTTATTTGAGGCAAAATGTACCACAACCGGTTCCTTGTTTTCCTTTTCTTTTGCTTTATATGGGCAATTTTATATCACAGCAGTGCTTCTGATATTTTTATGCTTGATAGTGTATACCCTGAAAAGCAAAAAGACAACTTACTCATCTCACAGTCCCTCAGGGCCATACATATGGGCTTTGATTCTGTTGATTTTGAACAGCCATTGTTTCCCTGAGGAGAGGAACCATTTAAATGGAAGTGAGCTTTTTTGGTTAACAAACACTTTTAGTAGCTTGTTCTTATCCAAAAAAAAGGAGTTTTAAATGCAAGTACAAATATTGCATTTCATATATTTATTTTATATTTCATATATTTAATGTTAATACAGTACATTATTGTGCCACCTCTGAGACTTATAAACCGATATCTTCTCAGAGTGCATGCCGATATAGATAATTAGTAGAGCTTGAGAGGTTCAGTCTGCTAGACTTCAGCAGGTGGCCACCTCCAAATCACCAGCTTGAATTCTCTCCATGAAATGTATTTGTCTGTCTGCGAGGTGCTATAGAGCTGCAGATGGCTCTATAAAAGATCTGTCCCTGAGATAAGCACCCTGTCATTCAGAGGTACTAGTACTGGAAACAATGGGAACATAAACTGTATTTCTACATCAGTCCTTCCACACCTAGTCATGGTGAATTAGACATAAGAAGATGAAATATACATCAAACTTAAAACACTTAGAAATTGGAGGATATTATGAATACAAATGGAAGAATGTAGTTATAATGATTATAAATTTTAAGTATAGGTCATAAGAAAAAAAAAAAAATAAATAAAGGGAATGTGTGGAGAGAATGCTCAAATTATCCAAGTCCATTTGGAGAAAGTTAACCAACAGAGCATGTACTTTGGTGGGAGCCCTGAGAGCTTGTAGAAAGAGCACCCTGATTCACCACCAGCCTACAAATCCTGTAAAATAATATTTCAATAACTGTTTGTAGCACCCTACCAGGTGGGTGCTAGGCAAAGTATAGTGGGCCTTGGCTGCCTAACAGCAGGGCCATGATTTCAGCTGGGCTGTCATGTCTCCCAGGTGTTGCTATTGAGGCTGGGGAGTCTCCCCACTCCCTCCATGAGAAGGGTTCTCATTGGGCAGTGAAGGAAACCCAATCAGTGGCACATTCAGGCCTGTATCTACCCCAGAAAGGCAGACTGCCGCACAGGATTCTGGGAGTGGGTATAAGTCTGAGGGGAACGCATGACGCAGCATCTTTGGCGGGAAGCAGAGTCCCAGGAGGTAAAGTACGGCTGTCTCTCCTCCTGTCAGAAGGATCGGGTGTCTCGGGTGGCTGCCTGAAAGTCCAGAGAGAGCTGAGCTGAGTTGCAGAGAGGATCCGTTGTGCCAAGGACCAGTGGAGATAGAGAGGTTCAGTTCCAGGAAAGCCTTCCAAGGTCGTGAGTACTGTGAATTGCCCCTGAGGGTCTGCCTAGTGTAAAGGGGACCACTCCGGTGAAGGTCCCAGGGATCCAGGAGCCAGCTAGTGTCAAGGGGGTGCCTAGTGAGAGAACCATGAAGCGTCAGAGGGGGTGCCTAGTAAGAGGACCCTGAAGTGTCAGAGGGGGTGCCTAGTGAGAGGACCCTGAAGTGTCAGAGGGGTGCCTAGTGAGAGGACCCGGAAAGTGTAGAGGGGGCGCCAGCAGTTGGGCCCTGAAGAGTCAAGTGTACAGTGTGTAGGGTTGCAGCAGCACAAGCAGTTAAAAGGAGCTACCTCAGTCTGTGAAGGGCTGGAGGGAGCCATTCGCAGGACTTTTGAGCTAGACAGAGTGTCAAGAGTCAAGAGTTACTACAGTCCTGAATCTTCTGAGTTAACCAAGGAGTTAAAGTAGAAGTTTCAGCACAGTTCAGCAAAACAGTATTTTCAAGCGCCAGGAAACGTTGGTCGGCATTCAGCTGGCGTCAGGGCAGCGCTAACAGGCATTTTCCTACAAAGTGTCCCAGTTAAACCTAGTTGAGACAGAGGAGTATCCCACTCATTCCCTTCTCCCATCCCCATCACAAAGTAAACAAAACAAACCAAAGATGCTGGTATGGTCATTGTCTCAGTTCTCACACTTGGGTTTTCAACTTAAATGTGTTGGAAGTGTGATCGGTAACAATGGCAGACCCATAACAGGCCCAATGCCTGTAAATCCTGCTACATGTTTATATGGATACCACTTGAAAATAGTTTTATACGGTCTTTAACCACTTCAGCTCCGGAAGGTTAACCCCCCACCTTCATGACCAGGCCATTTTTTGCGATACAGCACTACATTACTTTAACAGACAATTGCGCAGTTGTGCGACACTGTGCCCAATAAAAGGTATGCCCTTTTTTGCCACAGATAGAACTTTTGATGGTATTTGATCACCTCTGCGGGTTTTTTTGTTTGTTTGTTTGTTTTGCGCTATAAACAAGAAAAGGCTGACAATTTTGAAAAAAAAAAAAAAAAAAACAATATTTTTTACTATCTGCTATAAAAGATATCCAAGAAAAAAATGTACAAAATCTAATTTCTTCATTAATTTAGGCTTATATGTAATCTGCTACATGTTTTTGGTAAAAAAAAAAAAAAACCCAATAAGCGCATATTGATTGGTTTGCGTAAAGGTTATAGCATCTACAAACTGTGGGTAATATTTATGGAATTTTTATTTTTTTAATTTTTTTTTTTTTACTAGTAATGGCAACCAACAACTTTTTAGCGGGACTGTGACATTGTGGTGGACAAACCTGACATTAAGTGACACTTTTTGGGGACTAGTGACACCAATACAGTGATCAGTGCTAAAAAAGCACTGCACTGTACTAATAACACTGGCAGGGAAGGGGTTGACATCAGGGGCGATCAAAGGGTTAAATGTGTTTTGTGGGAGTGCTTGCTAACTGTGCAGGGGATGCTTTGATTGAGATAAGACAGAGATCCGTGTTCTTTCTTAGCAGGAACACAAGATCTCCATATTCCTCTCTGGCAGAATGGCAATCTGCCTTGTTTAAATAGGCAGACCGCCATTCTGCCTCTCTCGGGAAAAGATCGCTGGGTATCGCCATACATCGGGCCCACTGATTGGCTTCCCGCTGTGTCCAATCACAGCGGGAGTGGGTGGCAGGTGGTGCGCATGCATGCCCCAGAAAAAAGACGTAAAGCTACGTGATTTTTTGCTGAAGGGCTTGCCACAGTATACGTGCGTGGGGTGGTCTGTTTGTTGGGTTTTGTTTTGTTTGGGGTTTTTTTTTCGGGTTTTGTTTTGTTTGGTGGTCTTTTTGTTGGGTTTTGTTTTGTTTGGTGTTTTTTTTGTTGGGTTTTGTTTTGTTTGGTGGTCTTTTTGTTGGGTTTTGTTTTGTTTGGTGTTTTTTTTGTTGGGTTTTGTTTTGTTTGGTGGTCTTTTTGTTGGGTTTTGTTTGGTGGTTTTTTTGTTGGGTTTTGTTTAGTGGTCTTTTTGTTGGGTTTTGTTTTGTTTGGTGGTTTTTTTGTTGGGTTTTGTTTAGTGGTCTTTTTGTTGGGTTTTGTTTTGTTTGGTGGTCTTTTTGTTGGGTTTTGTTTTGTTTGGTGGTCTTTTTGTTGTTTTGTCCACACTAAAATAATTTTTTTTGTTCCAGTAACTACATTAAATAAATACATTTTTATGTGTAAAAAATAGATATTTACGAATGTAAAGAATAGAGATAAGCTATGTTGTGCAATTTTATTAGGCACTAGTGGTAATAAGAAAGAAGATGACAACTGTGCACCCATCCCCCTCAAAAGACAAAAGCTTTTAATGCAGTCCTGCTTTTTCCTTCCAACTGGGATACTTAAACCTATACGGCTTTACAGTCATCAGCTGCTGCTGAAAACCCCCAGTAGTATACAGAGTGTTTGTGAATGCACATAATGTAATAATTGTCTTTATTGATCCATACATTAAGAAATTAAATTGGATGGTGTGGAGACATTGAAAGAAGTGACAAAAAAAAAGAAAAGTTATTTTACTGCAAAGCTGCAAAAGAACAATAATGTTACATAATTACACTATATTGAAATACCTTCTGTATTTGTTGATTTTTATCCAACACATGACATAAACATTAAAGAAATGCAAGTTAATGAGAAATAATGAGGGCCAACACTATAGAGACATGGCATTGCCACAAGCCAGGAATCTGCGGATTCTACGCTAGGGATGACAAAAATAAAGTCTTCAATCACCTTGTATTAACGCATTAATGTCATCGGGGAAAACAAAATGCAGGTGGTTTTGGGGGGATTTAACAATGCAAAGGGCTAGTAAAAAGAATATTAAATTAAATAAAGAAAAAAATGCCCTAAATGCACTAAAACCTAGACCTGTATATGAAGATGATTTTTTTTTTTTTTTTATTAGCATATTTTGCTTATGCAGCTCGGTGAGCAAAATTAAGAGTTTCTACTTCAGCGACATTTTGCTGATAGCAAAACTGTCAATTTCCCCAAAATCTCTTTGTTAATTCCAGTTCTAATGCAACAACATGATCAATCAGGTTAGAATACCCACTGAAGTAAATAGGGAAAGTATATTTTTTTGAATTATTGTCACACTCAAAATTTGCATATGTTTTACGGTTATTACAATATATACATTATATACTATCCCTATAAAAAAATTACATTTTTTAACATCTTCCCTGCGTACAATAAAACCTTTGTTTTTTAGCTTTAAAAATCATGAGTTTAAAGACATTACAAAGAAAATAAATTACAGTTTTTCTTATCAAATATCTACAGCCTTAAATGATTCAAATTCTGCAGGTCTACTTGGGAATGATTTATTTTTCCTGCCTTTTTAGCTTTGCCTAATTTATCTGGGGAATAGTGTAGAATGAAAAAAACCTAAGGTTCTACAGTGCTATACTGTCAGTTGCCTGAACTTGTGTTGAAAATACATGATGTCTTCCAGCTCCTCAGTAACCATAACAGTATCAGAGACTCTGTGGATATTTTTACATTCCTTTTAAGCTATATTTGAAACCTTAAATTTTAAAACAACCCATTCAGTTTAAAATAGAAATGAAAGCCAAAACATTTGTATATGTACAGTTTGTTGTAAAATACCTTTTTTTTTATTTTTTATATGTGATCACATAATGAGGTGTGGGTGGAGAAACAGCAGTAGACTGATCTTCCCAGTGAATGACTGTGCGGGGTGGACGTGTCAGCACAAGTTTGACTTTTGGATTACATATCATAATTTCAATTGAACTCTGATTGGACTTTATTTGGCACCATTATGCACTTATATAACACTTATGTGATTTTATAATTTATTTAACACTGTATGAATTTTATTGGGTTTGCAATATAATATATATTTTAATATATATTTAGTTTATGATATTTTAGCCATTTTAGCTATATTTATGTATTGATTTTATATAACCTATTTAGATGTTCCCGGTTCCTTATTAGCAAGCGCTATATAATCTCATTTACCTTGGGGTTTTTCTATCCATTCCTTACCTATTTCATAGCAGCTGCTACCCTCCCCATAATTTTACTTATTTATTATCCCCTTCCATTAGGCTTTCCACAGGCGCGAAGAATATACTCCTTGGAGTATATATACTTTTAAAAACTGACCATGCTGAGATGGATCATCTTTAATGCCTAGCATGGTCAGTTTAAAATAGGAAAGCAGGGAGGCTGGCAGGAACAGTAAACTGTGTTTAATGCCAGGAAAAGCATACACAACATAATGTATTCCAGCAGCCATTTTCTAAAATACCAAAGCCAGCAATAGTAGTAATCATATGGCAGAAGGGATAGCCCATTTAGCAAATTTTGGGCCTAAAGTTTTTGTTTTTGTGTACTGTCAGGATACATTTACTGTTTCTGGGTATCATTTTTTATCACAATGCTTTAGGTTGGCTAATTATCTATCGACCTGTACCCCCATGCCAAGGTCCCAGGTGTAATCCTGGACTCTGAATTATCCTTTCGGCCCCACATCCAATCACTGTCCATAGCCTTAACCTCCACAAGATCTCCAAGATTCGCCCCTTCCTAACCAATGACACCACAAATCTTCTAATTTACTCCCTGGTTATCTCTCTCCTCCACTACTGCAACTCCTTCCACATTGGCTTACTTTTATATAAGCTATCCCACTTCAGTCCATCATGAATTTGTAAGGTTCATCCACCTTACAAACCAATCAGGGTCTGCAACCGCTCTGTTCACTGTTCTGGATCCTAGTAATGTACTAACTCTGCTTGTCCATGATCTGGACATAATTTATGTTAAATCATTTATTATAGTGCAGCTTACCAATCCTTGGATGCGATGGCTGTATTTGTTTACTTTTTTAGGCTTTCTTTCTCCTAGTTTTACCTGGTGATCCAGCCAGTAAGTCTGTTGTTTTTTCAACAGAAAAGCTCTCTTGCCATTATAGGGATGATACAAACCATTTTACACTAGCAGGGGTGCTTATAATGACCAGCTTTTATTTATTTAGTAAAACATTTATCCCAAAAAGAAAAAGTGTTTGCTTTAACTGACTATATGGTATTATCTGTAGTTCAGCTTCAATTTGTTACTGTATTTAAATTTGCTAGTAAATTCTAACACACAGCAAGACATTGCTAAACTGTAATAGGACTGCTCAAATCTCCTGCAGTTGGCTGCCCAAGATTACAGGGAGAGAGCTCCCAAATATATAGATAAACTGCCACACAGACTGAGAAACAGCTTGATTTGCATTTCCCAGTGTCATCAATTTGCTCAATGAATATACCTCATTGTATATATGTTCATAAGCAGTGGCGGCTGGTGCTCAAAATTTTTCGGGGGGCGCAAACAGAAAAATGAAATAGGCATTGCTTTGCGGCAAAAAATGCTGTAAAAAATTGCGTGACTTTGAGGTCACAAAAGTGTGAAAGGGGCCTTCAGTAATTAAGGCATAGCGTGCCCCCTTTCAATGCACAGGGACCAGCGTGCCCCCTTTCAATGCACAGGGACCAGCTTGCCCCCTTTCAATGCACAGAGATCAGCGTGCCCCCTTTCAATGCAGAGATACCAGCATGCCCCCTTTCAATGCACAGAGATCAGCGTGCCCCCTTTCAATGCAGAGATACCAGCGTGCCCCCTTTCAATGCACAGAGATCAGCCTGCCCCCTTTCAATGCAGAGATCACCGTGCCCCCTTTCAATGCAGAGATGCCAGCGTGCCCCCTTTCAATGCACAGAGACCAGCGTGCCCCCTTTCAATGCACAGAGACCAGCGTGCCCCCTTTCAATGCACAGATGCCAGCGTGCCTCCTTTCAATGCAGAAATACCATCGTGCCCCCTTTCAATGCATAGATGCCAGCGTGCCCCCATTCAATGCAGAGATGCCAGCGTGCCCCCTTTCAATGCAGAGATACCAGCATGCCCCCTTTCAATGCAGAGATACCAGCGTGCCCCCATTCAATGCAGAGATGCCAGCATGCCCCCATTTAATGCAGAAATGCCAGCGTGCCCCCATTCAATGCAGAGATGCCAGCGTGCCCCCTTTCAATGCAGAGATGCCAGCGTGCCCCCTTTCAATGCAGAGATGCCAGTGTGCCCCTTTTCAATGCAGAGTGAACAGCGTGCCAAGCCCCCCCCCCCCCCAAGACCAGTGCACTTACCTGTAGCGGCGGCTTCTCTTCAGTCCCCCGGCGTCTCCTCGAGTCCTCAGTCCTCCCGCCTCCTCCTCGGCCAATGGCATGGGGTTTGCCTTTCGGCCAATCAGGAAGCGCGTATCGGACTGATTGGCCAGGAGGAGGATCTGTGTGACAATAGCAAATTTTCATTCGCTATTGTCACACAATGGGTGTGCTCGGGGCGCACTGCTCTGCCCCCCGGGTCCACCCTTTGCTGAAGCCTATTAGAGCCTCTGGCTCTAATAAGGTGACTGAAAGAAAAAAAGCACCATTGAACTCCATGCAGATTAGGGGGCCGGACGCATGGATAGGGGGGGCGGCACCCCTGCGCCCCCAACGCACCGGCCGCCACTGTTCATAGGGGTGCTTACACTGGTCAGCTTTTCATGAATATGTTTTAATCTTTTATTTTTCCCAAAAAACTGCTTAAAGAGGAGCTCCAGCCCTCCCCACGAAAAAATTAAAAGTCAGCAGCTACCAAGACTGTAGCTGCTGACTTTTAATATCAGGACACTTACCTGTCCTGGAATCCAACGATGTCGGCACCCCAGCCAATGTTTCCTTTGGCTCTCGGGTGCTGCTGCCCCCATTGCCTGTAAGGGAAATCGGCAGTGAAGCCTTGCGGCTTCACAGCCGGTTCCCTATTGCGCATGCGCAAATCACGCTGCGCTTTGTGAATAGCCTGCCGGTTGGGGAAGGAGGAGCGGCAGCCAGGTCTCCCGGAAGTGGGGAAGGGTACCTGTCAAAAACAGGTACTTGTTGCCCCCCCACCCCAAAAGGTTCCAAATGTGGCACCCGAGGGGGGGGGGTGGAGGGAGCAGATACATGTAGCTTCCCCTTTATTTGTTTGTGTTTTATTTAAAGCCCCTCTAAAACTAGATGTTCACCTAAGACTACCCTGTCCACAGGATAGCATCATTGCCGTATGATTCCACTGCAGAAGGAACAGCAATGTCACTCTGTTACAGGAAATGGAAAAAAAAGGTTTGCTGGCAGGATCAGCAGATAATGCTGAACAATGTTATTTGGGAAAAACAAAAACCGCTGTATTAATACCATTGACAGAAGAAATTATATATGAATTATTAAAGTCATTTTTATTTTGCACGTGATTAGGCTATAAAATTTGATCTTTTATAAAGAAAACAGTCTTGATTTTTTTAATCTATTAGCACATCCACTGAAGATTTTATGGAAGAATTATAAACTCACTTTTAAAAAATAATAATAAATGCACATAATTTTGCAGGTAAAAAAAATGTGCATTTATTATTTTTTTTTTACACTGCAGCCTGTAAAGCGTTGCACCCATGATCAGTGGATTGTGGGTGCAATGCCAGGCTCCTGCAGACACTCAGTACAGCTGTCTGCCCGTACCTCCTCATGTGTAGACAGATACTGAAGTGTAGGGAGAGTCAATGAAGTACGTGGTGCTCACTGTCGCTCTCGTAGTTCATTGACAGCTACAAGCCATCCGCCATGGGGGAAGACAGGACTTGTAGTTCATTCATTCACAGAGCAGTTTTATGGGCAGAACCCCACAAAGCCACACCGTTTTGAAATTGTGACATCGGGTGTGGGGGGAGCAACCCCCTGTCACAGGGGGGGATCAGGGGACTGCTCCAAAGTAACATGTCGGAAGTTACTCCCTATATATGGGTGTAATATGTAACTTGTTGTTACAAAAAGGTGAACTTATCCTTTAATTCTAGGAAATGGTCTGCTAAAGGCAGGGCTTTTTTTCTCAGAGAATAGGTGCAGGAACTCCCTCCTTCTGAGACACCCCTTGTCTCTGCCCCCTACCCACCTCTCAGCATCGTCTTGTGGTCCCACCCCTTACCCACCTCCCAGTACTGCCCCTTTTAGAGAATACATAACTACGTATCATTTTGTGCTACTTAATAATTTGTATGGAATTTGGTAACATTAACAAGAAATACAGTAAAATGCATCCCCTGCAGTGAGCAACAATAGACCCCAAACCCAGTAACAGTATACCCCACAGCAACAATAGACCCCCATTAACAATAAACCCCACTTCAGCAACATTAGACCCCCAAGCAACAATAGATCCTCCACACAACAATAGATCCCCCATCCCAGAAACTCCCCCACAAGAAAATACCACCTCAGCAACAAGAGACCCAAATCAGCAACAACAGGTCTCCCAGCAGCTAGCATCAATAAACCCTCCAGCAGCCAGCAACAATAGACCTTTCTCTCAACAGTAGATACCTCCCAGCAACAATTTACCCCCGTCACCAGCAACAATAGATCCACCAGCAGCCAGCATCAATAGACCCTTCAGCACACCCAGCACTCCAAGCCATTACATACATTAATTGCTGGAGGTGCGGGGGAACTGCATCCCCTCACGTTCCCGTTGAAAACAAGCCCTGGCTAAAGGTATGCTCTCCTCAAGTTTTCCTACTTGAAAGATTACCCCAAACTGTGTAGAGTAAAAATATCCACAACAATGTTGAAGCAGCTGTTGGTAAATATAGGTGTAAGTCCTTTTGTTACTGTTTGGAACTTGAAATACCTGCACATGAAGCCAAACCGAGAGTGCAGTCGGTGTGTAATTTAAATTCATTCTTTTGGAATTTACTATGCACCTGAGGCTCTTTTAAAGCCTGATATAGTTTATTTCCCAGATATCTAATGAGAATGATAAGCATCTCCACTCAGCCAGATGGTGAACTCAGTACAGAGTCTTCCTGCTTTCTACAGTGGTTCTTGCTTCATTGTTTGGATTGCTGTTTTCAAGTAGAGAATCCATGATCTACTGTACTTTAAATAAGCTATTTTTGGATGGGCTAAGAAAAGCACCCCCCCCCCATAACCATTTTTATCTCAAATGGCTACATGAGTTTTTGACAATTCCCTTTTTTAAAAAATAAAAACAAACAATGTCCTTTGATGTAGATCCATTATCAATCATGCCACCCGTCATACCGTGGGACCCAAAAAAAGAAAAAAAAAAACAAACCTCCAGCCTAGTCGAAGGCTCCCAGGCGACTGCCTGCTCCTCTGTCTGACATTGCTTAAATAGCTAAGAACGGAGGAGTCAACCTGTGATGTCAACGGGTCACACTGCCTTCTTGTGACGTCATTGACCCAGCATACCCTCCGGTCTGTGATGTCACATGGGTAAGGTGTCTTTATTCACTTTTTACACTCTTTAGGTAAATGTGTAGGGGTAATATGTCACTTCTGGTTTCAGATGCACCCTTTCCTGGCCATTACAGCCAGGGGACACTTTTAACCAAGCCGATCTGTGCTTGGTTAGATGGTGTGAAGGGATATATTGGGGTCTACTAGAACCCTTATGTCTCCATAAAGAGTACCTGTCACCTGCCATGCTATCACATAGGGGTTTATTAACCCCTTGTCATAGCAACCAAGTAAAAATAAATAAAAAAAGAAAAATTATAATTAAGTATATTAAAAGCTGAGCTGTAAAGGCTTTTAAAGCATCACCCATGGGGATTTTTTGGGCACCATTGTTTTTGGCGATATTGCAGGCGCACACATTTTTACGACATATAATGTCTCTTTACTCCATGCAAACACATTTTTTATATTTTAACAAAAACCTGGTATTATACAGTATTGTGTGTTTTTGCACTAAGATTCATTTTATTATATTTTTTCCTGAAAATTTGCTTTTGATTTTATAGGGCCTCTGCTATCATTTTTTCCTCTGCTATATTTTTTATGGCCAAAGATTAGGATTTATATATGTATGCGAAAAATAAATAAAATTGCTCTGGAGCCAAACTGGTTAACCTTTGCAGCGTGGGCACAACCCAACTGCAAGGGATATTTTTTTTATTTGTCCGGAGCTGGTTCACACACCTCCAGGGTGGCCGCGGTCCACATAGAAAAAAGGTCCTGTCCAGCTTTGGTTCCGTTTTAGGTGCGAATTAAGGGAAAAATTTGGACCTGATCCGCACCTGAATCGGTGAACAGGGTGCACTGGACCCCCTGCTGTGACCCGTGGCTGCATCAGTGTGAGCCCAGCCTAAGTGTGACTTTGAGGGCAGCACAGAGAAAACACTTAGATGATGTCTTAAAGCTTTTTGTAGTGTTACAAGACAGTATGATTTTAAAAATAGCGCCAGTGACTTACACAAGGAGAGTCCATCCAATCACTACTAAAATGGCTACATACCATAACTCCATGATAATACAATTTTTAAAATTACAAATATGAATATGAAAACAAATGTTTGTAAGTAGGAATTCACAAATCTACCCAGGTTTATTTTATAGGGGGTTCACCAAATCCTTATATTCCAACAACCTCCTGTGCTCGAGTGTGGTACTTTAGAGCTTGATGTGCTGTCTACCTGTCCGGTTGTATACCCCGCTTGGTGACTTTTACCCACAGGTAAGAAAATAATAACAGGTTCAAGGGGACAGTCAATAGTGGGGAACTGTACCTGAAAGGCATGACAAAGTTGCAGATACCGAAAAAACATGGAATTCGGCGAGTGGAACTCCTCCTTCAAGCCATCAAAGATTTTCAACGAGGTATATAACATAATGTGAGACAAATAGTAAATTCCCCTAGTGCTCCAGGCATGACAATCCAAGATACTAAGGAATTCAGGGAGAGAGGAATTATGCCACAATGGAGTCAGAGTATGTGTGGCCATGTATGCGTAATCTAGTGGAAACCACCTGCCAAAGCCACCTATAGCGATACAATAAGGACGTTCAGTCCCCAAGCGAGTCAGCTCCCGGTGTCCCCCAAGCACAACAAAAAGAGTTTCACCAATGCAGTATGTCCAGCGTGGGCATAGCAACAACAGAAATCTGTGGCTATCCTCCCTATCCACATGATAGAGCTGAGACAATTGTGCCAGCGCCAGGTAGTACGCATTGAAATCAGGAAACACCACCCCCCCCAGATCCGTGGGACATTTTACCTTTTGCCAGGGAAATTTGTGTCTGCCAGACCCCCATATAATGGGGCTGAACAGGGCCTTGAGAGATTTAAAATATTTGAGAGGCAGGTATACATGAGAGTGCCATAATACAAACAATAATTTGGGGAGGAGTACCATTTTGACAAGATTTACTCTACCTATGACTCCAATTAGTAGGCGAGCCCAAATATGCAATTTGGATTGGATTATGGACTGGAGGGGCAATAAATTATTTGAAATATAATCAAGGGGGAATTTGGTCATTTTGACCCCTAAATACTTAATGCAGCTCAACCTTTGCAGAGGAAGAGGCGGTACCACTATCGATAGGGAGAATAAGGGATTTGTCCTGATTGATTTTAAGCCCAGAAAATTCCCCAAACTGTGAGATCAAAGTCAAACCATTAGAGATTTTTCGGTGTCTGCTAGGTATAGTAAGGTGTCGTCAGAATATAAACTGATATTTTCCGTGAGGTCACCTACACGCAGACCCTCTATAGCAGGATGTGAACGCACAGCTATAGCCAATGGTTCTGCTACCAACGCGTAAAGCAGGAGGGACAAGGGGCAACCCTGTCTAGTCCCCCCGTGTAAGGGGGAATTGATCCGACGTCCACCCATTCGCCAATACCCTAGCCGCCAGCTGCCGGTACAACAGCTCCACCCACTTGATAAAATTAGGACCAAAGACATATCTACCCAAACAGGTCCACAGGTAACGCCTCTCCACCGAATCAAATGCCTTGGCCGTATCTAGCAAAACTATGTCTCGCGACCCAACGTTATCGTGAGAGGCCTGGATATTCATAAACAGTCTACGTAGGTTGAACGAGGTATTTCTGCCTGGCATAAAGCCAACCTGATCAGTGTGTACAAGGGATAATATCACCTGGTTAAGACCGAGAGACAAGACCTTCGCTAGAAGTTTGACGTCAACCTGCAAAAGGGAAATAGGGCGATAAGATTCAGGTAAGTTGGGGGTCCTTCCCGGGTTTTGGGAGTAGAATTATGAGAGCCTCTCTCATAGAGGGGGGTAAGGTGGCTGAGTCAAACATCTAGTTGAATAAAGCTAAAAGTCTGGGAACCAAAATCTTTGCATAATGTGAATAAAACTCTATAGGGAGTCCATCTAAACCAGGGGATTTAGCCTTGGAAAATTTAGAGATAGCTATAGTAATTTTGTCTGTAGTAAGGGGAGCTTCTAGGATCTTCACCTGGTCAGCTGTCAGCATGGGGAATTGAACAGAATCTAAGAAGCCAGACATCAGGGTATCATCAACGGGGGCTCTAGAAGTGTATGTCCTCAAAAAACTCTCTAAACTGGGAGGCCACAAGGGGAGGGTCTGTAATGAGAGCACCCGTAGATGACCGGAGGGTAATGACAACTGGAGGCCTGTCTTTCTTATGCACAAGATACGCTAGTAATTTACCAGCCCTTTCACCAAGCTCAAACGTTCTCTGTTTCTGAAAAAAAGTTTACATTTAGCTCGCTCCTGTTGCAGTTGATCCACCACCCTGGTGAATAGTCTAAGGGGCGAGGCCCTAGCAGGAGCGGGGTCAGTTACATAATCCTGTTCAGCGGACAACAGATGCTGCAGCGTCCGCTGAAGGTTATCCTCTGAAGTAGACTTCAACCTGGTTATATGGGAGGTCAAGGTGGAGCGAGCGTGCAGTTTAAAAGCTTCACAGACTACCTCCATGGAGGCCGTGCCGTAATTTTCCAGAAAAAATTGAGACCACTTGGCAACAAGACCGTCCCCCTCAGGCAAAATAGTAAGCCAAAATGGATTAAGGTGCCAAGCACGGGGAGGGCGATCATAATTCAATTTCAAAGCAGACCAATACGGACTATGATCCGATAATGACTGGGCTGCAAATCCCGCCGCTACCAGTCTAGAAGGAAGAATTGGGAAAAAAGTATGTAGTCAATGCGGGACAAAGACTGATGTGTAGCAGAGAAGCAGGAGTAGGCCCGAATAGTTGGATAAAGGGTCCTCCAGGTATCTACCAAATTAAACTCGGCCACCAGTTTAGCAAACCGAGAGGTCACAGTCGTCGGGATAGGTGAGTCAACCTTGTACAGCTTATCCAACTGTGGATTAAGGGTGGTATTAAAGTCTCCCAACCATATTGCCGGTACCATAGGATGCAAGGCCATAAAATCAAAACCCTCCATCACCACAGCCACAGCAAATGGGGGGGGGGGGTACATAAAATTCCAGCACCAATTGGGGCTCACCATATATCAGCGTAGACAGAAAAACAAATCTACCAAAGGGTCAATCAGAGAGTCCCGGAGCTCAAAGTGTACTGACTTCGCTATCAGAGCCGAAGCGCCCCTGGAGTGAGATGTAAAGGACGAATGGTAGGCCCACCCCAACCAAGGACGTTTGAGGGCGGGGCGTAGGCGGCCCTCAACATGCATTTCCACTAGTACAGTAATATCTGCCCGCTGCTTTTTCAAAAAAGCAAAGGCAGCCTCCCTTTTAATTTTATCACCCAAACCACAGACATTCCATAGAAGGAACTTCAAGGTGGCCATAGGGACAATAGTTTGAAAATGTGATCATGAGCTCCGAGCTTCCCCAACACCCCCCCCCCCCCTCCACCAATCCCCTCCCCTCCATCCCCCACCAATAAGGACTTGTAGAGCATAAGCAATTGATAAAACATGTTACAGGACCCAATATGCAGACTATTAATCCACCCCGGTCGGAGCATTAAAAAAACAAAAAAATAAAAAAAAAACAGAAACATCCCACCCACCCCGCCCTACACCCTCCCCAACTTGTGTGGGCATAGATCCTCTGCGACCAACCACAGAACCCCCTGTCTCCAAAAAAACTTGACAAAAAAAGTGTGACCAGAAATGAGATATAGTTCTCCAGCAGATTCAACCATTCACAATAGTGGACATGGCCTACCGCCTGGATTGGTGTGGAGAAAGGTTGCAGTTAGAAAACGTCCATGGGGGGAAACCAGAGAGAACCGCTGGATGGCATGGTAATCCTAGTCCTTAAGGCATCTTAGTAAGAGCATTCCACTGGAAAGAAAGAACAAGGTTATCCTGTAGAAACAATCAGTAGATCATATCCCCGCATGAGGGACAAAAGGATATATCCCGCCAGTCAGTCAGTAGAAATAGGCACATATTGAAGGAGCAGTCAACAGGAGATATAGACAGTGCAAGTAGCATAATCAAAGAACAAGTGAAAAGGCAGCCACCCCACAACAGAGGCACTCAGCGTCTCGTTTCCAGGTGTTCCAGCCAGGAAATTGCAGATTCCGGGTCCTCGAAAAAATGGACGCGGTCCTCCCCCTCCACCCTCAACTGAGCAGGGTAGAGCATCGCATACTTGAGGTGTTTGATTCTCAGTCTCGGCTTTGCTTCCTGAAAGCTGCGCCGTTTGCGTTGGACCTGGGGTGGTGGTCTGCCTGACAAGCGGTGGGCCCGCTTCACCACAAAAGTGGGGGAGAAAGACTCACATCCATATGTCTTAATAAGGAGTTGTTCCAGAAATCCAGCCTGGTCTGAGCCCTCCACCCCCCCCCCCCCCAGGTAACCCCACAAAACTAATATTGCAGCGGCGTAGCCTGTTTTCAATGTCATCTTGCTTCTGCATTAACTGGCTTACTTATAGCTGTAGGCTATCTGACACATTTTGCAGAGGGTACTAGGGACAATTAGGGATCTGACTGAACTTTACCCGATTCACCCCCCTGTTTGGCTGGATCAAAAAATCATATGTAGAAACGATATTTCTACTGCTTCTGTATATGAAAGTTTCCCGCTTTCATTGAATTCTAAGGAATCTACAGGTGCTAGCACTTGGGATAGCAGTGACATCACTGCTGAAATATGACCACTGGGATACCATTTAGAATCCCCTTCGCTTCCTTTTATAGCTGGTGACCATTCAGGGAGCTGTCATTTGGCTAGTGCTGCCATCATGATCGGTCACGTAGGCCAAATCGTTGTCCCCCCCCCCAAACTCCAGCCAGGGTTGTGTCTTCATGAACATAGGGACAAGGTGCTTTGCCAGGGTGGTTTGCATTGGCAAGGCATTCCCCATAATCAGGACATGTGGCCTGGTATGGTTCTTCCCCACTTTTACTGGTGGCTCCAATTAAGGGGATGGTATTGATTTTTAGAGGGACCTTCTTTTTTTTTTCTTTGATGGAGTCTGCCTTATAATTTGAAGGGTCTGGTATGGAGCTCCCAGGGGACCTCATGCATTTTTTTGCATGTGGTACCCCTTTATAATCCACACCAGACATACCAGATTTGCAACAGCAAAAGTGACACCTACAAAGAAAAAACTATTTTCATTTTAAATTTCCAGCAAATTACATGCATTGGCAAATGGAAAGCTGCGCTAAAATTGATACACTGGTAAATAAAAATGAACAATGATTCATAAATTCTTAAAAGATTGTCCAAACAAATAGCACAAATTGTGCTTATAAGGTCAAATAGGATAGTCCAAATAGAAATTCCAAGGTGCAAATTAAAGAGGAGATGAATCCACCACCAGAGGTCACTCTTTCAGCCGTAGTGAGGCATGCTAAAGATATGCGCTTACCAGATGGATAAAGGATAGCTGCATTGTATACAATCGTATAGTGCAGATAGTCTATACAGTTTATTAAAAAAAGGAGATACACTCACAATTCCATAGAAAAAATAAAGCGCTGTCAACAGATAATTCAAACGACCGCCGCCGCCCGACCGAAGGGAAGGCGTGCTGACGTCACCACGGTGTATCCGGAAGTCGGGCGGCGGCGGTCGTTTGAATTATCTGTTGACAGTGCTTTATTTTTTCTATGGAATTGTGAGTGTATCTCCTTTTTTTAATATAATAAACTGTATAGACTATCTGCACTATTGTGGCCCCTTCTTCTCTTGCATACATTTGCATGATTGTTGATCTGGACGAGGTGGCCGGTGTATTGCTTGCTGGACGCTGCGGATTCCTGTAACTAACAGGACCCGGTCAGGAGAGGAGTCTTGCATTGGAGTGGGCTTCTAGGATATCCAGATTGTATACAATGCAGCTATCCTTTATCCATCTGGTAAGCGCATATCTTTAGCATGCCTCACTACAGCTGAAAGAGTGACCTCTGGTGGTGGATTCATCTCCTCTTTAATTTGCACCTTGGAATTTCTATTTGAACTATCCTATTTGACCTTATAAGCACAATTTGTGCTATTTGTTTGGACAATCTTTTAAGAATTTATGAATCATTGTTCATTTTTATTTACCAGTGTATCAATTTTAGCACAGCTTTCCATTTGCCATATCTATTTATAGTGTTTCCCACTACAGCTGCTGCTTGTACTTGTTATTGCTCAGCGCGGTTATTTACACTTTATATTTTAAATTACATGCATTGCCATTGCCAAAAAGCACCCCCCCCCCCACCCCCCAAAATCTGGTTGGACTATTTTCTTTATTCAACCTTATCTACTATAAAACTATGAAATGTCCCCCAAAATACACAGCAGACCCCCACACAGAGGGGTCTGTGTGCTTTTTTTTTTTTTTTTTTTAACTAAGAAGCTTTCAATGGCATGCCAGCAATTTAAAAATATTTTTTTTCCTTTGTAAAAATCAGTGGTGCTGCCACTCTTTCTGTGCATCACATAGATATGCCATTTTACAGACAGAATTAGGACACCCCCAAGACATGTTGTTTAAAGGAACTGGACTTTTTTAATGTTTTACTTTAGGCATTTAAAAAATCACTGCTTCTGGCCAAATTTTTTGAACATTTTTTTCATTGGTATATGTTCCCCAGAACAGTCCCCACACCCCTATGCTATTTTTTGACACCCCCTTGCTTATTAGCCCAGAAAATTGTCATTTGTAATTTGATAGATTTAGCTCCTATTGATTTCAATGGGATCTGGGCTTGGCATTTGAACTTCTTTGAGATTCACTAAACCTTGCTTGAACCGAGCCCGGGGAAGTTTGGCTCATAACTAATTATCACACTTTGCCCCACCATAACATATTGTCCCCATATTTTATATATTAGGTTATTTGCTATAAATGCTAGCTCCATCTACTCACCATAATGTTGTATTTTCCTGGTTAAGAGTTTTTATGAAAACACCACATTATGGCAACTAGATCGAAACAAACCTTAGACAAAATATGCAGAAAAAATGTTACGGCCGAGGAAAAAGCTTGTGACCTACATATACCCCATTTGTTTATTAGTTCAGTAAAGATCTTGTGACCAATAGGTGGTACATTTAACATTTATCAAAAATATAGAAAAAAACAACTTTTTGATGCAGATCTTTGCACCCAGCTTATCCAGACATGACACCCTTCCTGGTAGTAAAATGGACAAAAATATACCTTGACCAAACACAGTTGATGCAGTTTTCAGATATTGATTATTTAGTCTTTAAGGTAAATATTGCTTTCCAATGTAACTGTAGTAAGTAAAACCAGTGTACAAGGTAAGCCTAGAAAATGTTTCTGCCATACTAAGTACTGTTTATAATTGTCCTCCAGAGAATCATCAGTGCACCTGCTAGTCACGCACTTAAAGCTTGCTGTCTATTCCATACATTTGTTTAAATTACATTTTGGGTTACGTCAGATTAATTGAAATAAAAGTGGTAGTCAAAACTACAAATGTATCCTTTTTTGGTATAGTGTAGAGCAGTAAAGCCGCTTTGCTCAGGGTAGGTTTTATTATAGTGTAAATGTACAGTGTTTACATATATTTAAGTTCCATCCACCTGTCTCATTTTCAAATTCCTCAACGCTGAAGTTTAATCTGCTTATATTTGGCCTTCAATGGTTCCTCATCAACAGCTCATCAACATGCTTTTAAACTTTTCTGTTTTCATTACATTGCTTTTGAGTTTGTGTACTAGGTCTATGTGTTTTTCCATGCAATGTAGGCAAATCATGACTGGTGGAAGGGGTCAGTAGGGTTATGTATATTAGAAATATGAACGACAGAGAAATATTTGTTTTGTTTCGGATTCATTCATCAAGTTTATTTATTTTGTTTTATCATATTCGTTATGTTAGAATAATTTGTTTTCAGAATTAGTTTTGTATATTCAGATTTGTTTTATATATTTGCTGTTACAAATCAATTCATATTTTTGGAAGGCATTTCTGAAGATTGGCTATATTTGTTTTAATGTGTTCATTTGTTATTTGGTGCCTCTGAAAGTAACGAATGGAACTAAATTAATTTTGAGTTAATTTGTTGATGATTTAGAGATTCTGATGGATCCATCTCCATCCAACCCAAACACAATTGGTAGGAATCATCTTATTTCACTTTTATACCCTACTTTATTTATTACAACATGTTTCCATCTCATATGTATTGCATTTTTTATAATATTGAAAAATGTTAATGCAAAAATAATCAGCTGATTATCCGAAACCAAGAGTCAAAGACTACTGCGTCACTCTCACCTGAATAAAAAAAAGGATCGAAATCAATTCGGATCATTCGTTATGTCATTACATTATTTCAGATACTTGAAACATTAACAAAAGGCCCAAACTATTGCATATTGTCATATTAATGAAACAAGTGAATACGAAATAATTTGTTATCCTTGTTACAATTTATCTTGGATTAGTTGAAACTGGTTACCATTGTGATTCGGAGATCCAGATACATCCGATTCTCTGAATAAGGAAAATGTTGTCCAAATTTCGATTTAAAAAAAAAAAAAAACACATGTCTAGTATACATATCTTCTGGAAAACATCCCAGAACCCTGCCTTGGTATTTCCCCCAAGAGCCCCCAGCCAGCAGTGGCTGACTTTTGGTAGGAGTTATGAAAATATTAAAATGATTTATTGGGATGGTGTAAGTCTGGATTGATATGCAGATTACTCTAGGTAATGCCAAAATGTGATGCTGAGGCTCCATAATTGAAAGAGCCGAAATCTAATTAAAAAAAGAGGGGGGCCAGGGACACTAAAGGTGGGGAAGAATGGTAAGTGGAAGCTTTACGTTCTCAAGCCAGGAAATTAGGCAGACTCTATCTGACATTACTGTATGTATAGAATTAAGAGTAAGCAATTACAATACATTTGAGGAGTCTGTACAACTATAGGCCCAGAGATCAGCTTTAAGCACTGATTTCATAATTTCATGCTGTAACCAGGAGCTGGCTAACATTGCCTGCATATTCAGGAGACACTGCAATATTGCTACATTGTGGCTGTTTTCTCCTAGTGCCCAGTCATCACATCCTGCAGTCAGGGTGAGTGAAAACTAAGAATGGAGCAAAGCATCTTGGGACATGTAGTCCAAAGATCTAAGTTCTATACTTCGGACTATTGTGGGCTACAAGTTTAGACTAATATGGACTAAAAATCCCAGCCAGCTGGGGAAGTAGAACAAAATGCTGGGAGAAGATATAAAAAACCTGTGTGGGGACAGAATCACTCTCTTGGGACCACAGCCTGGATCTGAAAGCAGTGACTTAGTGCCAAACAGTGCCGAGTTGTAGCCTCTGCAACAAGGAGAGGGATAGTCATAGCGAGTTGGTTTGAGAGCATCCACTGCCAGCCACTTCTGGTCATTCAGCAGCAGCTAGGAGGCTGCTCTCTTTACATCCACACCAGATCCAGACGGGCTACACCGCAGTGCAATGCAGGGTCGAGCGCCATCCCTCGAGCCACACTCTGCAGAGGTCTGCTGTGGAACCCTCACGCCACTCTTCAATACCGGAGGTCGTTGTGATTGGTGAGCGGGCACTTTCCCAACCTCCTATAACAAAGGACACTGCCTGCAGACACCAATGTCTTGTTTCCCTGATTAAACCTATAGGACTTTGTACTTTGTACTTTGTTCCTCCTGCTTGCCAGAAGTCCACAAGCATACTTTACATCACCCTGCTTGCCCAGACACCGTAAACATTCTTTATTCTATCCTGCTTGTCAGAACACCTCAAAGTGCACCACCAGAGAGCTAGCTAAAGACACAAGGCCTTCTTTCTTCTGGGAGGCTACATCATATCCCCCCCTCCCACAAGGGATTAGGGTTCACTGGTGCCATGAGGGCCCATACTTTCACCCAGGACTCTATTCACTAAATGAGCAGATTTAAAGACTTAAAGTTAAAATTGTTTTAACTGAACTAAATACAGTACTATTAAGGTTCTCTGGGACTGTGGTGTCTGGGAATAGAAGGTAGTGTTCTGACATCAATCTGGTCATCCCTCTAACCTCCTCCTGCCTGAATCCATAGAGCTCAATCCAAGCAGAGTTTGTTGGTTCAATATATGTGCCTGTATTATTCTTTGACTGTTTCTTTTGATAGGGTTATTTGTTGCAGCAAATCCTCAATTGTGAGTTACTGAGTTTTCATTGCTAAAAGTCTTTCAGTAAAATAAGATCCAACTGCTTTACTTGACTCGACTAAGTGTGTTTCTATGTGGTTTTTGTTACAACAAGGATGTCAGAACCCAGAGGGTCAGAGGCGTGGGAGGACTTGCAAGGTCAGGGCAACCAATGAAGTACCGATTTTGCAGAAATCCAATTTAAATTCAAATGTTTTTCATTCAGATCCTTTTCTTTTTTTTCCAAAAGCTTTTTTTGATGAATACATATACAACGCAATGAAAATGCATAGGCCATGTAAGTGACAACATAACGAATAATAAAAAAACAAAAACATTGTTTCCATGTATCATAAAGGAAATCCAAAAGAGTCATAACAGGAGCACATCTCTGATGAAGCAATCTCTACATCCATTGAGACAGGTGGTTATTTATCGTACCAAGCATTTTGAACAAGGCATGTAATGGGGTTGTTTTATCAGTTGGTAAGACAAAATAATTTGTAAGAGGGACGTACCCATTTTACCCCGGACACCAGGCATAAAAGATTTTAATGCATAGATGTCGTTGTCTGATCTAAGAGTGTTCTGTTTAAAAGTATTTGTGATTATATAATAGCTGTGTTGTATACATATGTTAGGAATGTGTAAACGTAGGATTGTGTTAGTCACAATGAGATAAAAAAAGAAAGGTATCTGTGGGGAGACAAAGACAAGGGGGTATAATAAAGGTAGGTGTAGGGGGAGGGAATAATGAGGCGAAAAGAAGGGGGAAAGGATCAGCAACGGAGTAAGGCTAGGAAGGGCTAGGAAGGGAAAGCCAAGAGTGTTGAAATGTCAGAGAGAGAAAAAGTTAAGGGTGAGGGGGAACAGAGGTCTCGACCTACTGCTTTTCCCTCGCCTTCTAAACAGAGGTGTATAGATTCATTGTTTATAAGTTAGGTGTTTGAGATACTCATCTGTCATAATAAAATGCTGCCAACAGGACCAGATTTTCCTAAACTTAGAAGGAATGTCTCTTGCTTGATGGATGAACTCTATGTCAGCAGTTTTCTGTATATGCTTGAATTATTCTGCTATAGTCGGAGGATCCAAGGAGCGCCAATGAGATGGAATGCATAGCTTGGCCACATTTACAAGATGCATGGCTAACGAGTGGAAAACCTCTGATTTTGGGGTGGTGGAGTGATGTAACAGCAATTGTGCAAGAGAATGGTCTACTGGAAGGGTAGAGATTTGGCTTGTGAGTCGATGGACTTCTTCCCAGAATGGTTGGATTAGGGGGGAAGGGCCACCAAATATGCAGACGCGAGCCCAAATCTTTGTTGCAGCACCAGCATTTGGGGAGGTTACGGTCAGATCCTTTGTGGATTTAGGTATTCTATGAACTAATTATCATCTGTGTATTCAGGTGTTTTGGTATGAGAATATTGTGCTGCAGATAGTACACTGACTGTGGCATTCTACATCAGATAGTCTAATAAAATAACATATTCCTGTTCAGCTGCTAAATATATCCACTGGATAGTCAATTTTATAGATCCGTCCAGAGTTGAAATGTGCACACTAATGCATTTTAACCATGAACTCCAAATCAAAGAAACAGATTTAACCGACCCTGTAGCTGTCATCTGCATATGGTATTTAAACATATCTAAATAAGGCATTGGGGTCGATTTACTACAAACAGAGTGCAAAATCTTGTACCAAACAGCTTCTAACTTCCGCTTGTTCGATTAAGCTTTGGCAAAAAAAAACTGGAAGCTGATTGGTTTCCATGCAGAGCTACGCTAGATTTTGCACTCCCCACTGACTGTTTTGAAATATTTTGGCACTAGCTAGTGAACTACAAAAGTGGATGTTAAAGTGAAACTTCTCTCTCCCAGTCCACACTGATTATTTTTAATTCTCATGCTGCTAGCATTAGCAAATAGATGGGAAATTGTATCATATTTACCTGTGTAGTACCCTCTAGTGCCAGAATAGGTTTAGGAAAATGTACTTGGCTCATGGTAGTTGCAGAAGTCTGTGAATTGGGTGAGGGTTCAGATTCAGGTCAGGATGGAAGGTTTTGCAGACCAGGCCTCTCTGACCTCCCCCTAGTTCTGGAGGTTTTATGGTAACTTCTAGAAGCTAGTGGGCAGAGGTATAGAGACAGGGATCTGAATCTTTATGTGAATCTGGCCAATCCCCAGGCAGGAGGCCTGGCAGGGTAGCTGAACTAGACCATAAATATTGAGGAGCCTGGCCAGCAGGGGAGTCAGGTGGAAGATGGATGGTTGAGGTGATGCTTTGTAGCCTGGGAGAGGGCCCCTGGAGAAGAGGGGTTATGCCTCCAGGCTGGAGGTTGGAGGAAGGATGAAAGCTGAAACAGGGAGCTCCACTGCCCTGCAATCCACTGGGGAAGGACAGCCTGCATAGCCTATAAAGGAACTAACCCATCAGAAGGCATGAGAGCAGTTCTATCCATAACTGAAGGACAAGGACAGTGTAAATAAGTCTACAATCCCAGGGCCTATAAGGGAGAAGTCTGCTAGATGCAAGTTCTTGGCAAGTCTTCAGGGGACAGTTTATTGCTGTTCCAATTCCTTTGCCAGTGTCATTAGTAGAGTGACAGGGCATATTTTTAGCACTGATCACTGTAATAATGTCACTGGTCCCCAAAAAGAGTCAGTGTCCGATTTGTCCGCCGCAATGTCGCAGTCCCGCTATAAGTCGCTGATCGCTGCTATTACTAGTAAAAAAATTTAAAATAAAAATAAAAATTCCTTAAATCTATTTTATTGTATGTAGGCAGGATAACTTTTGCGCAAAACAATTTATTTACACTTATTGAAATTTTTTTTTTAAATATGTAGCAGGATACACATTGGTCTAAATTGATGAAGAAATAAGATTTTTTAATTTTTTTTAATTGGATACGTTTTATAGTAGAAAGTAATAAATATTGTTTTTTTTTTTTAAATTGTCTGTCTTTTTTTGTTTATAGCGCAAAAAAAAAAAAAACTGCAGAGGTGACCGAATACCACCAAAACAAAAGGTCTATTTGTGGGGGGAAAAAAGGACATCCATTTTATTTGGGTACAGCGTCACACGACCGCTCAATTGTCAGTTTAAATAACGCAGTGCTGTATTGCAAAAAAATGTCAAGGTCATGAAGGTGGGTAAACCTTCCGGAGCTAAAGTGGTTAAAGAGGCAGTCCTAGGGCAGGTACTGCTATTGTGTGGATTGTGGTTGCTCTATGGAATATACAGTACTTGGCTGTATTGAGGACATCGGTGCGCGGTCTCTCATTTCTGTAGAGTGTTAGAAGTGTAGGCGGCTCCCATAGTTCCCTTTTCGAGTGGCAATGGGAGGGCTCGGCTTTGACGTACGAACGGGTTAAGTCGTGCAAATATTTTTTGGAAGTTGAATATGTTTTGAGGTTGTGGATTTTTTTTTTTATTCAATTTATTTTAATGCACATTGTTTTATTTCCATAAAAAAAGCAAAAAGTGCAAATTATAATTCCTAATTTATATTATGATGATAATGTGACATTCAAACATATTTATTAGAACTATGATCACTTTGAACAATTAGTATTCACAATTTACTAAACCATATTTGTACATATTTTAAAATAGGTGCCACACTATCAGAAACTGTAGCAGAATAAGATTTCTCACATGAAAAATGCTCCCTGTGGACTGCTGGTTACATACAGAGGTGGGGAAGGCTTAGACAACAGTATTCTTATTTCTTTATTATAACCCCTATCATTTCATCATTCGCTCTATGAAAGATAGGGGGGGGGGGTCCTACATAACCTTTTTTGTACTTATCTGCAGTGGAATTTTAGATTAGCATGGAAAAACATTTCAATATTCATAAAAGATCATTTGAGTTCTGGATTTTTTTTGGCTCTTCAAGTAAGTTATTACTTTTAGTGCTCAATTTAAATGAGAAAACTGTATTATTTAATTAGAATGACAGTATTTTTTCAGAAAGGTTTTAGAAAAGATCTGTAGATTTTACTAAAATTATATTTTCTACATTGTTGTAGTAAATGACTCTATTATAATTGAAAATTGCAGTTTTACAAAATATGACATATTGCATCGACTATAAGTATAACCTATTAACAGTTGCCAGCTGGGATTTACTGGAAGAGATTCAATGCTGCCATCTAGTGATTACTTTAAGTATGACATGAATCAGTCCAGTTACTACAAATTCCCTGTGATGCATGACTCTGCAACAGATGTTAAGCTCCATTTTTCAAAATCTTTAAGCTAAGACTGTCCACATAGGTGCAAAATTTAACCATCCAAAAGGATAGGCAACTCAAAATTGAGGGGTATAGATGGGATCTAACAGCCTTTATTTTTCAGAAGAATATACACTGTTAAAAAAAATTAAAGGAACACTCTGAAAACACGTCAGATCTCAATGGGGAAAAATATCATGCTGGATATCTCTACTGATATGGACTGGGTAATGTGTTAGGAACGAAAGGATGCCACATCGTTTGATGGAAATGAAAATGATCAACCTACAGAGGGCTGAATTCAAAGACACCCCAAAAATCTAAGTGAAAAAATGATGCAGCAGGCTAGCCCATTTTGCTGAAATTTCATTGCAGCAACTTAAAATGGTTCTCAGTAGTTTGTATGGCCCCCACGTGCTTGTATGCATGCCTGACAAGGTCGGGGCATGCTCCTAATGAGACAATGGATGGTGTCCTTGGGTATTTCCTCCCAGATCTGGACCAGGGCATCACTGAGCTCCTGAACAGACTGAGGTGCAACCTGGTGACGTCAAATGGACTGAAACATAATGTCCCAGAGGTGTTCTATTGGATTTAGGTCAGACAAGCGTGGGGGCCATTCATTGGTATTAATTCCTTCATCCTCCAGGATCTAGCTGCTTACGCTCCCCACATGAGGCCGGGCATTGTCGTGCACCAGGAGGAACCCAGGACGCACTGCACCACAGTATGGTCTGACAATGGGTCCAAAGCTTTCATCCCGATACCTAATGGCAGTCAGGGTGTCGTTGTCTAGCCTATAGAGGTCTGTGCGTCCCTCCATGGATATGCATCCCCAGACCATCACTGACACACCACCAAATCGGTCATGGTGAATGATGTTACAGGAAGCATACCTTTCTTTAAGGCTTCTCCAGACCCTTTCACGTCTGTCACATGTGCTCAGGGTGAACCTGCTCTCATCTGTGAAAGGCACAGGGTGCCAGTGGCTAACATGCCAACTCTGGTGTTCAATGGCAAATGCCAAATGAGCTCCACAGTGCCGGGCAGTGAGCACAGGGCCCACTAGAGGATGTCGGGCCCCCAGGCTACCCTTATGAAGTCTTATTTCTGAATGTTTGGTCAGAGACATTCACACCAGTGAGACCTGCTGGAGGTCCTTTCAAAGGGCTCTGGCAGTGCTCATTCTGTTCCACCTTGCACAACGTAGAAGAACCTGGCCCCGCGGATGGGTTAGGGACCTTCTACAGCACCGTCCAGCTCTTCTAGTGTAACTGCCTTTCTCCTGGAATCTTCTCCATGCTCTTGAGACTGTGCTGGGAGATACAGTAAACCTTCTGGCAATGACACGTATTGATGTGCCATCCTGGAGAAGTTGGAAGGCCTGTGCAACCTCTATAGGGTCTAGGTATCATGCTATCAGTAGTGACACTGACCCTAGCCAAATGCAAAACTAGTGGAAAACAGTCAGAAGAGATGAGCAGGAAAAAAAATGTCAGTGGCCTGGCCTCCACTTGTAAAACCATTCCTGTTTTGAAAGTTGACTCACTGTTGCCCATCTAGTGCACCTGTTGTTAATTTCATTAACATCAAAGCAGCTGAAAGTGAGTAACAACCCCCTCTGCTACTTAACTGACGAGATTAATATCCCAGGTGTTTAATTGACTTGTTGCTATACTATGAATAAAAAGTGTTCCTTTCATTTTTTTGAGCAGTGTATAATTAGTTGGAGAGTTGCATGTGCTAATTCATCTATCAAACAAACTTATCTTGCATTCTGGTTACTCAATCTCTGTAGGTAGAAATTTCAGACCTGAAAGTCACAGGTGAATCATATGACTGCTTACTAACAGAGAAGGTCTAAATAGTCTATGTGTAAATATAGAACCTGGAGAGGACTTTGCTACAGTCCATGTGGAAGGGCTGTCCATGCAGTGGGGTGGCCCTATCCTCAGCCACCAGAACCTCCTTACCAAAGACTACAGCAGCAGTGCCAGTGTGAAGCTTGTGCCAGCCGCAGATGCATCCTGCAATGAGCTTCCCAGAACCTTCCTTCATAAGGTGGACATGTGAGAAACTTTGTCTTTCTCAGTTCAGAAGCTGAACTGAACTCAGGAACTCTACTGCCATCTAGTGGCCATTTTATAGAATAGTTTTCATTTCTCCTTTTTCTGTTTTCCCGACTGTTATCCCCTATGCAATGTTATGTTGACCTCCATTGTTTAGTAATGTAGAACATGCATATCACCACTAGTGATGAGCCGACCACCCCCCTGTTCGATTCGCACCAGAACATCTCGAACAGGGGAAATGTTCTAGCGAACATGCGAACTCTATTAAAGTCTATGGGACACGAACATGAAAAAAATCAAAAGTCCTAATTTTAAAGGCTTAAATGCAAGTTATTGGCCCAAAAAAGTGTATGGGGACCTAGGTACTGCCCTGGGGGACATGAATCAATGCAATTTTTTTTTTAAACAATAGTTTTTACAGGAGCAGTGATTTTAATAATGCTTAAAGTGAAACAAAAATTAAAAATCCCTTTAAATATCATGCCTGGGGGGCCCCCTTAATGTGCCTGTAAAGTGGTGCATTTGTGCGATTTTTTTAGCCTACTGCAGCAATACTGACATCTCTAAAGGAAAGAATGTCGTTTAAACTTGCTCGCGGCTGTAATGTATTGTCGGCTCCCATCAATACAGATAAAAAAAATGAAAGGAATGGCGTGGGGTCCCCCCCAAATTTCATAACAGCCCCTACGGGTCTGGTATGGGTTTTAAGGGGAACCCCACGCCAACATTTTTTAAATCAAGTGGGTTTCCCCCTAAAATCCATACCAAACCCTTATCCGAGCACACAGCCTGGCTGGCCAGGACGGGGGTGGGGGCGAATGAGCCCCCCCTCCTGAACCATACCAGGCCACATGCCCTCAACATGGGGGGTTGGTGCTTTAGGGCAGGCCCCCCCGCACCCCAAAGCACCTTGCCCCCATGTTGATGGAAACAGGGGTCTCTTCCCGACAACCGTGGGCTGTGGTTGTGGGGGTCTGCGGGGGGAGGCTTATTGTAATCTGGAAGCCCCCTTTAACAAGGGGGCCCCCAGATCTCCCCCCATGTGAATGGATATTGGGTCCATTCACATAGGCGGGTACCCATTCACCAAAAAAGTGTAGAAAAAAAATAAAGACAAAAGGTATTTTTCGAAAAGTCCTTTATTAAAGTCCTTTATTGACGTCAGTAATTTATTCATTGCACCTGAGCAGTGCATTGTGGGGCGGCTTGTGACAACATATCCCTATAAAAGAGCTGTCAAAATCAAAACAGCTCAGAGCGTGGGAAGCGTCCGTAGAAGCAGAAGCTTCTTTTTTTTCCTCTATTTTACGGGTGGGCGGGCGGGCGGTGGGCGACTGATCATCGAGGGACACTATTTTTTTATTTTTAAATAAAGGACTTTTCCAAAACTGGCTTTTGTCTTTATTTTTTTTGTACACTTTTTGGTGAATGGGTAGGGGTACAATGTACCTGATATCCATTCACATGGGGGGGCAAGATCTGGGTGCCCCCTTTTTAAAAGGGGCTTCCAGATTCTGATAAGCCTTCCCCCCACAGACCCCCACAACCACAGCCCACGGTTGTCGGGAAGAGACCTCTGTCCCCATCAACATGGGGGAAGGTGCTTAGGGGTGGGGGGGCAGAGCCCCCCCTGCCCCAAAGCACCCACCCCCTATGTTGAGGGCATGTGGCCTAGTATGGTTCAGGAGGGGGGGGGGGGCGCTCGCTCGCCCCCACCCCCATCCTGGCCAGCCAGGCTGTGTGCTTGGACAAGGGTCTGGTATGGATTTTAGGGGGAAGCCCAAGCCATTTTTTTTTTTTAATTTTTGACATAAACTGATGTAAACTGAAGAGCCTACACATATATATATATATATATATATATATATATATATATATATATATATATATATATATATATATATATATCTTTGGGGTATACACTGCACTATCTGATCCCAACAAACTGTAAAAAGCAAAAATCTTTCTTCCTACCAGCAATATATTATTAGCTATAGAATTGCACTTATAAATCACCCGCTGGCCAAGGGATTTGAACCCACAGCCCCGCAATTTCAGACCTTGTATTCTACCAGCTACGCCACCGTCAAACACGCTTAGGTTGAACACACTTTCCCTGCCTAACTAAATAACTAACTCCTATCTCACCCTACACACAGTGGATGAGATAAAAGTTAGGGAGAGTGTGTTCAGCTTAATAAGGCTTAACGGTGGCATAGGTGGTAGAATACCAGGCTTGCAATGAGAGTTCAACTCAAAGCTCATCCCTAATCACCACTGGTCTGATCATTTGACTGATACCATTACACAACACTTGGCATCACAAACAGGGTCAGTCAGTGGTAAGGGGAGCAGCACAATGGCAGAGTCAGCCGGCTGAGGGAGTTAAACAGTCTGCCAATATTTCTCTACTGCAGGCGGGATTGCTACCGCAACAGGACCACAGGACCACAGCAGGATTTAGATGACTGGATCAGGAGATTTTCGTGGGGTTGATGCGGTCATATGGGATTCCACCCGCACAGCAAGCAAATCTGGCCATTAACGTCCTTGAAGGGGAAACAGAGGGACAGGATTCCCTGGACAAGATAATCGGCTGCTTGGAAGCAGCGTACACTCCAACGGGTGTGTTAGGGGACCTTAGAACTCACTTTATCAGTAGGAAGCAGAGAAAGAGAGAATCCATTCCTCAGTACGCACTGGAATTACAGGATATAGCAGCCGAGATCTGCCGCAAGGAGAGATATTAACCAGGATGCACTGGGTTGAGTGACACAGACGGATGGCTGAAGGATCAGTTTGTTGGTAGTCTTCTGTCTGACAAAGTCAGGGTTATGTTACTAGAAAAAGACAGGAGTGTATAAAAACATGGTAAATAAATATTGGCAGACTCACAAAATAGCAATTGTTAAAAGCGCATCACAGATCTCAACATGTTCCGTCCAAATTTATCAATATGTACAGATACAACAGAAACTGAGGACCCCCGTGGGCTGAAGCATTTCCAGGGGATCCTCTTCTTTAGAGCCACCTTACCATGGTTTTAACAATAAATTATTTGTCTCAGGATAACGCGCTGGGTCGGCGCGGCCTCTTTGTGTTTTTGTACAGTTGCAGTGTTGTAAACTTCCCCGAGTCTTTGAGGGCAGCAAGACCGTGGTTATCCACTTTCAAGTGTAATGAAGATCTAAAAATACCCATCTGGAGGGGTAATTTGCCTAAGCGCAGGAGGCATTGTGTTTGTGACTGTTTCAAGAATGTACGTAATGGCAAGGGGTGCTGGAGGGTCTACTGATGATGGCTGCTGAGGGATCTATTGTTTCTGGCAGGGGTCTATTGTCGCTTGGGATGTCTATTGTTGCTAGGTGGTTTGTTGTTGGAAGGGATCTACTGTTGAGGGAGATGTCTATTTTGCTGGCTGTTGGGGGATCTGCTGTAGCTGCAAGGGGTCTAGTGTTGCTTGGGTGTTATTTTGTTGCGAGGGGGGTCCATTGTTGGGAAGGGGGGTTTATTGTTATGTGGATGATCTGTTTTTACTTGGACAGTCTGTTGTTGCTGGGTGCAGGGGATTTGTTTTACTGCTTTTCTTGTTCCATACAAATTGATACTTATCTCTGTATTCTCCAAAAGGGGCGGCACTGGGAGGTGGCTAGGGGGTAAACCAAGTTACAGTGCTCGAAGGTGGGTAGACAAGGGGTGACTCAGAAGGGGGGAGTTCCTGCACCTACTCTCTAAGAAAAAAAAGCCTGGAAAAAAAACAATAAAATATTGGGATAACGTAAGTAATCCATTCCTATGGCAGACCTGTAAATCTTAAAAGAACAAGAATCGATTCATAACACCCCCAATTTACAGCCATCTAAAGGAACAAAATCAGTAATTTGGACTCCTTAACCACTTTCCACCCACACTATAGCCGAAAGACGGCTACAGCATGGGCTTCCAGTGGCAGGAGGGCATCCATAGACATCCTCCTGCGGTGCATGGGTGATCCTTGAGTTCTTCGGGCTCAGCTGATCACAGAACGGGGTAAGGGGCCAACCACAGTGGACCTTTACCAAGTGATCAGCCATCAGCCAATGACAGCTGATTACGAAAGTAAACAGAAGCCGGTTATCGGCTGACAGCGTGAAGAGAAAAGAAGAAAGGTGGTAACATTGGTCCCAACAGTGCCCACCAGTGCTGCTAATCAGTGCCAACCAGTGCCACCTATCAGTGCCCACCAGTGCTAATCAGTGCCCATTAGTGCTGTTAATCAGTGCCCACCAGTGCTTCCAATCAGTGTCCACCAGTGGCACCTATTGGTGCGCATCGGTGCTACCAATCAGTGCCTCATCATCAGTGTCACCTATCAGTGCTGCCTATCAGTGCGGCCTACCAGTGGAAAAAAGGTCCCCATGGCTGCCCACCATCTAATAGAGAATAGAGAATAAATAATAAAAAATAATAAAAACAGGGCACCAACAGTGGCGTCGGGAGGGAGGGCTGCCCTGGGCTATAGCCCCGAATGGGCCCCAAAAAGCCCCAGGTCTTGATGCTAGTCCTGAATTGATAGCCCCGAGTCAAGTCCAGGCCAGGCAGCAGGCAGGCCCAATCTGATCCGATCCTCTGCTCCGCTGGCTGGGCCTCTCCTGCACTGGTTCTAGTATCGCCTGCTGCTTGGCGCCTAGCAATTAGTGACATCACCATCATCATGTGACAGCCAGGAAAGAGCGAGGCCCCAGCATTCAGAGTGGAGTGGAAATTTCTCCTCTGCGCCTAGAATTGGCTTCACCCACCTCTCTCCAATGTCTACAGGCTCCATCTTCTCTGGGCCGTAGCAGAGGGAAGAAACAGGGAGCATCAGCGTACAGACTGCTGCTGTTTTGTGCATCAGACATCAGGTGAGTGGGCTTGTATTGTGCAGCTGGCAATCATCCCAGAAACTTGCACGTGTATCAAACGAGTGACGTGGTATGTTGACCTTCATTGAGTTTAATAAATGCAGGAATTATTTTTTGCCCAGTTGAGGTTTGTATCTCATTTCCAAAGTATGTTGCACTGAGCTATTGGTGCTACTGAAAGAATAAATAAATTAATCAGAAATCTCTCCTTAACCACTTCTGGACCAAAAGGTTTACCCCCTAATGACCAGACCATTTTTACTGATACGGCACTGTGTTACTTTAACTGACAACTGCATGATCCTGTGGCGCTGTACCCAAATAAAATGTATGCCCTTTTTTCCCCTAGAAATAGAGCTTTCTTTTGGTGCTTTTTGCTCACCTCTGTGGTTTTTATTTTTTATTTTTTGCGCTAGAAACAATAAAAGACCAACTATTTTGGAAAAAAAAAACAATTTTTTTACTTTCTGCAATTAAAAATATCCAATAAAAAAGTTTTAAAAATCTAATTTCAATTTAGGGCAATATGTATTCTTCTAGATATTTTTGTTGGAAACAAATCCCAATAAGTGTATCTTGATTGGTTTGGGCAAAAGTTATCGTGTCTACAAACTAGGGGATAGATGTATGGCATTTTTATTTATTTTAACTAGTAATTGGGGCGATCAGCGACTTATAGCGGGACTGCGACATTGCGGCGGACAGATCGGACACTTCAGGTGGCATTGGGTGGAGCTTGGTGGGGCCTATTTTAAAATGTGGGAGGGGTTATCAAATTTACCTTCAGGGCTGAAGCCCCTGGTCTTTTTCCCACCTAGCAACGCCCCTGGGGACCTGTCAGCAACACACCAGACATGTTTCTGTAACGTCTCAGAGGCGCACTGGAGTGCACAGGGGCGAAATCGCTTATGCCTGTTTAGTCGCGAACAAACGTTCACCAGTGCACATGCGGACCCCCCTTATATAGGCCACTAGCCATTATGTTTGTCGCCTAGTGGCCTATATAAGGGTAGCAGGCACACTTGTCCTTTGCTGTTTTGTCTGCAGCTGCTCCTGTACATCTGAACCTGAATCTGTGGTATCCTGATTGACGACCTGGCCTGTCTCCTTCCTTCCTTGATTGCTGCCCGCCCGACCTCGGCTTATTCCTGTGACTACTCTTCTGCCTCATCTCTATCTGTTAGTCTGCTACCGGTTTTGGACTTGCTCACCCCCTGGTTGGCCAACCCTGAGAATTGCGACCTGGTGCTAAACACGCAACAAAATCCATCTCCACCATCAGGAGCTCTGGTGAACACCGGTTGGCACTTAGGGTCCGCACCTCAGGTTAGCCTGCGTCTTCTGCCAAAGTTACCTGTCTGTGTTTCTACACCACTGGATCCTGTGAGGCTTCCCCCTGCATGTCAGCCACTAGGGGCAGCACCAATCATACTAAAAATACAGAGGTTAATCTTCCCATTTCCTGGGGACACAGATATTTATATAAACAATAGAAAGTCATAAATCACTTACCAATCAGATCTGATTATAGAAAAAAAATTCACCAAAAACATTGGGGTGAGACAGAGATGAGGATTAACATCCAACAACAAACAAAAGGGTGTGATATTAATGCTAGAGATCCAAATAATTGGACCAAATGGGAACCAAAAAGGAAAAAACATCCCAGGTTCCTAAAGCAACAAATAAATAAACAAGCCTATCAGTGCCCATCAGTGCCACCTTTCAGTGCCTATCAGTGCTGCCTATCGGCGCCTCCTCTCAGTGCTCTTCAGTGCCGCCTATCAGAACCCATTGATGCCAAATCATTAGTGCCCATCAGTGCAGCCTATCAGTGCCCATCAGTGCAGCCTCATCAGCACACATCATTGAAGGAAAGAAATTACCTGTTTGCAAAACTTTATAACAAACTATGAAAAATGTTTTATTTTTTCCAAATTTTTCAGTCTTTTTTTGTTTCTTTATCAAAAAATAAAAAACCCAGTGATGATGAAATACTACCAAAAGAAAGCTCTATTTGTGTGGAAAAAAATTATAACAATTTTGTTTGGGTACAATGTTGTATTGTCATTCAAAGTGTGACAGTGCTGAAAATTGGCCTGTTCAAGCATGTCTTGAATTTTACATTTATTTTAGCAGTGAACTCTCCTGTAACTGAGTGAAATAATCTATTTCTCTATATAAACAGTTTGTCACTGAGCAGTCACAGGTGTACCAAGATGGCCATCGTCACCTTCTGGCCACAGGTTTCTGGCTATATTTACTATAATACAAAAATAATAGAAATGTAATAGGGGGGATTCATTCTATAAAGTGAGTTTCCTGCTAAAATACATGTGAAATTCAGGACTTGCATGGGTGTAAGAAGATGTCCGCCTCTGCTTTGTGTTCTGTCACATTAGGAAACCTATTGGAATGCATAGCGGCCATGTTGGAACGCATGGCGCATGCGCAGTAAGTTGTTCTAGTCCGTACGTTACTTCTGGTAGCAGAATCTGATGGGTAGCGGTATTCTGACAGAACACCGGCTCTCAATGGAGCTGGTTCACTCAGGTCAGGGGTGGCCGTGGAGGGAATTGCAAAAGTGTCCTGTGCGTATATGGCTCAGGTTCTGGTGCGAATTCAGGCAAAAATTTGGATCTGAATCACACCTGAACCAGTGAACAGTAATGCACTGGACCCCAAGCACAAACCCACGGCCTGACATAAATGAACCCGGCCTAAAGAGGAACATACACAGCAATGAAATCTGTCAGTGCTTTATTTTCCCCTCCTCCACCTTTTGGGAATTTATTATTCATCTATCATCTGAAATTCTGATTCTGAAATTCTAGGACCTGTTCGGACTATAAATATTGTAATTGTAATAACCATGTTTTTTTTAAGGTGAAACGGTCATTCCCATGCACATATAAGATGTCCTGACTTTGGCTGCATGTTTGTTCTAAGTTAGAGTCTTGCTGGGTAGTAAAATCGGTATTAGGATGACAAACATGGAGCTTTGCCAAATCCCATATCTCTTTCTTGAACTGGCCAAAAAAAGTCACCACCGAAAAAAAAGGTCACACACTAATATTTTGTTGGCTTTGATTACGGCACGCATTCGCTGTGGCATTGTTTTGATAAGCTTCTGCAATGTCACAAGATTTATTTCCATTCAGTGTTCTATTCATTTTTCACCAAGATCTTGTATTGATGATGGGAGAGTCGGACCATTACGCAAAGCCTTCTCCAGCACGTCCCAAAGGTTCTCAATGGGGTTAAGTTCTGGACTCTGTGGGGGCCAATCCATGTGTGAAAATGATGTCTCATGCTCCCTGAACCACTCTTTCACAATTTGAGCCCGATGAATACTGGCATTGTCATATTGGAATATGCCCGTGCCATCAGGGAAGAAAAATCCATTGATGGAATAACCTGGTTATTCAGTATATTCAGGTAGTCAGTTGACCTCATTCTTTGGGCACATGCAATAGGATAGTTACTGCATGCTTAGTTCAGTTAGTTGCTTAGTTAATTCCAGCTGGTGACTTTTTTTTTTTTTTTGGCCAGGCAGTGTATTTTGTATAAGCATTTTTTTTTTAAACCACTCACTTCAGTAGAACATTAGATGGCGCTGTATCAAAACAAATAGCTATCAATACTTAAACGTTAAGATAAATGTTCCTGTGTTCTCTAAAATGAGTGTACAGTACACGCACATCATCATTACCCATTTGTTTACTGGTTGAATTAAACAAAGGCGTACTTATGTGTAGGTAAAACAAAATGACCTCATCAAGTCCCGTCCAGTGAAGACTAGGTCACTTTTCACTTTATTACATGCATACTAATAAACTGGAAATATGGACAGATTGTTTCTGAAACAAGCAAACGGAATCTCTTACATTTCAAACACTTCCTCTTGCATGTTTTTTTTTTTTTTTTTATAAGTGGGACTACACTGCATCTGATCACCACAAACCAAAAACGCTATTTGATTCATTTTTAACCCCTTTGCGCCGATTGAACCCAAATATGCGGTCTTGGCTTCAGGGGGTTGTACCGGGGTGATGCCTGCAGCTAGAGGCATCACCCCGGTACCGTTGTCTAGAGCCGAAGGTTAGCTTTTTTGTAATGACAACCGATGCAGCTAAGCAGCCGCTTGATTCTCATTACAAGGAGGAGATGTCTCCCCCTCCTGCACCTTCCGTGGCTCGCCCGGGTCTCCCGTCCCACCGGGAGACCCGAGTGACAAGCCGGCACATTCTCCAGGTGGCCGAAGACCGAATAAAGCCACATTCGGCTCTGATCTGGTCTCCGATGTAAAAATCTCAGAAGCAATGTCATGACATCACTTCCGGGTACTGGAGCCTTAACCACTTTACGACCGCGCGCCGCAGATTTACTGTGGTAGGCAGCCGCTCCTGGGTGAAACGACGTAGCTCTACGTCGCTCACTCTCACGAGGCTAGGGGGCGAGCGCACGCCGCCAGCAACGCACTCCTGCGCCCGCTCGTCAGCCGGGGAGCCAGTGCATGTGTCAGACGGCTCCAATTGCCGCCTGACACTGACGATTGTTCCCCGCTGAGGGAGAAATATGGTTGGCTGATGTAAACACAGCCGTCCGTCCTTCTCCCTGAAGTGATCACAGAGGCTATGTGATCCTGCTATATAGGATCGCATGTCTCTGTGGTCATCTCACAAGTCCAACCTCCCCACAGTTAGAATCACTCCCCTAGGGTCAAATTTAACCCCTTGATCACCTATACTGTTAACCCCTTCCCTGCCAGTGTCATTATTACAGTAACAGTGCATATTTATAGCACTGATTACTGAAGTAATGTCACTGGTACCCCCAAAAGTTTAAAAAATGTCAGTCAGGGGTCTGATCTGTCCGCCGCAATGACGCAGTCCCGAGAAAAATCACAGATCGACGCCGTTACTAGTAAAAAAAAAAAAAAAACAATAAAAATGACATAAATCTTTCCCTTAGTTAGTAGGCGCAATAACTTTTGAACAAACAAATCAAAATACACTTATTGCAATCTTTTTTTACCAAAAATATGTAGCAGAAAAGAAATTGGCCTAAAATGTTAAAAAAAAATAGATTTTTTAATTTTTTTTTGGGAACATTATATAGCAGAATGTGAAAAAATATTGTTTTTCTTTTTTCAAAATTGTCGCTATTTTTTGTATATAGGGCAAAAAATAAAAATCGCACAGGTGATCAAATACCACCAAAAGAAAGCTCTATTTATGGGGAAAAAAAACACATAAATGTTGTTTAGGTACAGTGTCACGCAATTGTCTGTTAAAATAACGCTGTGCCGAATCGTAAAATAGGGCCTGGTCATTAAGCAGGAAAATCCTCCGGTCTGAAAGTGGTTAAAGAGGCCAGATTTAAAAAAAAAAAAATGACAGCATTCAAAACAGCCAAACTTGGTGTTTTGAATGCCTTTAAGTGCAGAGGAGGGATTTGGGGTTTAGACCCCAGATCCCTCCATCAAGAGTACCTGTCACTGCCAATTACTGTCAAAAGGGATGTTTACATTCCTTGTGACAGCAATAAAAGTGATCTGGGGGTGTGTGATCCCTGCGCTGTCTGAGATGGCTAGAGACTCCCTGCTGCAGCGCCACTGGGACTGTTACTAAGGCAGTAAATCATATAATTCTAAGAGTAGTGGTGCGCTTCAGGGATAGGCTCTAATGAATTTCTATTTGGGTTGATGGCAGTGATGTGTACAATTCTTGCTGTCAAAGTGCTCCGCGTAATAAATATAAAATTTATATTTTAAAAAATTAGGTGATAAAGGTGCAAATGTATAAAATCAATCAATGTCGAGAATCTCTTAAAATAAGTAATTATATGAGTATGGTGTGTATCAATGAATAAATAAATAAATAACAATCGGAGTGTTACTTCTTTACCAGTGATATCAAAAAATAAATAAATAAATTCAGTGTAGGTCTTCAATCTGATTCATAAATAAAAACACATATATATTGTGCTCAAAATAAAGTGCTCCATGCAATTTTCTCTTAAAAATGGTGCTGGAAATAATATCTGTGAATAATTCAATTGCGATCCTTCAAATATAAATATTAGAATAAAATAGTCCAAAAAAAAGATTATATAAAGTAATCCAAAATGGCTTGTGTGAATACGTTCCTCTTTTATATCCGTGCTTAACTCATGCGATTTAGTGACTGTGATCTCCTTCACCTTGTGTATCACCTCTGAGTGCTCTAGCCTCTCACCTTATAGGCAAGATAAATTTGCCTTTTGGTATCTATCCAGGCTCAACGAAAGACGAAAGACTCACTTTCTCTCAATCCCGGTCCTTTCTTGCTCAATGGAGCTGCTTTCTTGTTTCGATCGTTTTTTATATACTATCCTCTTTGTCCGGTCTTTGGTGTGCCTCAGAGACAAAGACTATTCATGGTGCAGTATATCCAACTCATTTATTAAAATATAAGAATTTACACTTACAATTTAGGCATGTTGCTTCAGCATGTAAACAAAAAACCAGCCGCCGCTGTGGAGATCGGGCTCCGTTGTAACGTCCCTTCCGGCTCCTCCTACGCGTTACGTCACGAGGTCACGTGACTTCGTGAACTCCCTGATGAAGTCACGTGACCTCGTGACGTAACGCGTAGGAGGAGCCGGAAGGGACGTTACAACGGAGCCCGATCTCCACAGCGGCGGCTGGTTTTTTGTTTACATGCTGAAGCAACATGCCTAAATTGTAAGTGTAAATTCTTATATTTTAATAAATGAGTTGGATATACTGCACCATGAATAGTCTTTGTCTCTGAGGCACACCAAAGACCGGACAAAGGGGATAGTATATAAAAAACGATCGAAACAAGAAAGCAGCTCCATTGAGCAAGAAAGGACCGGGATTGAGAGAAAGTGAGTCTTTCGTCTTTCGTTGAGCCTGGATAGATACCAAAAGGCAAATTTATCTTGCCTATAAGGTGAGAGGCTAGAGCACTCAGAGGTGATACACAAGGTGAAGGAGATCACAGTCACTAAATCGCATGAGTTAAGCACGGATATAAAAGAGGAACGTATTCACACAAGCCATTTTGGATTACTTTATATAATCTTTTTTTTGGACTATTTTATTCTAATATTTATATTTGAAGGATCGCAATTGAATTATTCACAGATATTATTTCCAGCACCATTTTTAAGAGAAAATTGCATGGAGCACTTTATTTTGAGCACAATATATATGTGTTTTTATTTATGAATCAGATTGAAGACCTACACTGAATTTATTTATTTATTTTTTGATATCACTGGTAAAGAAGTAACACTCCGATTGTTATTTATTTATTTATTCATTGATACACACCATACTCATATAATTACTTATTTTAAGAGATTCTCGACATTGATTGATTTTATACATTTGCACCTTTATCACCTAATTTTTTAAAATATAAATTTTATATTTATTACGCGGAGCACTTTGACAGCAAGAATTGTACACATCACTGCCATCAACCCAAATAGAAATTCATTAGAGCCTATCCCTGAAGCGCACCACTACTCTTAGAATTAATAAAAGTGATCTTTTTTTTTTTAAATGGACAGTGTAAAAAAAAAAAAAGAAAAAGAAACAGAAATGTAAAGCGCCCGTACCTTCATGCTCGTGCACAGAAGCAAACACATACGCAAGTCGCGTCCATTTATGTCAACTGTGTTCAAACCACACGTGTGAGGTATAGCCGCAATCGTTAGAGCGAGAGCAATACTTCTAGCACAAGAACTCCTCTGTAACTCTAAAAAGGTAACTGTTAAAACATTTTAAAGTGTCGCCTATGGACATTTTTTAGTACCGTAGTTTGTTGCCATTCCACAAATGTGCGGAATTTGAAAGCATGACATGTTAGGTATCTTTTTACTCAGCGTAACATTATCTTTCACATTATATAAATAAATTGAGCTAACTTTACTGTTTTTTTTTTTTTTTTTAGTTCATGAAAGTGTATTTCTTCCCAAAAATTACATTTGAAAGACCACTGCGAAAACATCATGTAACATAAAATTTTGCAACGATTGCTATTTTATTCTCTAGGGTCTCTGCTACAAAAAAATGTATATAAATATATATATATATATATATATATATATATATATATACACTGTATATACATACATATATATATATATATATATATATATATATATTGCTTTGGGGTTCTAAGTAATTTTCTAGCAAAAAATACTGATTTTAATTTGTAAGCAACATATGTCAGGAAAAGGCTTAGGCTCCAAGGGGTTAATATTCAAAGGAAACTCTATCCTTTATTTTGCTTAGAAATCTCTTTAAAACACACCCTGTTAGCATTTCTGGTCATGGCCATCTTGAGTAAGGGCAGATGATTTATGAAGCATTTACTTCCTGAAATCCATCAGCCTTTTCGCTCAGGCATGCAGGCAGGGGAGTGTGCTAATCTGAGAAAGCCCCTTCTCCCCTCCTGAAGACTTCTGGGTTGTGTGACATAATTTTCCTAGGCCTGGAAACCAAGAAGTAACTGAAGAAATGTAAAAAAAAAAAAAATATCATAAAAAAGAGTGTTACTCACAAAGGTCCATTAAAAGCAGGCATCTAAAAGCAGTAGGGGGTCTGTGTGGTGACATCCAGTGTGTCCTTCCGATTCGGCTGCAGCGCTGGTGCCGTAGGGAACGAGCGATGATCTCCTGTTGCGAAGCAGGGGACGTGCTGATCCTCAGCGGTGATGGAGCAGCGTGGGCCTGCAGGTCGGAGGGCTATGACATCACTTCCTGGATACACAGTAGGGGTAGAACAACGACGCGTTGCGGAGCTCCGCTCCTTCTTCAGGCCTGACCTGCGGACCCACGCTGCTCCATCACCGCTGAGGATCAGCACGTCCCCTGCTTCGCAACAGGAGATCATCGCTCGTTCCCTACAGCACCAGCGCTTCGGTCCATGGGCATTCTTGGACCGAAGAGGACACGAAAGAGGACACAGAAGAGGACGCTCCGGCTTCAGCTGCCCACACCTGAGATGGCAGCGCTGGAGAAGACATTTTCAAAGTAAGTATTTCTTCTAAAAGGTAAGTGCAACCTGGGACAGTTCAGAGGCTATCCATTATGAAATGCACTAGCACTGACTGTTCGCGGGGTATTTTTATCTAAAAAACATTTCCGAGGCCGGAACTCTGCTTTAAATAAAATACTCTGGTATCAATGGGAGAAGGAGAGGGTGTAATCTCAGCATCAGTAATCATTGGGGGGGTTGGCCTTGGTGACCAGGGGGAGAAAATGTCTAGCAGAGTGGGAGGACAGAATGACCAGTGTTGGTGGTCAATAGGCAAAAAGACAGTTGGGAGGATATGCACATTGCATTTTGTGCATATTTTACATTGCATGTTGCAGAAGTTTAAAACGTTAGATAAAAACACATTTTCCTGCTTCAATATTACACTGGATTACCTTGAACTTGAGTGTCATGGAAGTTAAAAAGTTAATTTTTAGCATCTTGCTAGTTGAGCCACAGAAAAGAGTGCTAAAGTCATGAACTGCTTCCCGCCTGGCCTATAGTAAAATAACAGCCAGACGGGAGCACTGTTATCCTGGGTGGACGTCATACGATGGGGTCACTCCATATATATATCTTTCTCCACCACTAGCCATAAACCTCCTTGTGATTTGCCAGGAAGACATACATATCAATAACTCAGCAATATTGTTTCTTATTGCTCCATCTGCTAGAACAGTCTCTAGCAGAAGAGAGAAGCAGTTACCTGAACGTAGGTACAGTAAAAGGAACACTCCTTCTCAAAGCATATCTAAATCCAAAAGCAACAGTCAAATATCTTGCAGCTTACCAATTTTTAAATGTGAGGGCTGCATTAAGTTTCTATTTTTAGGGGGTTTTTTTTCTTTATTTTCACCTATTAATCCTGTCAGCAAGGCTGTTGTTTTTTTAACTTTCCTCGAATAGGCCAAGCTGACCGGAAAAAGTAGCAGTTGGAAAGGGTTCAGACAAACCATTTAACACTGACAGGGGTGTTTGCAATGATCAGCTTTTATTAGTTTATTTAAAACCTTTATCCCAAAAAATTCTGTAATTGCCTGAAACTTGGTTTTTGAAATTCAGCTTTAAATCATTAGTCAATTCCATCTAGATCTGCTAGTGCATCTAACACTACCCTCTCACAGATTGACAATGCTGCTAACCAAGGGTGACTCTTATGTTCCTCCATAGAGTGGAGACATCCTAAGGCAGGATGAGTCTTCCTGGCTGGATCTCCAGGGGGGGGGGGGGGGGGGGGAGTCTAAAAGACAAAAACTAATGTAACATATAGAATGTTTGTTTGTGGGTTTAAATACACTTTAAATGTCCCTATACTACATTTTCCAGTGCTAGTGCAATGCACCTAAAAAGCATGTGAAAATAAATCAATACAACACATGTTAAAGTGGTTGTAAAGTCAGAAGGTTTTTTATCTTAACGCATTCTATGCCTAAAGAAAAAAAACCTTATGTGTTCATCAGCCCTCCCCACCCATATGGAAGAAAAATGTATTTCCAATATATTTAGGGAAAAAATATTTTGAAATATATTGAATATGGCCAAAATTGTAGCATTTCAAATATATTTCCAATATGTTTGGGAAAAATAAAAAATGTTTTTTAAAATATATTTTTAATATATTTTTCTTCCATGTGGGCAGTTCCCTCTTAATACTTACCTGAGCCCTATCTCTATCCAGCAACATCCACAAGTGCCTCAGCCATCCAGGAGGCACTTCCAAACAAACTTAGTTAGCCAATAAAGAGAGAGAGGAGGCGGGGCCGGACTGCAGCTTTGTATCTGAATGGATACACGGAGCTGCAGCTTGTCTTGGGTGCCCCATAGTAAGCTGCTTGCTGTGGGGGCACTCAACAGGGGGGAGGGGTCAGGAGAGCCAAAGAGGGACCTGAGAAGAGGAGGATCTGGGCTGCCCTGTGCAAAACCTCTGCACAGAGCAGGTACTTTGTTATTTTAATAGAAAAAAAAAAAAAACGAGACTTTACAATCACTTTAACACATACTGTATGTTATAGTGTTATAGATAAATATAGATACACTATAACAATATAGTGTTATAGTGTAAATAGAAAGGCATAATGAGCTCGTATGCATCGCATACTAGCTCATTATGTAGTACTTACCTTAAAACGAAGCCCCCGCCGTGCCGCCACCTCAGCGACAGGACGGCGACATGTCCTGCCGTCCCGCTTCCGGGTTCGCGACCTCCGGCCATCTGATTGGCCGGAGGCGCGATTACATCACTCCCGCGCATGCACGCGGGAGCCGCCGTTCACGGCACTGAGCTCTGAAGGAACGGCACGGGTGGCCGTTCCCTCAGAGCGCCTGCGCCGATGACGTCATCGGCAGTTTGCACTGTAAATATCTCCTAAACGGTGCAAGTTTGGGAGATATTTATAGCACCTATAGGTAAGCCTTAATATAGGCTTACCTATAGGTAAAAGTTATACAAGAGGGTTTACAACCTCTTTAAGCATGTATTGGTAAATATTTTTTGCAAACACATGGTATTCAAAATAGAAGTATATCTCCAATATTCAATAACACATATTATGTCATACTGAACTGTAAAAAGAAAGTTCAAATCAAAAGTATAAGATGCTGGTTTCAACTTGTATAATTATTTCTGAGATTATTAACATTCCCTTGTTCTGTTGTGCACACAGGTGATCAAAGTCTCCTAAGCAAACATGTGTGAATGGAAGTTAGCTCAGCATTATATCCTTGAAAAGACAAGCTTTCAGAGACACATATTGACTAGCGTGCTACAAGCAGAGGCAAAAATCCAGCATCAACAAAATGTGTCCTGTAACCATCAAAGAGTTTCTTACACTTCTCTACTGGAATTTTGGACCACTAGTCTTTCACCAATTGCTCCAGGTCTCTAAAGGCCCGTACACACGAGTGGAAATTCGGCCAGGAATTTTCGTCCGACGACCGATTTGCAGATTTTCGGCTTGTTAGTATGATGCTTCCGACAACCGACTCCGACTTTTCGGCCGAAAAAAATCCTGGTGTGCAGGCTATTAAAATTTTTGTCGACCATCAAAACACGTCCGATTTTCGTCTCATTAGTACAGATTTTGATGGGGAAAAATCTTATGAGCAAGACTGGGCATGCTCAGAGATGAAAGAACACATAGAAAGCAATCCAACACATGACATCACTTCTGAAGTAGAATTCTGTCGTGCGGGAAAATTCGCGTGCAGTCTAGAGCACATTCCAACCAACCGACACCACTCTGGACAAAAGACGGACGACCAGTCGGCGGAAATTTGTTGCGTGTGTACGAGGCTTTAGATTGGAAGGGTTTCTTTTCCCAACTGCTGTTTTGAGATCTCTCTCACAGGTGCTCTATGAGATTTAGATCTGGACTCATTGCTGGCCAGTTCTGTACTTGCCAGCGTTTTGTCTTAAACCAGTTCTGGGTGCTTTTTGATGTGTGCTTTGGGTCATTGTCTTGCTGTAAGCCCCATGACCTCTGACAGAGACCCAACTTTCTGACATTGGGCCCTACACTGCACCCCAGAATTCTTTGGTAGTCTTCATATTTTATGATGCCATGTACATGGTCAAGACATCCAGTGCCTGAAGCAGCAAAGCAACCCCAAAACATCAGTGAACCTCCACCATGTTTGACTGTAGGGACTGTATTCTTTTCTTTGAAGGCCTCATTTCTTTTTCGGAAAACAGTAGAATGATGGACTTTACCAAAAAGCTGTAATTTTGTTTTATCTGTCCACAGCAAATTTTCCCAAAAGGATTTGGCTTCCTCTGGTAAGTTTTGGCAAACGCCAATCTTGCTTTTTTATGTTTCTGTGTCAGCAGTGGAGTCCTACTGGGTCTCCTACTATAGCGTCCCTTTTTATTCCGATGGCGACGTATAGTGCAAGCTGACACAGTTGTACCCTGTGCCTGAAGGGCAGCTTGAATTTGTCTGAAGTTGATTGAGGTTCTTTATCCACCATTCAAATAACCCTTCATTGCTATATTAGATATACTTTTCTTTTTGTCCACGTCTAGGGAAATTAGCTACAGTGCCATGGGCTGTAAACTTCTTTATAACGTTGTGCACAATGGACACAGGAACATCAGGATCTATGGAGATGGACTTGTAACTTTGGGATTGTCCATGCTTTTTCACATTTTTTGTTCTCAAATCCTCAGACAATTCTTTGCTGCTCTTTCTCTTCTCCATTGTCTGTATGGCACACAGAGACACGCGATCGAAAAGTTGAGTCAGATTTTCACCATTTTAACTGGTTGACAGTGTGATTTCTAGATTGTCAGCACCTGGTAATTGGCACAGGTGAGCTTAACCACTTAAGCCCCGGAAGATTTTACCCCCTTCCTGACCAGGGGGTATTTTGCGATTCGGCACTGCGTGACTTTAACGGACAATTGCGCGGTCGTGCGACGCTGTACCTAAACGAATTTGACGTCCTTTTTTCCCACAAACAGAGCTTTCGTTTGGGGGTATTTGATCCCCTGTGCGATTTTTTGATCATGCGCTATAAACAAAAAAAGAGAGTCAATTTTGCAAAAATAACAATATTTTTCACATTTTTTTATATGAAATGTATGAAATTCCCCAAAAAAAAATGTAAAAATCAAAATTTTTTAACATTTTTGGCCAATTTGTTTTATGCTACATATGTTTGGTAAAAAAAATCGCAAAAAGTGTATTTTGATTGGTTTGCGCAAAAGTTATCGCGTTTACTAACAAAGGGAAAGATTTTTGTCATTTTTGTTGTTTTTTTTTTTTAACGCGTAATGGCGGCGATCTGCGATTTTTTTTGCGGTACTGCGACATTGGGGCGGACAGATCGGACCCTTGACTGACATTTTTGACACTTTTGGGGTTACCAGTGACATTACTGCAGTAATCAGTGCTATACATATGCACTGTTACTGTAAAATTACACTGGTAGTGAAGGGGTTAACTTTATTTGAGAGGGAGGGGCTGTGTGTGTCCCTAGTGGCGTGATTCTAACTGTGATTGGCTGTGGCTTGAGGTGTAGGAACAATGATCAACGGTCCTACATAGTAGAACCGTATGATCACTGTTTCTACACAGGGGAGAATGACAGGCGGCTTGTTTACACTATCCGCCTGCCTTTCTCCCGCTGTCACGGACGATCGTGAGTGAGCGGCGGACATCGGGTCCGCCGCTCACACGCGCGGGGGGGGGGGTCCGTGACCGCAAGCGAGCGCGCCTCCGGCGTCACGCGCTCGCTCCCCAGAGCCTCACAGGCTAGTGACGTACCGGTACGTCACTTTGCCTGTGAGGGGCTGACCGCCGCAGTATATGTACTTGCGGCGGTCGGCAAGTGGTTAATTACAAATTACAGGAGCATTACAAACTTGGAATGTAATTATTTCTTACAATTATGAGAAGGTGACAATTTTTGCAGTCCATTTTTGGAGTTTTGCCTGAAAGGTGTCGGAATTGGCTTTTCGTTTCTCCACTTGTTTTGTATCATACCAATACAAACAAAAGAAATAAACATGAGAATGCCTAAACATTTGTAATTGCAACAATTTTCTGGGCGAAGTGGTGCATTATCTGACAGAAATGCAGGGGTGCCAATATTTTTGGCCATGACTGTACATACACTATCCCTGCAATAAACCTTTGTGCCCAGGGCAACCTCCCTCCTGCCCACCACTTGTCCCTGCCCTGCTGTCAGCACTGATAAAATGAGACCAGATATTTTACTGGTATTTTTTAACTACACTGAGATTTTACCCATTTTCAATGAGAAATAATTTGTTCTCTTTTCTAATCCTAAACAATAAAATCCCCTTTCTATCTGTCATTGAATTGCTTGTTTTATTAGATATAGTAATTGTAGGTAACTGTTACAGAACAGCTTTATGCTTAGTATGTAAACATAGTGGTACCTTCATAATGCACGCTAATCAGCTGTTTTATGCATACTTCTCCCTTTCCCAAAACATGCGGGAGAAACAATGGAACCCAGTTAGGGAAAAACCGTGTCTCTGTAGCAGAGTTTAGGCCTACTCATCATTTCCCCTTACAGGGGAAAAGTACAAATTTGACAGCAGGGACTGGGAACATTGGCAATGAGAAGAGTTGCTTTAACCACTTTAAGACTGAGCCAATTTTTGACGCTTTTTGTTTACAAGTTAAAACTCAGTAATTTTTGCTAGAAAACTACTTAGAACCCCCAAACATTATAGATATATATATAATTTTTTTTAGCAAAGACTCTGGACAATAAAATGGCGGTCATTGCAAAATCTTTTGTCACGCGGTATTTGCGCAGCGGTCTTTCAAACGCCATTTTTTTGGGAAAAATTACGAAAAACCACATTTCACTGCATTTAAAAAAACGAAACAGTAAAGTTAGCCCATTTTTTTTATATATATTGTAAAAGATGATGTCATGCTGAATAAAAAGATACCCAACATGTTACGGTTTAAAATTGCGCACACCCGCGGAATGGCGACAAACTACGGTCAATAAAAATCTCCATAGGCAACGTTTTAAAATGTTTTAATGGTTACCAGTTTAGAGTTAGAGTATAGCTCTTTTTTCAAATTATTGCTTACGCTCTGGCGATCGCGGTGATACCTCACATGTGTGGTTTGAACAGCGATTTGATTTGCGGCGCAACTTCAGTATACGTTTTCTTTCGTGCGCGAGCTCACAGGGACAGGGGCGGCTAAAAAAATGTTTTTCCTATTTATTTATTTCTTTTTTTAAATTTTAACACAGGTTTTAAAAAAAAAAAAAAATCTGATCACGTTTATTGCTGTCACAAGCAATGTAAACATCCCTTGTGACAGCAATATGTAGTGACAGGTACACTTTATGGAGGGATCAGGGGTCTAAAAGACCCTAGACCCCTCCACTACACTTCTATGTATTCAAAACGCAGAAAATGGCGTTTTTGAATACACTCACTTTTTGAAACTGCCGCCTTTAGCAGTTGAGTAACCCGGACGTGACGTCATGGACGCCGCCTCCGGGTTATATCATCGGAGACCCGATCGAAGCCATATCCGGCTTAGATCGGGACTCCAAACAGCCGGTGGACGGGAGACCCGGGCAGAGCCGCGGAAGGCGGTGGAAGGGGGGAACGTCCCCTCTCGCTCGCCGGGGTAACGATTGAGCGGCTCTCGAGCCGCATCGGTCATTACCGCCGGAAAGCCGACCGCCGGCTCTAAAAAATGGTACCGGGATGATGCCTCTAGCTAGAGGCATCATCCCAGTACAACCACTTAAAGTCAGCCGACGTAGGCCTACATCAGTTTGCATTAAGTGGTTAAGACCGGAAGGATTTGCTCCCTTCCTGACCAGGCCCTATTTTGCGATTCGGCACTGCGTTGCTTTAACAAGCAATTGCGCGTTCGTGCAATGCTGTACCCAAATAAAATTGATGTCCTTTTTTTCCCACAAATAGAGCTTTCTTTTGGTGGTATTTGATCACCTGTGCGTTTTTTGTTTTTTTTTGCGCTATAAACAAAAAAGAACGACAATTTTGAAAAAAAAAATATATATATATTTTTCACATTCTGCTATATGACATTCTCAAAAAAAAAAATTAAAAAACAAAATTTTTTAGCATTGTAGGCCAATTATGTTTTCTGCTACATATTTTTGGTAAAAAAAAAATCGCAATAAGCGTATTTTGATTGGTTCGCGCAAAAGTTACTGCGTCTACTAACTACGGGAAAGATTTATGTAATTTTTATTGTTTTTTTTTTTTACTAGTAATGGCGGCAATCTGAGATTTTTTGCGGGACTGCGACACTGGACCCCTAACTGACATTTTTGACACTTTAGGGGGGACCAGTGACATTACTACAGTAATCAGTGCTAAAAATATGCACTGTTACTGTAATAACGACATTGGCAGGGAAGGGGTGAACATTGTTGGTGATCAAGGGGTTGAATGTGAGCCTAGGGGAGTGATTCTAACTGTGGGGGGGGGGGGGGGGGGTGGTGGCTTCTGAAATGACCATAGAGACATGTGATCCCATATAGAAGGGTCACAGGGGCTCTTTGATCATTTCAGGGAGAAGAACGGTCAGCTGTGTTTACAACAGCTGACCGTTCTTCTCTCTCAGTGAGGAATGATCGCGGGAGTCAATCGCCTTCCCCACTGTCAGCGGGGGCAGGAGCGCGCCGCCGGCGGCACGTGCTTGCCCCCTAGCCTCCCGAGAGAGAGCGCCGTACATGTACGGCGATTTGCCTGGGAGCGGCTGCCTGTTACAGTACATCCAGGCGGTCGTAAACTGGTTAAACAGAGATATTTACATCAGTGACTTGAGTAGGGAATACAGTAATCCCCCGCTACATCGCGGTTCAGTTTTTGCGGTCCCGGTAATTCGCGTTTTTTTTTGTAATGTTATTTTACTATATAAATCATTAAAAATGAAAGATTTTTGTGTTTTTCATAGCTCTTGCTCTGTCTCTAAGTATCTTTTATGTGTTTAAATGAGTTTCTATTGTTTTAAAAGTGTGTTTAAAGACCTTAAAATGCTTTTACACGTACAGTGACAGTAAAAAAAACATGCCTACAATACATTTTAATAGGGTTTTTCTATTTCGCGGAATTTCACTTTTCGCGGCTGGGTCCGGAACGTAACCCCCGCAATGGAGGGGGGTTTACTGTAGAGCAAACTGATTATTTTTAAGTGATTGAAGTACCACGGATTATTAGAGTTTCACTTAATTTTATCTTGACACACAAAATGTTTGTTCAAAAGTTAGCACCACTTTGCATGTCAGGGAAAACTTTAAAAACGAGGCATATTCAATACATTTCTCCAAACACATACACTTTTCCCCATTATTTATCCTCTTAAATATAATGTAAGCACACAAAATATTTATTCAACTTCTTCGAATTTCCTGTTTTGGGCTGACAACACAACGCTTTTGTTCTGTTCCACAAGTATTTTTTATGGGTCGTATTGAACTGCATCAAGTTTTTTTTATCAAGTGGTATGTTGACATCTAGTGGAGGTTGTGAGCCACTACAATTTGTTTACTTCTCCATCCTTCCCTTCTCTTTAGTGCTAGTTAGTTCAGTCAAAAGTAGACCGTTCCTATTTCTTCCCTCATGTACCCTCAGTCAGTGTTAGCACTTTGCAAAGACAGGGCTTAGGGAAAACTATTGTCTTTATACACTTCAAAAGACTGGAAAACATTCTCTGCACTGCAGTTGGCTGAAGTAAAATTACATTGGATTCAACTTATTGAAAAGTTAGGCTGCCTGTGAATGGTTCTGTGACAGGAGTCACTTTGGGTGGGGGGCTTGTGGAACCCAGATTACTTTAGAGAGGTCACTCCTTGTCCAGCTTCCCCGGCCCCTCTTATGTGTAAGTCACCCTGTGTCTATTAGGGGCACAGGGTGACCAAGAGCCTGGTTATCCTGGGTTCTATATGTGTGATTTGAGTTGAAAGAATGAAGGGCCTCTTTCACTTGGGACAATTATATTTCTGAACAATATCCCTCAAGAAATATATAAAGATAAACAATTAGACTTTTCAGATGGCTTGAATATTGTTTGAGTCTCTCATAGACCCTTGCTAGATAGTGAGTTGGGGTTGGGTTTGTTATTGGTAAGTGCCTGTATCCCATTGTTCTATTGTTTGTGTTTGACTTAAGATCAACCTATTATTGGATGTATATGTGTATGTGGATTGGCCGCTAAGGGGGTTGTTCCACAGTGTATATCTCTTTGTGCCTGTGTTTGAATAAACAGTTCTTATCCTAGAAGATTCCGGTACAAGCTAAGTTGTCGGCTAGTTTTGTATGGGGTGGCTGGGAAAATCTGATATCAATGTTCACGACTGGGAGGAAGCCGTATACTGATGGAAGTCCAGAAGTACAGTATGGATTGCGGTTCCGTTGCAGGTTCCAAGTCAGCAAGTGACCATACTGTCTGGACGGAGTTCCCCTGCAAGTGTGGGTGTACCTTTCTTGTGTGTGCATGCTCATCAATGCAAGGAGGTATCGTATTCATGTGAAGTCAAGCATTATGGCAGTTCTCCGTCTTACAAACGAGCCGTGGACAGTGTGCAGCAGTAAAAGTACAGGGTGCTTCCATAAAAGCTACACACCTGTAACACTACACACCCTTGCTTGGTGTACGTTGCCTTTAAAAGGGACGCCACTGAGCCCATGCTCTCTCCTAAAGTCCAGCATACCTCTACAACTTCACTCCCAGAGACAAAATAGGGTCCCGCCGTACACCTAACGTGGACCTGATGCGTGCATTTCATTAACTCTTTCCTCTCTCCCGTATTGGGTGACTAGGTACATGAGGTCTCCATAACACGGGTTCGGTCCCAGTGACTGCTAGGGAGGGAGCCAGAGCATCCAACCCCTCACTACCGGCGGACCTATCACCTACACCAGGTACTACTCTTTATGCCTGGCTGCAATGTACCTTGCACTAGTTTATGGTTTACGTTCCTCCTCCTGCTCGTCTTGCTGAGTAAACCTTTTGTAGTGGCCTTGCTTCATACCCCACTTGTGCTTTACTGACCCAGTTCTTTCATAAGCCAGAAACCATCATTCACCCCTTTGAATGACTTCAGACCAGGCTTAGAACAGTTTGACAACTTTAACTGTACTTCTCATGGCAGAACAAACAGCAAACATGACAAAGTCCAGAGCCTAAACTGACTAACGGGGAGGGAGGGGGTATGCTTCCCAGGCATACCAGCTAGTCCATTGCTGGCAGTTCCAAATGATTGATCGTGTCCACTGAAACACTGACATCTTGTGCCAATCACACACTGGTTCTTGGGCTTGTGAACTCCATGTTTCTCTATCTCAAGTTCGGTCTGACTCTCCACTCCACTGAACAAAACCTTCCCCCTATTTATGTATCACACAGAGAGGAAGGCCAACCCAGGACCAAAAAGTCTGGGAACTTGGCGCTAAAAGTTAACCTTTTTCCTCAGTCTGGGTAAGCCAACCTCCTAACTGATACACGACACTGTAGGCAACCTTCCTACAAATACATAAAGTGCCTTTGAATGAGAAAAGTTTTTTTTTGCAGTAAAATCCCAACCAATGTTGACAACCCTACCTGCTGGACTACAGCTCTTATCCTGTCGCCTCCCGTCTGTATTCCTCTCCACATGCATTTTTCCAAAAAAACAATGTTGCTTGGAGAAAACTAAAACCTATGACATACATCTCTGGAATACATGCTCATTTCCCCATGCTTTAACCCTTTAAAGACCTTGCATGTACAGAATAATACCTGTTAATTTGACAGAAATGCACTCAGCTGACAGATCATGGAGGTCTTCGTCTATCCCATTTGCAATGATAAACACAAAGTTATCATGGATAATGGTAAATGAAAAACCATATGCCACTCTGAATGACAATTTGCCTTTATTTTTAAAGATATGGGACCCATGAATACATTACATTTCAGGGGAATAATGACTAACGCTATAAGCTGGACCCATGAGACAAATGAAGAGGTGGAGTACACCACTTTAAACCTTTATTCTTATCTGTTCTTCCATCTTTTCTTTCTTGTTTTCTCTTATGTTTCTTCTCCTCACTTCATGAGTATACATTTATATGCACTATAGTTCTATCATATATTGTGAAAAATGCATACAAATTTCCCTGTTACAATGACCTAATTTCTGCATGGACTAAAGAATGATCCCATAATATTGGAACGTACCCAGGAATGGGTGTTAGCTCCTATTCTGGAAATCTTTGCAACAGATTTGTTTATGATATTTAACATGCAAAAGTATATATGGCAAATTTGTATTATTATTATACAGGATTTATATAGCGCCAACAGTTTGTGCAGCCCTTTACAACATGAGGGCAGACAGTACAGGTAAAATACAATTCAATACAGGAGGAATCAGGAGGGAGGGAGGGTCAATTGATATAAAAGTTAATAGCTGTGGGGGAGGAGCTGATAGAGAAAATTGAGAAACATTTGTTAGGTAAAGGCAGGATAGACTTCTTCTTTAAAGAGATGGGTTTTCAGGGATCATCTAAAAGCAAACAGCGTAGGAGATAATCAGACAGATCGGGGTAGGAAAGTCCTGGAGGTGAGAATGGGAGGAGTTGACAAGGGAGCTAGAGAGCAGGAGGTCTTGGGAGGAACGAATAGAATGATTAGGTTGGTATTTTGAGACTAGGTTAGTGATGTAGCTGGGAGCAGAGTTGGGGATGGCTTTGTAAATTGTTGTTAGGTTTTTAAACTTAATTTGTTGGGTGAGCGGGAACCAATGGAGGGATTGAAACAGAGGAGTAGCAGACATGGAGCAGTTGGTAAGTAGTGATGTCGCGAACCTAAAATTCGCCGTTCGCGAACAGCGAACGCGAACATCGGCAAATGTTCGCGAACCGGCGAACCGGGCGAACCGCCATAGACTTCAATAGGCAGGCGAATTTTAAAACCCACAGGGACTCTTTCTGGCCACAATAGTGATGGAAAAGTTGTTTCAAGGGGACTAACGCCTGGACTGTGGCATGCCGGAGGGGGATCCATGGCAAAACTCCCATGGAAAATTACGTAGTTGACGCAGAGTTGTGTTTTATTCCATAAAGGGCATAAATCACCTAACATTCCTAAATTGTTTGGAATAACGTGCTTTAAAACATCCAGTGTGTGTATACGATCGGGTATATTGTATCAATCAGGTAGTGTAAGGGTTACTCAAAATCAGATTGGAATCCTGCGAGCTACCCCCCTAATCTAGATTTTACAACTGCCGCAAACACCTCACTCCTCAGGAAGTGCTCTGTGCTATATAAATACAATAAATAGTGTTGCGCAACAGTAAAAATCTGCCTAGTTGCTATTTCAACGATATTGGTGACCAATCCAGATTGTACTGTGTATGGTGTGCTATCCAAAAATATAAAATAAAATAAAATAAACCTGTGTGATATAAATTGTTTCGTGAAAAGTCAATGTTTTCATGTGATTCCAATGCTGAGTATATCAATAAATGTGTTATCCGCTTCAATAATCATACAGTGTTACCAAATATAAAGTGCTGTTTTCAACAATTTATATCACACAGGTTTATTTTATTTTACATTTTTGGATAGCACACCATACACAGTACAATCTGGATTGGTCACCAATATCGTTGAAATAGCAACTAGGCAGATTTTTACTCTTATTTATTATATTTATAGTGTAAGGGTTACGCCCGCTTCACAGTGACAGTCTGACCAAACTCTGACATACAAAACTCCCCATTGTCATGGACATGCAATAAATGTCTGGTAGTTTACCTGTCCCTCCTGATCCTTCCTCATTCCTCATGTCTGCATTAAGGGCCAGACTATTCCTTCTGGCTGTTTTTATCATCTCTCCTCCCTGTTTGGCTCCACCCCAGGCCATTACAGGAAGTCTATATTAACCAGTGCACTGCAGGCCAGCTAGCTTTGCTGTTCCCTGTTGCTAGTTTCCTGTGTGCTTGATCTACTGTGTACCGACTTTGGCTTGTCTCTGACTGTTCCTGTTTGGCTGTTACCCCGACCTCGGCTTACCCATCACCATTCCGTGTGTCCTGAGTGGCTGCTTCCCTTCTCTCCCTACGGAGCGTGACCTGGGGGACCCCAGGGGCCGCAACCTGGGCCCAGCTGCAGCCAAGTCCATCCTCACCACTAGAGGCTATGGTGAACACCTGCTGGGTCTTAGACTCCACGCCCTGGGGAATCTTGGGCTCATGTTCCGGTCCATCCGCAGCAGTCTGCTATCGGGTTCACTACCTTGCGCTGCGCCCCTGCCTCCAACAGGGTGCAGTTGTCACCTGGCCATTGGCCAACAGTCAGTCAGTCCATTTGCACAACCGCAAACTCCCCATTTGCACAAGGTTGGATACCAAGCTAGCCATGTCCCGTTCCTTGTCCTCACTGACGTCATTGAAGGTCTCTTCCTCCACCCAGCCATGTACAACACCAAGGGTCCCCGAAAGGTGACAACAAGCCCCCTGGGACGCCTGCTGTGGTTGGTCTTCCACCTCCTCAAAGCCACCTTCCTCCTCTGACTTCTCTTCTTCAGACTCCTCTCTCTGCGTTGCCACAGGTCCAGCAATCGACAACGACAAGGCTGCTTCTGGTGGTGATGGGGACCACAACTCTTCCTCTTCATGCTCATCTACGGCCTGATCCAGCACTCTTCGCAGGGCACGCTCCAGAAAAAACGCATATGGGATGAGGTCGATGATGTTGCCTTGGGTTCGACCGACCAGGTTTGTCACGCAAAAGGACGCATGAGCCTACAGCCATTGTGCATGAGCATTCAGTAACGCGGCCAAAAAATACCCAGCTCCGCAGAGGCTGTCCTCTTTTTTTTTTAATTAAAGAAAATTAATGTTGTATATGGGGTAGGTACCTCAGGCCTAAAAAGGTATGGGGGACTTTATGGGCAATGTGACAAGAAGTAAGACGAAAATGCAAATAGTAAAAGGGGGGTTGTTTACTGTATAATTGTCATTTTATATACAGTACAAAACATTATAAGTGAGGGGTTGTAGACCCCTGAGTGTAAGGAGGTGATGAAGTAAAGGAGTGACAATTGTGAAAATAGTGACTTTATATATGGGAAGCTTCTCTCAGAGGCTAGGTTTGCCTCTGTGTTGCGTCCCAAAAACCCCCTAAAGAAAATTAATGTTTTTTCTATGAAAAATTATCATGCTGATCGCTTTTGGTCTGTTCACAATGAAGCAACGACCTTATCATCTGGGGTGTGCCAACATTGCCAACACACTCCTAGAGGTGATTGCTTCATTGTGATACGCAAGCCCCTTCACCACAACAAGGTAACGATCACGAAGGGGAATTGACACATGTATGTGCCTTTTTTTTTTTTTTTTTTGTTTTTTTTGCAGCCACAGTGTAGCACCAGAGGCCAGAAAAATTAGGCATGTACACATGCATGAAAAAACAGGTATTGTTGCAGCCGCTGCTGTAGCAGCGGTCGGAAAAATTGAGGTTTTCAAGGCAGAAAGTGCACTAAAACATTGCGGCTTGAACCGTAGTTGGTGGCGGAGACGTCACGTAAGTCATCTGGCATGCAGAGATTAAATACAGCAGTGTGGACCATTTTTAGCCCAAGGCATCTCAGAGTCATCAGGCCTTTTTTAGTCAAATGCATCCCCCACTGTCAGTCCCTTCGGGATCCATGCCTCATTCATCTTAATAAAGGTGAGGTAATCGAGACTTTTTTGACCTAGGCGACTTCTCTTCTCAGTGACAATACCTCCTGCTGCGCTGAAGGTCCTTTCTGACAGGACACTTGAAGCGGGGCAGGCCAGAAGTTCAATGGCAAATTGGGATAGCTCAGGCCACAGATCAAGCCTGCACACCCAGTAGTCAAGGGGTTCATCGCTCCTCAGAGTGTCGATATCTGCAGTTAAGGCAAGGTAGTCTGCTACCTGTCGGTCGAGTCGTTCTCTGAGGGTGGACCCCGAAGGGCTGTGGCGATGCGTAGGACTAAAAAAGCTCCGCATGTCCTCCATCAACAAGACGTCTGTAAAGCGTCCTGTCCTTGCCGGTGTGGTTGTGGTGGTAGGAGGAGGATTACTTTCACCTCTTCCCCTGTTGGATTCCCGTTGTGCTGTGACATCACCCTTATATGCTGTGTAAAGCATACTTTTCAACTTATTTTGTAGCTGCTGCATCCTTTGCGCCTGCCGGTAATTAGTTAACATATCAGAGACTTTCTGCTTATACCGGGGGTCTAGTAGCGTGGCCACCCAGTACAGGTCGTTCTCCTTCAGCCTTTTTATACGAGGGTCCCTCAACAGGCATGACAGCATGAAAGACCCCATTTGCACAAGGTTGGATGCCGAGCTACTCATGTCCAATTCCTCGTCCTCACTGATGTCATTGAAGGTGTGTTCTTCCCCCCAGCCACGTACAACACCACGGGTACCAGATTGGTGACAACGAGCACCCTGGGATGCCTGCTGTGGTTGGTGTTCCTCCTCCTTTAAAGCCACATTCCTCCTCTGACTCCTCTTCCTCACACTCCTCTTTCAGTGTTGCCGCAGGTCCAGCAAGTGATGGTAAGGCTGTTTCTGGTGGTGGTGATGGTGACCACAACTCTTCCTCTTCCTCTTCACGCTCATCTACGGCCTGATCCAGCACTCTTCGCAGGGCACGCTCCAGGAAAAAAACATATAGGATGATGTCGCTGATGGTGCCTTCGGTGCGACTCACTAGGTTTGTCACCTCCTCAAAAGGACGCATGAGCCTACAGGCATTGCGCATGAGCGTCCAGTAACGTGGCAAAAAAATACCCAGCTCCGCAGAGGCTGTCCTAGCACCCCGGTCATACAAATACTCGTTGACCGCTTTTTCTTGTTGGAGCAGGCGGTCGAACATTAGCAGTGTTGAATTCCAACGTGTCGGGCTGTCGCAAATCAAGCGCCTCACTGGCATGTTGTTTCGCCGCTGAATATCTGCAGAGTGCGCCATGGCCGTATAGGAACGCCTGAAATGGCCACACACCTTCCTGGCCTGCTTGAGGACGTCCTGTAAGCCTGGGTACTTCTGCACAAAACGTTGCACAATCAGATTCAACACATGTGCCATGCACGGCACATGTGTCAACTTGCCCAAATTCAATGCCGCCAACAAATTGCTGCCGTTGTCACACACCACTTTGCCGATCTCCAGTTGGTGCGGGGTCAGCCACTGATCCACCTGTGCGTTCAGGGCGGACAGTAGTGCTGGTCCGGTGTGACTCTCTGCTTTCAGGCAAGTCAACCCCAAGACAGCGTGACACTGTCGTATCCGGCATGTGGAATAGCCCCTGGGGAGCTGGGGGGGTGCAGTTGGTGTGGAGCAAGACGCAACAGCAGAAGAGGACTCAGCCGAGGAGGTTAGCAAAGAGGATGGAGTAGGAGGAGTAGAGGAGGTGGCAGCAGGCCTGCCTGCAAGTTGTGGCGGTGTCACCAACTCCTCTGCAGCAGAGCCACGCATTCCAAGCTTGGCAGCCGCCAGCAGGTTTACCCAATGCGCAGTGTAAGTGATATACCTGCCCTGACCGTGCTTTGCAGACCAGCTATCAGTGGTCAGATGGACCCTTGCCCCAACACTGTGTGCCAGACGTGACATGATTTCATTTTCCACAATAGAGTACAGGTTGGGGATTGCCTTTTGTGAAAAATAATTTCGGCCGGGTACCTTCCACTGCGGTGTCCCAATAGCGACAAATTTTTTGAAGGCCTCAGACTCCACCAGCTTGTATGGTAAAAGCTGGCGGGCTAAGAGTTCCGACAAGCCAGCTGTCGGACGCCGGGCAAGGGGGTGACTCTGTGAGATTGGCTTCTTACGCTCAAACATTTCCTTGACAGACACCTGACTGTGGGCAGATGAGCAGGAACTGCTGAAGGTGAGAGGCGGAGGGGCGAGTTGTTGATAGGGGGCATGGAGGACAGCAGTGGTTGACGTGGCTGAAGATGCTGGACCGGGAGGAGGATGGTGGCTTTCAGTTTGTGTGCTGCTTTTACTCATGTGTTGATCCCATAGGCGTTTGTGATGTGAGATCATGTGCCTTCGCAAAGCAGTTGTACCTAGGTGGGTGTTGGACTTCCCACGACTCAGTTTCTTTTGGCACAGGTTACAAATGGCATCGCTGATATCAGAGGCAGACACACAAAAAAAATGCCACACTGCTGAGCTTTGCAAGGACGGCATTCTGGTGGTGGCAACAGCTTGCGTTGATTGGCGTGCTGTCTGGCTGACCCCGGGTGCCGAATCTACATGCTGTCTGACTGCGCCACTAGCTCCTTGCGATGACCTCCTCCCCCTGCTTCCAACTCGTCTCCTCCTCCTCCTCTCTGTCTCCCCATCTGAACTTTCCCCCTCTTCTTCTGCTCTTCGAGCAGGCACCCAGGTGACATCCACAGACACATCGTCATCATCAGCCGCTTCACTTGACAACTCAGCAAAGGCAGCAGCAGCAGGTACAACATCATCATCATCATCACAATGTACGTCCATGTGTATAATGCTGCCTGACTGAGACATATCCCCGTTATCTACATCCTCTGGCACTAATAGTTGCGCATCACTTATTTCTTCCAACTGATGTGAAAATAACTCCTCTGACGGATCAAGTGAAGCGGCTGTGGTGCTAGTGTTGGTGGTGGTGCCGGCGGGCTGGCGAGTGGTAAATTGAGAGGTGCCTGAAGCTGAGCTGGAGGAGGATGGTGCATTAAGGTTCCAAACGGAAGCTGTAGACGATTGGGTGTCCTGTGTAAGCCAGTCAACTATGTCCTCAGAATTTTTTGAGTTCAGGGTCTGTGGTGGCCTCTGAACACTGGGCATTATTCTAGGGCCTAAGGAAATCACAGCACCACGACCACGACGGCCCTTGCGGGGTGGCCTGCCTCTGCCTGTCATTTTTGTTTTTAATGTGTTGTACTATGAGTGCAAGGTGCTGTGCCACCCTATAGGAGTGTTGGGCAGTGGGTACAGTACACTCTGTGGACCTGACAGTCACTGGCACCCAGGCAACTGCAATTATAAAAAAAATATATTTTTTTTTACTTTGCAAGCTGCTGTGCCACCTTATATATCAGTGGTGGGTGGGCAGTGGCACAGTACACTCTCTGTGGACCTGACAGTCACTCTGGCACCCAGGCAACTGCAATTTTAAAAAAAATATATATTTTTTTACTTTGCAAGCTGCTGTGCCACCTTATATATCAGTGGTGGGTGGGCAGTGGCACAGTACACTCTCTGTGGACCTGACAGTCACTGGCACCCAGGCAACTGCAATTATAAAAAAATATATTTTTTTTTACTTTGCAAGCTGCTGTGCCACCTTATATATCAGTGGTGGGTGGGCAGTGGCACAGTACACTCTCTGTGGACCTGACAGTCACTGGCACCCAGGCAACTGCAATTATAAAAAAAATATATATTTTTTTACTTTGCAAGCTGCTGTGCCACCTTATATATCAGTGGTGGGTGGGCAGTGGCACAGTACACTCTCTGTGGACCTGACAGTCACTGGCACCCAGGCAACTGCAACTATAAAAAAATATATATTTTTTTACTTTGCAAGCTGCTGTGCCACCTTATATATCAGTGGTGGGTGGGCAGTGGCACAGTACACTCTCTGTGGACCTGACAGTCACTGGCACCCAGGCAACTGCAATTATAAAAAAAATATATATTTTTTTACTTTGCAAGCTGCTGTGCCACCGTATATATCAGTGGTGGGTGGGCACGCAGTGGCACTGCAGTGGGCACAGTACACTCTGTGGACCTGACAGTCATTGGCAGCCCAGGCAACCGCAATAATAAAAAATATATATTTTTTTTTCAATTTGCAACAAGATGCTGTGCCACCGTATATATATCAGTGGTGGGCAGTGCACTGCAGTGGGTACAGTGCACTCTGTGGACCTGACACAGCACTCACTGCAATTATGACAGAGGAAAAAAAAAATATTTTTTAAAATGCAAGGTACTGTGCCTGTGCCACCCGAAATGAGTGTGGTGTGCACACAGTACAGTCTGTGGTGGGTCTGTGGCCTCTCACACACAGCGGGCAGGCAACTGCAGTGTACAATAGATATATATATATATATATATATATATATAAAAAGAAAAAACTCAATTAAAAAACTCAATTACCAGCCCTTAAAAGGGCTTTTGGGGACACTAGATATATAGAGATATATATATATATATATATATATATATATATATATATATATATATATATATAAAAAATTACACAAATACCAGCCCTTAGAAGGGCTTTTTGGGGTGCTGTCAGGATGCTGTCCTTACAGCAGTAGTGGACCAAGAACACTGCAAGACCAGGAACACTGACTAACTGTCCCTAGCAGGGGAGGGCTGGCAGCCTTAGGCCTGGAGGGCAAGTCTACTCAAGTGGCCCGTTGAACCACTGAATCAGCTCTCCATCCATGCCCACCTGGTTTTATATTGGGTATTGATGTTATGAAGCAAGACATATATGACATGGCATGACCCCGATCAGTTAAAGAGCCAATGCAGCAACTCATTATGTGTCCAATCACAGCCGATCACGTGTAAATGTGGAGAGCCAGATTAGCAGCATCCTCGCAGGGGAGACCTGTACAGGTAATCAGAGCACAGCATTACAGTGCAGCCTCAGCATTGCCCAGCAGGTGACGCCAGTCTGTGTCTATCAGTGACACCAATCAGTGCTGCCTTTCAGTGCCCATCAGTGCTGCCCATCATTGCATCAGTGCAAAACAGTACTGCTTATCATGTGGAAGAAATGGACTGGATGGCGGCACTCCAATCATGCTATGACTAAGCACCAGCTTGGGTGTGAAATGCGTTAGCTGCCAGTGTCATCATTTCCGCTATGGTATGATCATCCTTCATGTATTTTTGTATCTTTTTTTTCTTCAATAAATGGTTCATTTTTTTGGAGTGCCACTATCCAGTCCATTTCTTCCATATGCTTCTGTTGAAACCAGGGCGTGCACCTGAATTTCCTTTCTGAGGCTGAACTTTGAACGGAGGCTTTTTGTCCTGGAGCAACACAATGTCTTGCTAGTACTGCTTATCAGTGCCGCCCATCAGTGCGGCATATTAATGCCTCCACATCAGTGCTACCTATCAGTGCCTATCAGTGCCCATCAGTGTGGCATATTAATGCCTCCACATCAGTGCTACCTATCAGTGCCTATCAGTGCCCATCAGTGCGGCATATTAGTGCCTCCACATCAGTCCCGATAAGTGAGGCATATTAGTGCCTCCACATCAGTGCTACCTAGAAAAACATTTTATCCACTTCTGGACAGGAAGGTTTTGCCCCCTTAAGGACCAGGCCATTTTTTGCAATTCGGTACTGTGTTACTTTAACTGACGATTGCGCGGTCGTGCAATGCTGTACCCAAATACATTTTTTTGTGCTATAAACAAAAAAAAGCCAATTCCAATTAAAAAAAAATTAAAATCAAAATTTTTCATAATTTTAGGCCAATTTCTATTCTGCTACATATTTTTGGTAAAAAAAAATCCCAATTAGCGTATTTTGATTGATTTATGCAAAAGTTATCATGTCTACAAACTAGGGGAAATATTTATGTCATTTTTATTTGTTTTAATTTTTTTACTATTCATGGCGGCAATCAGCAATTTTTAGCGGGACTGTGACATTGCGGCGGACAGATCAGACTCCTAACTGACATTTTTGACACTTTTGAGGGGACCAGTGACATTACTACAGTAATCAGTGCTAAAAATATGCACTGTTACTGTAATAATGACACTGGCAGGGAAGGAGTTAACCCTGGGGCGATCAAAGGGTTTAGTGTGAGCCTAAGGGGTGTTTTCTAACTGTTAGAGGGGATGGTATTGTGAAATGAACACAGAGACCTGTGTTCCTAAAAAGGGGGATAATAGGAGCTCTGTATTGATTTCTGAGAGAACAACGGTCTGCCGTGTTACAACAGCAGACCGCTGTTCTCTCTCCAAGGGGAGTGATTGCGGGCGCCTGGTGGCAATTGTGGCTGCTGGCCCCCATGGATTGGCTACCCTGCTGGCGAGTGGGCACAGGTCCCCAGGATCGCTCCTGTGGACCGCCGTACGTGGTAACCTGCTGACCTGCCACCGTATAAATGTGGCGGCTGGTTGGCAAGTGTTTTTTTTTTTTTTTTTTTTTTAAGCAAACATCACCAACAGAAAGCTTGAATTGTGTGTGGGGGGGGGGGGGGGGGAATGATAAAACTGTCATATAGGTACAGTGTAGCATGACCGCGCAATTTTCATTCCAAGAGGGACAGCGCTGAAAGCTGAAAATTGGCCTGGGCAAGAAGGGGGTGACAGTGTCCAGTAGGCAAGTGGTTAAACAAGGCTGGGGGAGAGGTATTCTGTAGAGATGGAGTGGGAAGAAAGAGTAAAGAGGGGAGAGTGTGGTCACAGCTCACTCACTTGTACAGTCCCAGCAGCAGCCTCACTGGCTCAGTCAGCAGATTCATGTTTAGGATGTGACTGTCGGATGCCTCATGTTTAGGATCTGAAGTTTCCAGCGTGCACAGGGAGAGAGGGGCGGGAGAAGACAGAGCAGATCTGTTCTCCCATTTGTGTAGAGGAGGGGGGAAGGGCTGTGCTCTGCAGGGATACAACACTCTCAGCCCTGTCACAGGACGATCGGCTCGTAGCTGCAGTGAGTGAGAGAGGCGTTCTGTCACTGCTCCTCCACTCTGTTAACCCCGCGCTGGAGCCGCCCGAGCAGTAGCACACCACCAGTACCGGACATGTGCAGCTCTGCGCTGCCAGCACAGCGGCCCATTTACAGTGAATCCAGGCGGCCCAGGGGGAAATTGCCACCTTTCCCCCCAGGCCAGTCCGCCCCTGGTCCCTAGCTTAACAGCAGCAGCAGCAACAGCAGCTCTCTCCCTGCTCTCACTAACACACACTGCTTCAGAATGATCTAAGATGGATGCTGCCCTTGCTTATTTATAGGAGGTGGGAGGGTGTGGGAGGGAGGTATGCTGATTGGCTGGAAATGTGCCTGCTGACTGTGAAGTTCAGGGTCAAAGTTTGCCTCAATGATGTATTATAGGGGGCGGACCGAACATCGCATATGTTCGCCCGCAGCGGCGAACGCGAACATGCTAAGTTCGCCGGGAACTGTCCGCCGGCGAACAGTTCGGTACACCTCTATTGGTAAGGTGGATGAATCTGACAGCAGCATTCATGACGGGGGATAGCCTCTATAAAGGTAAGCCAATGAGAAGGAAATTGCAATAGTGGAGGTGAGAGACATGACCAGGGAGTGAATTAGAAGCTTTTTGGTGTCTTTGGTTAGACAGGGACGTATTTTGGAGATGTTGCGGAGGTTGAGGTGGCAAGATTTGGACAGTGATTGGACATGGGGCTAAAAGGATAATTCAGTGTCTAGGATTACACCTAGAGCCTTGGCATGTGGGGATGGGCTGATAGTTGTGCCATCGATCTTGACACACAGATCAGGGGAAGGGGCACGTAGGGGAGGGAAAATTATGAACTCGGTTTTTGATTGTGTTTGAGGAAGTGGTGGGACATCCAGGCTGTTTTGTCTGTTAGTAAATTAGTGATACGTGAGCATAGGTGTGCGCAGCCTATTGCATTAGGGTGTGCACCCCAAAGTTTAAATACACATGCATGTGTTTGCCTACATGTATATGGCCCCGGTACATTACTCTCCCTGCTGGCAAAGTGAAATAGAAGTGTGTGGCACTTCTCTTATGGCAGAGCAGGTCTGAGGGAGATCTTTCCCATCTTCTCACTGGCAAACAGAGCGATAATGCTAATGTGCCCTAGGTGATTAGGGTGTGCCCAGGCACACCCGGCACACCCTGTGCGCACGCCTATGTACATGAGGAGACTGAAGGAGTGCGCTGAGGGGTAGAGAGAAATTTGGGTGTCACCGGCATAGAGATGGTAAGGTTAATTTGCATATGAACCTAGGTATATACTTGGATTTTGCAAAAGCGTTTGACACAGTTCCCCACACATGGCTAATGTGTAAGGTAAAGTCTACAGGCCTGGGAAGATCAGTTTGTAAATTAATAGAAAACTGGCTAAAAGAATGAACTCAGAGAGTAGTGGTTAATTATTCATATTCTGAATGGTCTAAGGTTATCAGTGGTGTACCCCAAGGTTCAGGTTTAGGACCCTTAGTTTTTAATGCATTTATAAATGATATAGGGTCTGGGATTAAAAGTACCATTTCAGTCTTTGCAGATGACACCAAGCTATGCAGTGAAATAACGTGCTTACATGATGTCTCCAACTTACAAGCCGACCTCAATGCACTGTTTAGTTGGGCAACTATGTGGCAAATGAGGTTTAATGTTGCTAAATGTGAAGTTATGCACTTGGGAGCTAAGAATATGCATGCATCATACATACTAGGGGAGTAGAACTGGGGAAATCAATGGTGGAGAAGATCTGGGTGTTTTGGTAGATCATAAGCTTAATAATAGCATGCAATGCCAAGCTGCGGCTTCCAAAGCGAGCAAAATCCTTTTCTTTCCTTCCTTTCCTTTTCTATGCAGTACAGTTTTGGGCATCAGTTAACAAAAAAGATATTGGGGAACTGGAGAAAGTACAGAGAAGGGCAACTAAACTGGTAAGAGGCATAGAGGAGCTCAGCTATGAGGGTAGATTAGTTAAACTGAATGTATTCTCTCTTGAGAAGAGAAGATTAAGGGGGGATATGATCAACATGTATAAATACATAAGTGGTCCATATAGTGAACTTGGTGTTGAGTTGTTCACTTTAAGGTCAACACAGAGGACAAGGGGGCACTCTTTATGTCTAGAGGAAAAGAGATTTCAGCTCCAAATACAGAAAGGCTTCTTCACAGTAAGAGCTGTAAAAATGTAGAACAGAGCTGGTTCTGGACAGCTCAGTAGATTGCTTTAAAAAAGGCCTGGATTCTTTCCTGGGTGTACATAATATAACTAGATACTAACATTTATAGGTAAAGTTGATCCAGGGAATGTCTGATTGCCTCTCGGGGGATCAGGAAGGAATTTTTTTTCCACTGCTGGAGCAAACTGGATCATGCTTTGCTGGGGGTTTTTTCCTTCCTCTGGATCAACTGCGGGTATAGGATTGTGTATATGGGATTGTATGATTTTCTCCCCCCCCCCCTTTTGTTGGTTAACATAGATGGACTTTGTATGTTTTTAAAACAATAAACAGTATTAGAAAATAAATTATCTTAGCTACTATACCTGTTGAGGGCTGGCAGGTGTTTTTAGCTGTCACAGCTGTCTTGTAATAAACTACTTAAACTATACTCCTAATATCTTGTCCACAAAATAAAGGCGAATTGATCTGTAGTCCAAATATAAGAACTAGGATGGTTATTTACTCTCCTTCAGGAAGTGTGCACAAGACACAGGTAATGTATTGCAATTATTAAATTGATTTAACAAAACACTTTAAATGGTATATTTACCAGACAAAACAGGAGCAGATAAATAGGAATTCTTTGTTAGGGTTTAGTTACACTTTCAGTACAAGATCTTTTTTTTTTTTTTTTTTAAATGCTGTAACTACCTTTATTTGCATCACTGTCTTGGAAATATGACATTTTAGTATAATTAGTCTCGCTGAGCACACCTTCAATAAAAAAAAAAAGTTTGTGAACATTTCATCTATATCACACCATTATCCAAGATACGGGTCTAGTATAGATGTTGATCAGGGACCTCACACAAAAAAAAGAGATGGTGTTCCCGCTTAAAAATACCACGGGGGTGGTTATTCACTTTACCCGTGAGCCCCATGTAAAAAAAAAGAAAAAAAAAGCATAAGGTTCCCCAAAATTCATGCTAGACCCTTATCAAAATATGCAAGGAGAGTGGACAACCCTTTCCAAACCAAACCATAACAACCCACACGCCCTCAACATGGGGGAAGTACCTTTCCAGGTGGGACCTTCATGTGGTTGTGGGGGTTTTCAGATGGGCTACCTATCAGAATCTAGAGGCCCCCATTAAAAAAGGGGGCTGAAGATATTGCCCCCCCCCCCCCATTTGTGGATGAGTAAGGTGTACATATCAGAATCTAGAAGCCTCCTTTTAAAAAAGGGGGCTCAAGATATTGCCCCCCCCCCCAATTTGTGGATGGAAGTAAATAGTAAGTAATGACACCACGCTTTTGTGGTGTACCTGAGTGGTATTTGCTGAGTGGTACTGGCTGGCTGCGTGGTACACTGATACCTGAGTGGTATTTGCTGAGAGTTGCACTGTGGTACCTGAAGTGTTACTTGCTGAGTGGTACTGGCTGGCTGTGTGGTACACTGGTACCTGAGTAGTATTTGCTGAGTGGTACCTGAGTGCTATTTGCTGAGTGCCACTGGTGGTACCTGAGTGGTATTTCCTGAGTGGTACTGACTGGCTGCGTGGTACACTGGTACCTGAGTGGTATTTGCTGAGTGATACCTGAGTGGTATCTGCTGAGTGGCACTGGTGGTACCTGAGTGGTATTTGCTGAGTGGTACTGGCTGGCTGCGTGGTACACTGGTACCTGAGTGGTATTTGCTGAGTGGTACCTGAGTGGTATTTGCTGATAGTTGCACTGTGGTACCTGCGTGGTACACTGCCGGTGTATAGGGTGGGTAGGTATATTTGGGGGTTAGTGGGTGTATAGGGTGGGTAGGTAGGTGTATATAGGGGTCAGTGGGTGTATTGGCTGGGTAGGTAGGTGTATATAAGGGTCAGTGGGGGTATAGGGTGGGTAGGTAGGTGTATACAGGGGTCAGTGGATGTATAGAGTGGGTAGGTAGGTGTATATAGGGGTCAGCAGGCGTAAAGGGTGGGTAGGTGTATTTGGGGATCAGTATGTAGGTGAGTGTATATAGGGGTCAGTGGGTGTATAGGGTGGGTAGGTAGGTATATAAGGTGGGTGGGTAGATGTATATGGGGGGGGGTTGGTGGATGTACAGGACAGGTACAGTGCAGTTTGGTATCAGTGGGGCTCTCCCCGCTCTCATGGTTTCCCTTGGCCGGTCCACTCTCCCTCTCCGCTCTCCTCCATGTCACATGCCACTGCTAGTACCGCAGACAGCGCCAGCAGGGTCATAGAGGAGTGAGGAGGAATTACACTACTGCCATCTAGTGGCAGTAAATGTAATTGCGGCAACGCCACCTAAGTAATGGGAACGGCGTTACCATGAGGGGAAAGTAATCAGTTAGATTACTAGTTACCCTCAAAAGTAACAGCGTTAAGTAACGCCGTTTACTTTAACCACTTAAGCCCCGGAAGATTTTACCCCCATTCCGACCAGGGGGTATTTTACGACTCGGCACTGCGTGACTTTAACTGACAATTGTGCGGTCATGCAATGTGGTACCCAAACGAAATTTACGTCCTTTTTTTCCCACAAACAGAGCTTTCTTTTGGTGGTATTTGATCACCTCTGCGCTTTTTATTTTTTGCGATATTAATAAAAAAAGAGCGAAAATTTTGCAAAAAAATGACATTTTCAACTTTGTCTTTTAAAAAATATCCAATATACTCAATTTATGTATTTTTTTTGGCCAAAATATATTTAGCTACATGTCTTTGACAAAAAAAATTCAATGAGTGTATTTTTATTGGTTTGCGCAAAAGTTATAGCGTCTACAAACTATGGTGTAAATACAGAAATTTACACAGCTTTAATTTTTGACTGCCTATCTCATTTCATGAAGTGCTAAAATGGCAGGGCAGTACAAAACCCCCCCCAAACTACCACTTTTTGGAAAGTAGACATCCTAAGGAATGTTCTGAGAGGCATGTTGAGCTCATTGAATATTTCATTTTTTTGTCACAGGTGTTTGAAAAATGACTAAAAATTTTTTTTTTTTTTTTTTACACAAAGTTGTCATTGAAATGATATATTGCTCACACATGCCATGGGTATATGTGTAATTACACCCCAAAATATATTCTGCTGCTTCTCCTGAGTACAGGGATACCACATATGTGGGACTTTTTGGGAGCCTAGCTGTGTACGAGACCACAAAATCAAATCCCCACCATCAGAATTTCAAAGGGCGTACATTTTTCATTGCATTTTCTCACTACCTCTAACGGTTTAGGAGGCCCTGAAATGTCAAGATACCACAAAACCCCCCCAAATTACCCCATTTTGGAAAGTAGACACCCCAAGCTGTTTGCTGAGAGGCATGGTGAGTCCATGGAATATTTTATATTTTACCACAAGTTTTGGGAATATTACTATTTTTTTTTTTAATTTTTTTTTTTTTACACAACGTTGTCACTAAAAGATAAAATTCTCACACATGACATGGGTATATGTGGAATTACACCCCAAAATACATTCTGCCACTTCTCCTGAGTATGGGGACCCAAATGACCCCATTTTGGAAAGTAGACACCCCAAGCTATTTGCTGAGAGGCATGGTGAGTCCATGGAATATTTTATATTCTGCCACAAGTTCCGGGAAATACATATATATATATATATTTTTTTTTCACAAAGTTGTCAGTAAATGAAATATTGCTCACACATGCCATGGGTATATGTGAAATGACACCCCAAAATACATTCTGCTGCTTCTCCTGAGTACAGGGATACCCCATGTGTGAGACTTTTTTGCAGTCTAGCCGAGTACAGGTCCCCGAAAACCAGTCCCCGCTTTCAGGCTTTCCAAGGGCGTAAATTGTTGATTTCACTCCTGACTACCTATCACAGTTTCGGAGGCCCTAAAATTCCAAGATAGCACAAAACCCCCCCAAATGACCCCATTTTGGAAAGTAGACACCCCAAGCTATTTGCTGAGAGGCATGGTGAGTCCATGGAATATTTTATATTTTGCCACAAGTTCCGGGAAATATATATATATATATATATATATATATATATATATATATTTTTTTTTTTTTTTTTTTCACAAAGTTGTCAGTAAATGAAATATTGCTCACACATGCCATGGGTATATGTGAAATGACACCCCAAAATACATTCTGCTGCTTCTCCTGAGTACAGGGATACCCCATGTGTGAGACTTTTTTGCAGTCTAGCCGAGTACAGGTCCCCGAAAACCAGTCCCCGCTTTCAGGCTTTCCAAGGGCGTAAATTGTTGATTTCACTCCTGACTACCTATCACAGTTTCGGACGCCCTAAAATTCCAAGATAGCACAAAACCCCCCCAAATGACCCCATTTTGGAAAGTAGACATCCCAAGCTATTTGCTGAGAGGCATGGTGAGTCCATGGAATATTTTATATTTTGCCACAAGTTCCGGGAAATATATATATATATATATATATATATATATATATATATATATTTTTTTACACAAAGTTGTCAGTAAAGGATATATTGCTCACACATGCCATGGGTATATGTGAACTGACACCCCAAAATACATTCTGCTGCTTCTCCTGAGTATAGGGATACCCCATGTGTGAGACTTTTTTGCAGTCTAGCCGAGTACAGGACCCCGAAAACCAATCATCGCCTTCAGGCTTTCCAAGGGCGTAAATTGTTGATTTCACTCCTGACTACCTATCACAGTTTTGGAGGCCATGAAATGCCAAGACAGCACAACCCCCCCCCCCCCAAATGACCCCTTTTCGGAAAGTAGACACCCTGAGCTATTTGCAGAGAGGCATGTTGAGTGTTTTGCAGATCTCACTTTTTGTCACAAAGTTTTGGAAATTGAAAAAAGAGGAAAAAAAATGCATTTTCCTGTTTTTTCTTCATTTTCCAAAAAAAATTAGAGCTGCAAAATACTCACCATGCCTCTCAGCAAATAGATTGGAGTGTCTACTTTGCAAAATGGGGTCATTTGGGGGGGGTTTGTGCAATCTTGGCTTTTTATGGACTTCAAAAGTGTGATAGGTAGTAAGGAGTGAGATGAACAATTTACGCCCTTAGAAAGCCTAAAGGTGCGCATTGGTTTTCCGGGTCCTGTACACGGCTAGACTGGCAAAAAGTCTCACACATGGGGTATCATTGTACTCAGGAGAAGCAGCAGAATGTATTTTGGGGTGTCATTTCACATATACCCATGGCCTGTGTGAGCAATATATCATTTACTGACAACTTTGTGTAAAAAAATAAAAAAAAATAAAAAAAATTTTTTTCCCCGAAACTTGTGGCAAAATATAAACTATTCCATGGACTCACCATACTTCTCAGCCAGTAGCTTGGAGTGTCTACTTTGCAAAATGGGGTCATTTGGGGGGGTTTTGTGCCATCTTGAAATTTCAGGGCCTCAAACTGTGACAGGTAGTCAGGGGTAAAATCAGCAATTTACGCCATTAGAAAACCTGAAGATGTGGATTGGTTTTCGGGGGCGCGTACACAGCTAGGCTCCCAAAAAGTCTCACACATGTGGTATCCCTGTACTCAGGAGAAGCAAAAGAATGTATTTTGGGGTGTCATTTCACATATTCCCATGGCATGCATGAGCAATATATCATTTAGTGACAACTTTCTGTAAAAAAACAACAAAAAAAAAAAATAATAATTTTCCCGAAACTTGTGGCAAAATATAAAATACTCCATGGACTCACCATGCCTCTCAGAAAAAAGCTTTGGGTGTCTACTTTTCAAAAAGGGGTCATTTGGGGGGTGTTTGAACAGTCCCGGCATTTTATGCTCAATCTTATCCACACATCACCCACTCTTCTAACCACTTGAAAACCAAGCCTTTTCTGTGCCTTTTTGTTTACATGAAAAAATATTTTTTTTTTACTAGAAAATTATTATTATTAGCTTGGGTCTCTCAAAATGTCGATGGACATCCAACATCCTTCGAGACCCTGTGTTTATGTGCCCTACACTGTGTCGTGCTGTACCCTACGCTAATAATCCACTAGTGTATGGTAGCGCTCGAAACATTCCCCGATGCAGAGACCAGGTTGGTCAGGACATTTGGGACAATAATAACGGGTGTCACGCCTAAATCCGCGCTTGCTACAGACACGACCTCTTCTTTGGGGCCATCTTTGGGTAGGGGTACTCGGGAGGACATGTGAAAAATGCCTCTCATGCAGCCGGCTCACTGCATCTGGAAGGGGAAGTTGGGCAGGCATGCCTCCTGGGTACAGGTAGGCAAGGATGATCTCTTCCTGGAATTCCCGGAAAGATCCAGTTCGTCCTGACGCCCTGTATAGGACAAAGGCGTTCAGCATAGCCAATTGGTATAGGTAAACAGACACTTTTTTGTACCAGCGTCTGGCTTTACGGGCAACTAAATACGGCGCCAAAAGCTGGTCGTTAAGGTCCACCCCTCCCATATTAAGGTTATATTCGTGGACACAGAGGGGTTTCTCCATAACGCCAGTTGCCGTAGGAATTTGGATCGTCGTGTCTGGGTGAAGGGAGGACAGAACATAAACATCCCGTGTATCCTTCCACTTCACCGCAAGCAATTTGTCCGTTTTCAAGCAGGCTCTCGCCCCCCGACTAAGACGGGAATCTACAAGCCGTTGGGGGAAGCCCCGGCGATTAGGTCGCACGGTGCCACATGCGCCAATTTGTAAATCGAGAAGGTGACTAAATAGTGGCACGCTTGTGTAAAAGTTGTCCACGTACAAATGGTACCCCTTTCCGGATAAGGGTGACACCAAGTCCCAAACGATCTTACCGCTGCTCCCTATGTAGTCTGGGCAGTTGGGGGGCTCCACACAGCTATCTTTTCCCTCATAGACCCGGAAACTAACTGTATAGCCTGTGGCCCTGTCACACAATTTATACAGTTTGACCCCGTACTTGGCACGCTTGCTGGGGAGGTACTGTTTCATAGCAAGGCGGCCAGTAAATTTAATCAGGGACTCGTCAACGCAGACAACTTGTTCGGGGGTAAACAAGGCTGCAAACCGCTGATTGAAGTGGTCTATGAGGGGCCGAATTTTATGGAGCCGATCGTATGCAGGGTCTCCCCGAGGACGACAGATTTCATTGTCGCTGAAATGCATAAATCGCAGAATTTGCTCGTATCTCGTCCTGGACATAGAGGCAGAGTACATGCGCATATGGTGAACTGGGCTAGTGGACCAATATAGCCGCAATTCACTCTGTTTAGTTATGCCCATGTGGAGGGAAAGGCCCAGAAAGATCTTAAATTTGGAAACCGTTATAGGTTTCCAGCCGAATTGTCTGGCAAGATGTGAATTTGGGTTGGCGGCGATGAACTGTTGTGCATATAAATTTGATTGATCCACAATAGATCTGTAAAGATCTTCCGTGAAGAACAGCTCAAAAAAGTTCAGGGGCGTAAAACCAGCTGTCTCCACGTGGATTCCAGGTTGGGCGGTGAATGGGGGAAGTACTGGCGCTGTAGTATCAGTGGGTTGCCAATTAGGAAATGCCAGCGCATCAGGGAGGGCACTATGGGCTCTACGGGCCTGTCTTTGAATACGCGGTGGCTGCGGGCCACTACTTGTGCTAGCCACCGCACCAGCTTCAACTGCACTTAGGGGACTCGCCACGTCACCAGGTCTTACTGCAGTGCTGGTTGTACTAGGTCCAGGTTGTACTAGGCCGCTGGCGCTTGCCAGGTCGCCAGAAGGATGAGCGGCACTAGTACCCACACTCTGCTCCATACGAGCACCCTGCGATTCCTGCATCTCAACAACTTCAGAATGGGGTCGGGTACGCCTGGGTCTAACAGGAACCCATCTGTCGTCGGAGCTATCTGTCAGGGAGCCGCTGCCGTCATCAGGTTCATATACTGACACTAATTCGGTCATTGTAGCTTCCCCTTCGCTATCAGATGACTCGGTCAGCATATAACTGATAAGCTCTTCATCCCTGTACGAACGTTTGGTCATTTTGGTAACTAAATTTACCCGTACAGTGATGCGACTCACAGGTAATAAAAGCACCTGGTTGTCGAAGATTATTTCAAGCGCTACAAAAAAAACTGCTAATGCTAGCAGGGATCAGGCCTGACTCTGCTAACACAGCGGTTTTGTGTCTTGTGTTTTTTTGCAAGTGACCGTAATCTACTGATTACTACACTTGCCTGGGTGAAAGGGTTAAACGCAGGTGCTGGCCGGAATCAGTACTGATCGTGCAAACACCGCGTTTTGGGAACCCTAAACTATGGGGGCGCTAGTATAGTTCTGATCAGATCAGATATTGATCTGTTCAAACACTATACTAGAAATGGAAGTGTAGGTGCGTGCGTGCGTGCGTGTGTGGCAATCAAGGGGTTACTTCTAAACTATGCGCCGGGGATCTGGGGGGGGTGGCGGGACCCTAAACCTCCTTTGGGAAAGAAACTAGCTAGCTAGCGCAACCTCAAGTCACAATGACACCAATACAAAATACAGTAAAAACAGTATATTATGTGTGTATTAGTGCTAATGTGACAGAGGGTGTAGGGGTTAACGGGATGTGATCAGGGGGGGATCAGGGGTTTAAATCTTTATTGGAAGGGACTGGCGGGTATCCTAAGGATAAAAGGAACGGTGGCAAGCGCTAAACCTGGTCACAAGTCACACTTATACGGGTATATAGAAAATGCTATATACTGTATACGGTGTGCGTTGTGGCAGGGGGTGTAGGGGTGATCAGGGGGGGATCAGGGGATTAAATCTTTATTGGGCGGGTGGCGGGGACCCTAAACCTCCTTGGGACACAAACTTAGTCGCCTGCGCTAATTCTGATCACAATGACACTAATACAAATATACAAAAACACAGTATATTACGTTTGTATTAGTGCTGATGTGACAGAGGGTGTAGGGGTTAACTAGCGGTGATCAGGGGGGGATCAGGGGGGATCAGGGGCTTAAATCTTTATTAGGGGGGGTGGCGGGTAATTCAAGTGGAAAAAGGGGGGTCGCAAGCGCTAGACCTGACCACAAATCACACTTATACGGGTATATAGCAAAATGCTATATACTGTATACGGTGTGTGTTATGGCAGGGGGTGTAGGGGTGATCAGGGGGGGGGTCAGGGGCTTAAATCTTTATTGGGCGGGTGGCGGGGACCCTAAACCTTCTTGGGACAGAAACTTAGTTGCCTGCGCTAATTCTGATCACAATGACACTAATACAAAAATACAATAACACCGTATATTGCGTTTGTATTAGTGCTGATGTGACAGAGGGTGTAGGGGTTAACGGCGGTGATCAGGGGGGGGTCAGGGGAGATCAGTGGGTTAAATCTTTATTAGGGGGGGGGTAATTTGAGTGGAAAAGGGGGGGTCGCAAGTGCTACACCTGTTCACAAATCACACTTATACAGGTATATAGGTAACTGCTATATGCTGTATATAGTGTGTGTTGTGTCAGGTGCTGTAGGGGTTAATTGGGGGGGCGATCGGGGGTGAAATGTGCCTATCTACCTGTGTGTGGGTGTGCTTGGTGCAATACTCACAGTAAGATGTGCTCTCCTCTCACGCTGGATCCAAAAAGACCGTTGTGGGGGGAGGGCACATCTCCTCTAAGCCTGTGTTTACATTTCACAGGCTTAGAGGATGATCTGATTGGGCAGGACCGATCAACAGGTCCAGACCAAAAATGATTGGCCTGGACCTGATGACTGATCGGTTCTGAACCCAATCGAGTCATCGTCGGCGGCGGGGACGCGTGGGAGCGCGCACAGGGCCGGCAAATAGTGCTGACGTAGGCCTACGTCAGTTTGCCTGGCCGGGGCTAAGTGCCGACGTAGATCGTCGTGCGCCGGTCGTAAAGTGGTTAAAGCAGTTACTACCATCACTGATGACCAAGCGCGGTTATCTGGTTTTTGGTGTACAAAAGGTAGCAACAGTTCCATGATTTCTCCTTTAGACCTTTTAAATGTGTTTTTGTAGTTTATTTTTCCTTAAAATGATTTTCTACTATTTGTTTAAAGGGGGGCAGGCATTGTTCACATTAAAGCGGAGTTCCGGGCACAGAAGTCATTTTTCACTGAACATACCCCTGGGACAGTCAGGGCTAGCACATTCCACAATGGCTAGCCTCTGATCTGTCCCGGTCCGCACTTACCTTTTAGAAGAAATACTTACTTATAAAATTTCTTCCACAGCGTTTCCATCTCTCTTGTGGGCAGCTGAAGCCGGCGCAGTCCTCTTCTGTGTCTTCTTCCGCGTCTTCTTGTCCCAGAAAGCGCCCGCACTGGCCCCTCTCGTCACTTCCGGTGCGGCGCCGCATTCCTCCACAGCTTCTGGGCATGCCCAGAAGCTGTTTAGCAGGGGAATGCGGCGTCGCCCGGAAGTGACAAGCGGGGCCGGTGCCGTCGCATTGATTCCTGGGAGCTATGACGTTCAGCTCCCAGGAATCATCGCGAGACAGGAAGTGACAGCGGAGCCGCAGCGCTGAGGGAGGAAGTACTCCTAGGTGAGTATTTACGATCTTCATTTACAAGGTGAGTAAACAAAAAAAAAAAACTTAACTATCCAATTCCTTTTCAGGTGATGTCTAACTAGAGGAGGGGCACAAAAAAAAAAATCGATTTTGTGCCCGGAACTCCGCTTTAAACGACCTCATTTGTTAGTTACCAAACTATTTTGTCTAATTTATACAGCAGGGTAATTTCAAAGCACAGCTCAATAGGACAAAAATATTGGCGCAAAAAAGGAGGTATGACTGAGCCCCACTGGTAGCGATCGTGATAATAAATAGTAAAAGAGTAAAAAATGATTTAGTCCATGAGACAATCCATAATACAAGTCCATATGCAGGCTCCTTTAAGGTGGCAGCTCAGTGTGCAAGAAAGAAGAAGCTTGTGGATAACTGAGAAGAAAACACAAGCGCCATTTAAGTGTAGATTATAGATGGTGAAGGCACCTGGTTTTAATGTTTTGGCCCTTGATGTAATGCAAAAACCTACTGCCCTTTTTTATTTTAATGGTGGTGTGCCAAAAAAATACAAGTAATAGATTAGTGAAAAAATAGGCGCTGGTAATCAGGTAATCAGGTAATCAGTGGTGGTGTTCCAGGTGTGTTAGGGGGTATTAAATTGTCTACACCAATCAATTATGTCCATAAAGATAAACCTCGTTTACCAATAAATAAATAAATAAATGGTGGACTTTAAAATCATTTATAATACCATAATGTGAACCATTTGTAATAACAACCTAGTAAAAAGGTAAAAATATATATCTCTGTGTCTATATAAAATTGGTGACTTTTAGTGATAATAAAATTGCAATTAGTGACACTTGTGTTATAAAACCTTGTGTGACATAAAAACGCATTTAATTAGCAATAAAATCTATAAAATCTGTAATTCATATATATTTTTGTGCAATAGGTGAAAGAAAGTCCGTGGTGATTAAATAAAATCTTCAAAGTGCTTTTGTGCTCCAATTTTTGCTCTTGATAAAATTCAGCAATATTTGCTTCTTACCAGATGGCTTTAGGCCACAAGGACCTAGATCGCTTTTGATCCCTTTAAGGATAGATCAATCCTCCACCGAGTTTATCCAATCCAGGGATAGGTGGTAGATGTTCCAATCTGGATCTGGACCGCAGGATAGGGTCTCAAGCAGATGTATATGGGAAAATATGATAGAGAAGCCAAAATATAGTGTAAATCCGTTTTTATTATAGTGGCAAAATAAAAGATAAAATTGGCTGCTTACAGTGTGTAGTGCCTTCATCTGGCACTAGGTGGAAGCGCTGCAATATGTTTTGGGTGTATGGAAGTGACCACTCTGGTGCTCTGTAATAGGATACAGTTTCCTTCCCAGCCCCTGTAGCGTAGTAGACTTCCTGAGGACGCGATAACAGAGAAATGCATTGTGGTCTGTAAACCGTAAACTGAGTTAACCAGCGACGTTATTTCCTGCTTTGGTCTGGAACACACGCCACCGCTGCCACGCTACAGGGGCTGGGAAGGAATCTGTATCCTATTACAGAGCACCAGAGTGGTCACTCCCATACACCCAAAACATATTGCAGCGCTTCCACCTAGTGCCAGGTGAAGGCACTACACACTGTAAGCAGCCAATTTTATCTTTCATTTTGTCACTATAATAAAAACGGATTTACACTATATTTTGGCTTCCCTATCATATTTTCCCATATACATCTGCTTGAGACCCTATCCTGCGGTCCAGATCCAGATTGGAACATCTACCACCTATCCCTGGATTGGATAAACTCGGTGGAAGATTGATCTATCCTTAAAGGGATCAAAAGCGATCTAGGTCCTTGTGGCCTAAAGCCATCTGGTAAGAAGCAAATATTGCTGAATTTTATCAAGAGCAAAAATTGGAGCACAAAAGCACTTTGAAGATTTTATTTAATCACCACGGACTTTCTTTCACCTATTGCACAAAAATATATATGAATTACAGATTTTATAGATTTTATTGCTAATTACATGCATTTTTATGTCATACAAGGTTTTATAACACAAGTGTCACTAATTGCAATTTTATTATCACTAAAAGTCACCAATTTTATATAGACACAGAGATATATATTTCACCTTTTTACTAGGTTGTTATTACAAATGGTTCACATTATGGTATTATAGATGATTTTAACGTCCACCATTTATTTATTTATTTATTGGTAAACGAGGTTTATCTTTATGGACATAATTGATTGGTGTAGACAATCTAATACCCCCTAACACACCTGGAACACCACCACTGATTACCTGATTACCAGCGCCTATTTTTTCACTTATCTACTGCCATTTAAGTGTAGCATATGAAGTTTAAGTTTGATTTACATAAGTGTAGCATATGAAGTTTTAGGGACATTATGAAAAGAGGGGAAATATGTACGTTTGCTGAATTTGGATGTAAAAAAAAAAAAAAAGATTTTTTCGATGGATATTTGGAGATACTATCAGTTAAAACATTTTATAAAAACCCTGCCTCCAATCACCCAATAAGATCTGGAGAAAATTTAACACCTTTTGAAAAAATACTGAGTTTAAAAAATACCCCCAAAACATGGTACATCAGATATATAGGATTCTTGCTAGAATGGTGGACTCTGAGGAACCGCCATACTTGGAAAAATGGGAAGCGTAAAATGGAATGAGGAAGAAAAGTAATGAGTTTAACATATGGAACAGCTAGAGAAGAAAACACAAGCGCCATTTTTAGGCGTAGCATATGAAGTTTAATGACAGCTTAGTAAAAATGTACTCACAATGATAAGCCATATGTTTGGCATTGAAACAGCGCTGCAAGATATCACTATTTGGCAAAGCAGAGTCAATATGGCCTCAGCGGCTTAGCCTCAGGAGGATGCGACCAGTGGATGCCGGCACTTCTTAGAACAGCGGAGCGCTCGCACGGTTCATCCTGATGTCACTTCCAGGTGTCGGGAGATCTCCTAGGTGATGCGTTAGCAGAGCTTGTGCTCCTTCTTCCGGCCTATCAGCGCCATATTAGGTAAGGGCTTAAACAGGGCTCGGGCAGCTGCCGCTGGGTCCTAAGACCCTTACGTTCAGTGGCCACTTCCAGTAGTATGGGCTTGCTGTATATCACCAAGAATAATAGATACTTGGTGATAGATACAGTATAGAAATTTAGAAATCATAACATGATGTGCATAGTTAAAAACATAGTTAAAAACAGTGCAATTTCCAAATTTGCAATTTAAATAAATTAAAATAAATGAAATAACATGACAATCACACTGCATCGCAGCAATATGCAGCAACACCACTAGGTAACAACCTATTACATTTTTCTAAAACACATATACACTATAAAAATCTCCCTATGTGAGATATTAGAAACAGTGTGTATATTATAGGACATTTACAATTTTATTACAAAAAAATAAAATAATATATATGTTTTTTTAATATTATAAAAATAATTAAATAATTATTGTTATCCACCATTAACAGGGGAAACGGGGGGAATTAAAAATGGTATGTTATTTCAGAAATTGCACTTTATTTAAATTGTTCTACTAAGCTGTCAATAAACTTCATATGCTACACTTAGATGGAGCTTGTGTTTTCTTCTCGAAACCCAACTCAAACATCACTGACTGATACATGAGTCCGATTATTCTCTTGTAATTCATTCATTTATTACTTATATATTGGACTATTTATTATTAGCAGAAATATTACTATATAACAACAAAGGTGTATCATAAAAGGTGATAAAATCAAAAAACAGCTCCACCTCAAACACACTAGCAGCGCTAATGATTCATGCACAACCACATAAATCTAAAAATATATAAATATATAGAGTCTCTGTTATGAGTGAAGAAATAGTGAAAACTTCATGCACACAGTCCAGGGAGTAAAGAAGGGTGACACTCCAAAGATGCAGACCGTCCCTCGTAGTACATTTAAACCACAGAGCACAAAAAAGGAACCTCCACCTCACCGCTGTGCACGCCTTATGGTTATAAACTCACGTCTGCCAACTGAGGTAGTCCGCCTGCCAATTCTCTACCCCCAGAATGTGCACAGCAGAGAGGGCCAAAACATATCGTTATGCCCACCTTAGGATGCCGGGTACTTCCTGGGCTGAGCCCAGGGCACTTCTTGTGCCACCTTGATGATTGACATATGTCAGTCATGGCATTGTCCGATTGTACCCTTACAGGGCCCCCCTGCAGGTGATCCGTTGGGTCAGAAAAAGCCTGATCCAAAGTCCAAATTCCTTGAGCCGAGTAAACGCCCAAGACACCTCCACACCCAGATAGGCTGGCATCTGTGGAAACCACTGTCCAATACTGGGGGAGAAAGAACTTCCCTAGACAAAGTGCCGGAGAGCGGAGCCACCAGGTCAGAGACCCTCTCGTACCCTGGCTCAATAGGATCAGATTGTCTAGCGACTGTGGATCCTTGTTCCATTTTGAAAGAATCGCCCTTTGCAGAGGTCTGGTATGGAACTGAGCAAACAGAACCGCTTTGAAGGTGGAAGCCATCAGGCCCAGCACTTGCATGCAAGTCCTGAGAGACGACAACAGTTGGACAACAGGAGCCGAATCTCATCCTGCAACTTCAGAAGTTTGGCGTGCGGAAGAAATACCTGAGTTGAGGCTGAATTCAGCATCAGGCCCAGGTAATCCAGATTGGTGGACGGAGTCAGAGCTAATTTTTGAAAATTCTTCTAGAGCCGATGAAGACACTGCATGCAGAAGCAAATCGTCTAGGTATCCCAACACCGCAATGCTCTTCTGCCTGAGCAAGTCCAACACTTTTGTGAACACCTGAGGAGCTGAGGTGAGACCAAAGGGTAATGCCACAAATTGATAGTGCTCCTCGCCCATGGCAAAGCAAAGAAAACGCTGGTGCTCGACACATATTGGGATATGAAGGTAAGCGTCCTTGATATTGATAGAGGCCAGAAAATCCCCTTGATAAAGGAATGCCACTACCATGCAAATGGGCTCCATCCCTAATTTCTGAACCCGCACAAAGTGGTTCAGAGCCTTGAGGTTCAAGATCGGGCAGACCTTGCCTTCCTTCCTGGGAACAGTAAACAGATTTGAATAAAAGCCTTAAAAAAGTTCCGACCCTGGAACTGGCACAAGGACTCCTTGTGCCAACAGGTCCTGCACCGCCCTGTAAAGGCCCTGCAGCCAATTGTGAGACAGGCGTAGGTTGGAAGGAAAGAACCTTGCCAGAGGCAAGGACCAAAACTCGATCTTGTAACTGGACGGAATCAACTTGTGGACCCATTTGTCCTGAATGAGCAAGGTTCACAGGTCCAGAAAGAAATGAAGACGTCCCCCCACTCCAGACATGGGTGAGGGCACCCCTTCAGGCTGAGGAAGGCTTGTCTGTGAAACCAACAGAGCCCGCTTTTGACTTACCCGTCCAGGGACCCTTGGAGCCGACCATAAAGGTACGCATCGATCTTGAATTCTTGTCCTGCGGTCCAGTCGGACGAAAGCTCCGCTTGTGAGCCGATAAAAAAGGACCACGTTTATGATGAGGTTCCTTGCCCTTAGCAACCTGCGGAAGCAAAGTACTCTTACCTCCCGTAAGATTTTTAATGATCTCCTCCATAGAGGCACCGAACAAACGGTCTTCTACAGAAGGGAGATCAGTCAATACATTTTTAGAAGCCTGGTCAGCCGACCAGTACCTCAAACCAATCAAGTGGCAAAGGATTACCGCCGTCACAGATGCTCTGCCAGCCAAAGGGGCCACATCCAAGGATGCGTCACAGATGTACTGTAGCCCCTGAATCAACTGATCCACCAGCTCCACCAGTCCTGCCAGCTCAGGGGGATGTTGATCCCCTTCCAGATCCTGGCATAAGATTTTTTCCTATTCAGTTAAAGTCTGGGATACCAAGGTGATAGTAAAGACCAGGCCTCAAACTTGAACCCGCCACAGTGAAAAGGTATCGGACCAGAGCCTCAGCTATCTTGTCCACAGGGTCCTTAAAGGACGGGGAATCCACCACCGGTAAAAGTGTGGCCTTATTCAACCTGGAAACCTGAGAGTCCACTGTCGGTGGAGCCGTTAGCTTCTTCAAGAGAGACTCCTTAATGGGATATCTCCTAGCGAAGCGCTTAGGTATTTCAACCAATGCGTTTCAGGGATCCCCACTGACTAGCGACAATCACGTCAAAATACGCAGGAAAATGAAACACCTTAGTCACCTTGGATGACCTGCGGGTGCCAAACTGCACCTGCGTAACTGACTCAGCATTAGCTGAGTCCTCCAACTTTAAAGTTTCCCGCACTAACACAATCAGTGCCTCCACCAGCGCCTTTTCATGCGCGGCTGCAGTGGAAGAGGATTCATCCTCACTGTTAGAGCACTCAGGGTGCATGGACGCAGACCCAGTGGGTTGACTCATGTCCGTGGCGGCCAAATCCACCTCAGACTCTTAGGAGGTGGGGGAATGCAGGTGAAGGCGGGGGTTGCTTCTTGCTAGGCTGCTTTTGCAGGGCTATATCAACCTTTGACACAAGTAACTGCAGGGCAAAAAAAAAAAAACCCCCCAACGCTACCGCTGTGGTACTACAGGGATCAGGGCACCAGCAGTGCTGCTATAGCAGAAAAGGGGCTGTATACCCACAGGGACTCACCACCATACAATCAGAACTGGAAACAAAGAGACAAACTGCCTGCCACGCTGTGATCAGAAAGGAAGAGGAAGCGCTGACACTGTCACTAGAGGCCCCCGCCGCACGTCACCGCTCCAGACTTCAAGAAAACGTCCGCTACATTGACTATAATGGGAAACTCCAAAAACATGGCCTTCGGACTACACAAACATGGCCGCTGAGGCTGAATACAGCCATTCACAATGAAATGGCAGTGCTGCGTGGCAACCAGGACCCCACTAGACCCCGAGGTACTTGTAGTCCACTAGGGGGCAGCCCCCACAGTGACCCCCCGCACAGCCATTGCCACGGGCACTCCAGAAAGAATGGCGTGCTAAAGGGACACCCCTCACCCAGAAACACCCCTGCACCCCAAGGGGGCTGGGGGAAAGAGGGGGGTAGGTGAGGAGACCATTACAGGGGAACCCCACCAGTGAGGGGGGATTATGAGGGAAGGAAGGGCACAGAAGGGACCCACCAACCCGAGGAAGAGCCCGAGTCCATCCCAGCATTCCCCAGAGAAGAGAGGGGGGACATTACTCACCACACCTGGGAACCAAGCAGTCACCACACCTGGCAGTCCACCGCGCCATCTTGGAATGGGGGTGCTGCGGCCAGAGGTACGTTGAGACTCTGGTCGTGACCAGGGCTATGTGTCCTCGCGAGGTGTTTCACTCGCCGGCCAGCCCCCGTCCAGTGAGGCTATGTCGCGGCCAACCTAGCGCAGAGCTAATAGTTGGGTCACGCTCGCAGGCCAGACTGGGAAGACCGTAAGGATCTATGATATCCAGTGCGTCGCCCAGTCCGGCTGTTAAATGTAGTTCACACAGGAACAGAATTGATTATAGTTCACACAGGAACAGAAAATCACAAAGGAAGATAAAAATTAAATTCAAAAAGAAAAAATGCCAAGACCACAGATCCCAGCAGGGAGCTAGGTCCTGACTAGGCAGAAAAAACTGAAGTCCTATAGTGGGAAGTGAGGGTATACCCCCTAATCTTACTCCTGAAGAGAGAGCAGCATAAGCCCAAGGGTCTAAGAAGATATGGAGCTGTGTCCGTCAGTGAATGAAAGTGAAAACACTAATTGGATTGCACACGGATTTTTGATTTTATCTTGTTTCAAAGTGCAAAGATCTTTTCGATGTATGATCTTTTCGATGTACTGTATGATCACATAGGAAAACAAATTTTGGGACCGCACGATAATCACTTGCTTAAGGAAGGGTCCATGTGCAGTGCTTTTCTATGAAACCATACAAAACTTATTGCTGTGCTGGCATCATATCTTATGAAAAGAATAAGTGTGACTTTGCTTTTCTTCCTTCTAAAAAATTACTTTTGTTATAAATGGCGTCAATAGCTTTTAAGTCGCAAACCCAAAGCATGAATGCTGTACATGTGTGCCCGAAAAATTCTTTCTCTCTCTGTACTTGTTGCAAGTCAGTAACTCAGAAAGTAAAAAAAAAAAACAATGTATCAACATAAAAGTGAAGCAAAAAGCATTTTCTGTAGGAATAGTCAGCAATGACAGCCCTAGTGAGGACAGGCTTCCTTTTTAGGGTCATTGCTTTCCAAAATCCTGAAAAATGATTTGGAAATACAACAGATTTTAAGACAAACATTTTATTTATTATAAAAAGACTTTACAAATAGTAATGTTTTTTTTTTTTTTAACAAGAAAATAACTGTAAAGTTTTTTTGAAATGTCACTGAACATTGATTAAATATATTAGTCTTCTACATTTCAAACTTTTACATAAAAAAGAGGTGAGTAACATTATATAAAAAAAAAGCAACTATCTACACATTCATATAACTTCCACATTCATATAACTTCCACAAAATAAAAAATCTGGTATATTTTCATTAATTGTACAGATTTTCATAGGAAGTTTCTATAAAATTCATTCACATGTAACCCATTTGGTAATATCACCCCCTTTTCTTGAAATATATGGACCATTAGTCATCCTAAAAATACTTTGTCTCAGCAGTTATGATTGGATTGTACAGAGTTCAATTGCATTTCATGTTATGCGTCAGACTGGTGACCTTATGATGAAGCAGGAAATGCATTTATAACACATTAAGCTACTGTTTCTAAATAACACTCCTTTTAAAACCAGGGATTCCCAAAGGCTGAGTCATACACACCTAGCAGCAATCTTAGGCATGCAAGGTATGATGAAACTACTTAAAGGACTGCCTCCCCAGTAGAAAGAGACTTGTATGTTGCAAGATACAAAAGTCACAGGTGTTATCATTCTGTACACATTTCAGTGCAACGTCATTTTGTTAATTCATGGAAAATTCTATCAGGTATTACTTTCAATATAATCTTGTGTCATTACTGTACTCTCTAGTGTAATAGCTTACATCATTTTATAAATCTGCACAAACGTCAGATTACTATAACATACTGCACTCTACAGCAGCAGTCCCACACCTTTTTGGCACCAGGAACCAATTTCATGACAGCCAATTTTTCCAGGGACCGGGAAGAGGGGTGGCATTCACAAAGTCGGTCACATCACAACCCCTCTTTACGGCACAGTCCCGCTATATTAATGTCCACAGTCCCCCTTTACATCACAAGTCCCCCTTTAAAGAGGTTGTAAACCTCCCAAAAAAATAAAAACCTGAAAGACGATGGCATAATGGGATAGTATGCATTGCATACTAGCTTATTATGAAATACTTACCTTAGAACGAAGCCCCAGCAGCGCTGCCCGGACACCACTGACAAGGCCGACATCTTAACCCATCTTCCTTTCGGGTTTGCGTCCTCCAGTCATCTGATTGGCCAGAGCCGCAATGAGGTCACACCCACACATTGCGCACATGAGCCGCCATTCAGGGCACAGGGCTCTGAAGGAACAGCACGGGTGGCTGTTACTTCAGAGCGCATGCGTCAGTGATGTCACTGGGTGCATTCAAAGTAAATATCTCCTAAACACTGCATGTTAAGGAGATGTATACAGTACCTATAGGTAGGCCTTATTGTAGCCTTACCTATAGGTACAAGTTACAGGAGAAGCTATACTTCCTCTTTAAAACAGTCCTACGATGTCCTCAGTTGCCTTTCACACCACAACCCCCTTTACACCAGTGTCCCTTTACAGTGCAGTCCCCTTTACATCACAGTATCCCTTTACAGTGCAGTCCCCTTTACATCACAGTGCTCCTTTACAGTGCAGTCCCCTTTACATCACAGTGCTCCTTTACAGTGCAGTCCCTTTTACATTACAGTACTCCTTTACAGTGCAGTCCCCTTTACATCACAGTGCTCCTTTACAGTGCAGTCCCCTTTACATCACAGTGCTCCTTTACAGTGCAGTCCCCTTTACATCACAGTGCTCCTTTACAGTGCAGTCCCCTTTACATCACAGTGCTCCTTTACAGTGCAGTCCCTTTTACATCACAGTGCCCATTTACAGTGCAGTCCCCTTTTACAGTGGAGTTCCCTTTACAATAATGTTCTGCAGGGCAGTGCCTACCCCTCATGCTTTATCTTTTAACATCCCCTTGCCTCTTATCCAGTAAAGTGGGTTATTTAAATTTACCAGATTTGGTTCCAATTGATTTTTAACATTGGGTTCACCAAACCCTGCTTAAATGTTTGCTTATGTTCTCCCTGTTTGGGTAGTTACTGTTTATTCCTGTTGGTTGCTTGGCTCATAGCTTCTGCTAGTGTAGTCTCAGTGTCCTTCAAGGAAGTCACTCCCTATGGTAGCAAGTCTTGTAATAGCCTGAGCATCAGGTCAGTCCATAGCTTCCAACTGTCCCTGATTTGGAGGGACTGTCCCTGATTTGGAACAAATTCCCTCTGTCCCTCTTTCCTCCTCATTTGTCCCTGATTTTGGTCTGATCTATATAGCTGTATATAAAATGCACTTTTTATCTTTAAAAAAGTGTTTTCAAGTGCTAAACATTTAATACAATTTCTAAATTGCTGCATTTGTAAATTTTAAAAGCCAGTATAAATGAATAGTAGGGGTAAAAAAAAAAAAAAAAAGAAAACACTTGTAGGTTTAACTAATCATTTTTTTTTTTTAAATGTATAATTCTCCTTTAAGGGGGCGTGGCAGTGGGGTGTGTCCTATGCCTACATACTTTCTGGTAATAGGTGTCCCTCGTTCCCATCTCAAAAAGTTGGGAGGTATGTCAATCCTCTATGAGCTCATTTTTTTCCCTTGGTGATATAGCCAGTAAAGGCCTGTACACACGATAAGAAAATCGGAAGTAGAATTTGAGCGTTGCATGGCCGCACAATTGTCTGTTAAAATCACGCAGTGCCGAATCGCAAAATAGGGCCTGGTCATTGAGCAGCCAAATCCTCCGGTCTGAAAGTGGTTAATAGAGCTTTAGTGCCGGTTGACACTTCAGCGATGTCAGACATCGCATGTGATTTGCAGCACGCTGCTCTGCAAATCACATGCGATGTCTGTGCATTGCAAATCCAGCCATACATATTGTATGGCTGAATTCGCATCACATTCGGACCAAAGTCTCACAGGACCCTTTTTTTGGTCTGCACCAGAATCGGATCGCATGGGTGTTCACACCTATGCGATCCGATTCATGTCCGAACTGACAGTTCGCACTGCGATATGCAAACTGATCTCGAAGTGTCGTTAACTTTGTATTGACGCCCCTAGGGATTCACATATGGAAGTGTGAACTGCCTGCGAGTCGAGTGCGATGCGGGAACCTGCAGTGGATTTGCAGGGTTCCCGCATTACATATGTGTGAATCGGAACCTAATGCAAACCATACTCATAGTTCGTTACTAACACGTTGAGTTTACAACCCTTCATATTTGTTTTTTATGTCTGGGCAAACCAGTTTCAGTGAATTTGGCTTTTTGTTTTGTAAAATGATTGCTAAATGTACTAAACCACATTGTATTTGACATTATGTATACAAATGCTTTATACTAATATAATTGTGCCGCCACTTTAGGAAGTCAATTCTCTAATGTCTGTAAACTTGCTTGCAGAATGATATCTCTTTGAATGCCACTTATCTGTCACCTTCTGCTTTATTTGACAAGAGAGTTATTTGTTCCAATGAGGAAGCTAGTTAAAGAAGATAAAAAAGGAAAAATACCAGTAAATGTATTTTACATGAATACATGTTTTCAGGATATATTTTGTTAAATGCATTTTAATAAAATAATATACTGACTAATATGTGATTGGTTCAGGAACACCTTCCTATTGCAATAGTCTTTATTAGGATTTTAGAACACAATAACAGAAATAAACAAAACAAAAAGTAAACTGTTGCGAAGACAATGCTGAGACAATAGTACATGGCATGAAGAAATATTGTTATCACTTACATACATCCAGAACAGAGGTTGAGGTTCATGATTTGTGTTGTAGCTATCGTGGCAGTTAAGATGTACGATTGGTACCAGAAAAGTAGCACAGGAAGTGGGCCATCTCCCCAACTCCCCGACACCCCACTTGGGAGCAAACTGTGTGGAGGGGAGGAAGCGATTGCCCCCACCCCCCACCTGGGCACTCCCTAGGGGAACATGGGCATCAATAACATCCTCATGGTTTTACACCGTGTTTACTCGTCCATATGGACCACCGTTTGTCAAACTTATTACAATTCAATTGGTTAATCGCCATCAACCTTTCCTACACATGGTTTTGTCGAACCGTGTTCATACCTTCTGATATATTGGGTGAATTTATGGAATTCCATTTCCTGAGAATATTGTTACGAGCTGCCAGTAATATATGGCACACTACCTGCCTCATTTGTGGTGGGTAGTTGTCTATGTCTATGTTTAAAAGTTCTAGACCTGGGTTGGAAAGGTTCAGAATACCAGTGATTGAAGAGATTAGCTTGAAAATTTGGTTCCAAAACCGAGTTAACCACTTTTGCCCCGGAGGATTTGGCTGCTCAAAGACCAGGCCCTATTTTGCGATTTGGCACTGCGTTACTTTAGCGAACAATAGCGCGGTTGTGAGACGCTGTACCCAAACGAAATTGACGTCCTTTTTTTTCCACAAATAGAGCTTTCCTTTGGTGGTATTTGATCACCTGTGCGATTTTTATTTTTTGCGCTATAAACAAAAAAATAGTGACAATTTTGAAAAAAAAAAAAAAAACAATATTTTTTCATTCTTTTATATGAAATTCTCAAAAAAAAAGGTAAAAATCAACTTTTTTTAACATTTTAGGCCAATTTGTTTTCTGCTACATATTTTTGGTAAAAATAATCGCAATACGCATATTTTGATTGGTTTGTGCAAAAGTTATTGCGTTTACTAACTACGGGAAAGCTTTATGTAATTTTTATTGTTTTTTTTTTTTGATTAGTAATGGCTGCGATGTGCAATTTTTTTTGCAGGACTGTGACATTGCAGCGGACAGATAGGACCCCTAACTGACATTTTTGATACTTTTGGGGGTACCAGTGACATTACTACAGTAATCAGCGCTAAAAATATGCACTGTTACTGTAAAAAATGACACTGGCAGGGAAGGGGTTAACAGTATGTGTGATCAAGGGGTTAAATGTGTCCCTAAGGGCGTGATTCTAACTGTCAGGGGGCGTGGCTTGTGAAGTAATCACAGAGACATGTGATCCTTTATAGCAGGATAACATAGCCTCTGTGATCACTTCAGGGAGAATGACAGACGGCTGTGTTTACATCAGCCGTCTGTCCTTCTCTCTCAGCTGCGGGAGATCGCGAGTGGCCACGGCCATCGGAGCCGCCGGTCACACGCACTGGCTCCCCAGCTAACGAGCGCTCACCCCCTAGAGTCTCCTGAACGAGCGACGTAGTATAACGTCGTTTTTCCCAGGAGCCGCTGCCTGCCGCAGTAAAACTGGGTGGTCGTTATGTGGTTAAGCCAGGGCATTCCCACATTATGTGTAGTAGATGGCCTACTTGACCGCAATTACGGATTCAGGAACATCTTGAGGTAAAAATGAGTTCAAATTTTGACAGAAATGTATCTAAGGCTTCACAGCTTTCTTTTTTATTATCTATCCTCCAGAAATGCACCCCACAAGCTACACACTAGAAGCACCTGAGAAAGTAAACAATGATTTTAACCTTCCTTTATATACTATTTAGCCAACTTCAGTAATTGCTAGATAAAGTGCTAACAAATTCTGCTTAACCACTTGCCGACCGCCGCAAGAACATTTACTGCGGCGGTCAGCCCCGCGAGCCAGTAGGGGGCGAGCGCGTGCCGCCAGAGGCGCGCTCCCGGCCCCGCTTGTTCCCTGACATGGCCGCGCGTGTGACTGGTGGACCCGATGTCCGCCGGTCACTCGCGATCGTCCACTGCAGAGGGAGAAAGACAGGCGGCTGATGTAAACAAAGCAGTCTGTCATTCTCCCTGGTGTAACTGCAGAGATCATACGATTCTGCTATGTAGGATCATATGTCTCTGTGGTTACATGAAAAGCCACACCCCTTTACAGTTAGAAGCACACCCCTAAGGACACATTTAACCCCTGCATCTCCAATAAAGTTAACCCCTTCCCTGCCAGTGTCTTTTTTACAGTAACAGTGCATATGTATAGCACTGATTACTGTAGTAATGTCACTGGTACCCCCAAAAGTGTCAAAAATGTCAGTCAAGGGTCCGATCTGCCATAACTCGGAGGAGGAGGAGGAGGAATTGCACAGGTGATCAAATACCACCAAAAGAAAGCCCTGTTTCTAGGAAAAAAAGGACGTCAATTTCATTTGGGTACAGCGTCGCACGACCGCGCAATTGTCCGTTAAAGTCGCGCAGTGCCGAATCGCAAAATACTCCCTGGTCTTTGAGCAGCCAAATCCTCCGGGGCTTAACTGGTTAATGTAGAACTAAAAGCAAAACGTTGTTTTCCATTTTGGATAACGTATGGAAGGGTTATAATCGCTGTTAGTTTATTTTTTGCCATTGGGAAGATTTCCCTTCACTTTCCATAGCCAAAACAGGAAGTGAGAGGAAATTTCTGCAAATTAAGGTAATCCTTTGGGGATCCCCCCAGGTCACCAGAACAAGTGTCCCCATTGGAAGATTTCCCTTCTATTACTCTTAAGGGGACAACCCAAAATGTGGGATTTTCTTTTACTTTCATTTTTAATGATAATGGTAAACAGGACAAATAGAGGGAGGGAATCTCCCTAACGGGAGCACAGGCAGCAATAGAAACTGACAGGTGTTCTAATCCTTCTCCACTCTATCCAAAATGAAAAAACAAATGGTTTTGTCTTTAATTGTCCTTTAAGGCAAAAGAAAAGAACATCTCCATCATCCAGCCAGCATGCATTAGCCAGCAGGGAAGCTGATCCACAGGGCCCGCGGCCACGATTGCCGCAGGGGCACCCGCAATTACTCCCCATTGAGAGAGAACACAGCAGACTGTTGTTCTCTCAGGAATCAGCACAGAGCGCCTGTGGTTATCCTATTTAGAAACACAGGTCTCTGTGTTGATTCCACAAGCCCCGCCCCACAGTTAGAAAACACCCCCTAGGCATACACTTAACCCTTTGATCGCCCCTAGTGTTAACCCCTTCCCTGCCAGTGTCATTAGCACAGTAACAGTGCATATTTTTAGCACTGATAACTGTAGTAATGTCACTGGTCATCCCCCAAAAATGTCAGGGGTCCAATCTGCCCGCCGCAATGCCGCAGTCCCGCTAAAAATTGCAGATCGCCGTCACTAGTAGGGATGATCGAACTTTTCAAAAGTTCGGTTCGACCAGAACACCAGAACTTGCAGAAAGTTCGGCCCGGATTTCAGAACCCCATTGAAATCAATGGGACCCGAACTTCGGTAACCAAAAAAACCCATTTTAGGTGTATATATACATACATGTGTGTGTATATATACCCCTATACACAAGTTCAGATGTTTGGCCTGCCTCCAAAGACCCCAAAAAAATGCCCAAAAGAAACGCCTGCAATAACACACCTGGGCGCTTTTTTTTGGCACAGGCGTTTTTTTGAGCATTTTTTGGGGTCTTTGGAGGCAGGCAAAACATCTGAACTTGTGTATAGGGGTATATATACACACACACACATGTATGTATATATACACCTACACACATATAGGTTTGAAAGAGCAGAACACTATGCGTGTATAATACATATAAGTGTGTGTGTGTATATATATATATATATATATATACCCCTATACACAAGTTCAGATGTCATGCCTGAATCCAAAGACCCCAAAAAAATGCCCAAAAAAAAACGCCTGCAAGAACACACCTGGGCGTTTTTTTTTTTTTTGGCGCATGCATTTTTTTGGGCATTTTTTTGGGGTCTTTGGAGGCAGGCAAAACATCTGAACTTGTGTATAGGGGTATATATACACACACACTTATATGTATTATACACATACACACATATAGGTGTGATAGGAGCGGAGCCATATGCCTGTTAATTATTTCATTAGCGCCAGCATAGTGTTCTGCTCTTTTCACACCTATATATGTGTAGGTGTATATATACATACATGTGTGTGTATATATACCCCTATACACAAGTTCAGATGTCATGCCTGACTCCAAAAATGTTCTCAAAAAAGCCCTATAAACGCCTGCAGCAAAAAGCAGGCTGACCGGAGAGAAGCCATATCGCTGCTCTGTAAGTCTCTATAGCGGTCACCCTGAAATGGAAGGGTTTGGTCACCCTGCCATAGCAGTCAGTGTCAGTTCACCCTACACTACACTACGGTCACCCTGGCACTTAACACTTTCCCTACAGAAACTAGATTTTTGAAGCTAACTATAGTGGAAAATAGCACCCTAACTACACTAGATATCCCTTTCCTCACACTAATAATTGCTAAATGACCCTTTTGAAGCAGAAGTAACAGAACTGCTTCCACTCTCTTCCATGTCCCTGTATTAAAATGCTAGGAATTTGGTGGGGCTATCTTATGACCCCCTAGTCACTCCAATCACATTCCTAGCATTCTCCTGCCCCCTCAATTGGGTTTTACTAATGGTTCTGGTCCAATCATGGGCTTTTAAAGCCCATTTCCTGTCCCATTGCATTTTGGTCGGTTCTGGTTGCCGAATTCCGAACTTTTTCAGCAAAAAGTTCTAAATTCGGCCGAACCTCGAACAGTCAATGTTCGGGTCGAACCGATGGTCGACCCGAACCGTTCGATCACCCCTAGTCACTAGTAAAAAAATAAATAAATAAAAATGAAATAAATCTTTCCCCTAGTTTGATTTTACCAAAAATATGTAGCAGAATACATATTGGCCTAAAATGATAAAAACAATTTGATTTTTACTTTTTTTTTTTTTTATTGGGAATGTTATATAACAGAAAGTGAAAAATATTTTTTTTTCAGAATTGCTGCTCTTTTTTTGTTTATAGCACATAAAAATCGCACAGGTGATCAAATACCACCAAAAGAAGGATCTATTTGTGGGGGAAAAAAGGACATCGCTTTTATTTGGGTACATCGTCGCACAACTGCACAATTGTCCATTAAAATAACACAGTGCCAAATAGCAAAAAATGGCCTGGTCATTAAAGAGGTTGTAAACCCCCCTCTGTAAGTTGTACCTATAGGCAAGCCCATATTAAGGCTTACCTATAGGTACTGTAAATATCTCCTAAACTTGCACCGTTTAGGAGATATTTACTTTTCTTGCAGCCAATGACGTCATCGGCGCATGTGCTCTGAAGGAACGGCCACCCGTGCCGTTCCTTCAGAGCCCTGTGCCGTGAACAGCGGGAGTGATGTCATCGCGTCTCTGGCCATTCAGATGGCCAGAGGACACGAACCAGAAAGTAGGATGGACAAAAATGTTGGCGGTGTCACTGCTGAGCGGGCGGCACTGCGGGGGCTTCGTTCTAAGGTAAGTATTTTTTATAATGAGCTAGTATGCGATGCATACTAGCTCATTATGCCTTTGTCTTACAGGTTTTTTTTTTTTTTTGGAGTTTACAACCTCTTTAAGGGGGAAAATCTTCCAGTCCAGAACTGGTTAATAAACCCCTGAGCTGAAGGACTATTAAGTAGCATAGCAACGGAGTGCATCAACTTTATTGTTGTTAGAGTTGTATGCTTGATCTGCTGACCAAGATACTGTATCATTTGTATAAGATGTCTTCATAAAAGTTCCTAAGCATTTAGATGTTTGTGGTTCCAAATTAGCGTCCATACCAAAGGAATATGTGGACTAGAAAATCAAATGTGTTCTGGTTGAAGTGGAGAGAAGAATGGGCACTAGGTGCAGTGAAGCGACACCAGCTTGTTGATAATGTCCCCTTTGATAAAATGCATGGGGCAAAGCTTAGCTCTGACATCATCACACCCACTGGGCAGAACGGTGTGGTTTACATACTTGTCTCTGTGATTGTTTTGTGGGTACTTCTCTTTTTACACAATAAATGTGGGGATTTATGCAATACTTTACTATGTAGCCCCCTTTGTTTTCCTCCTCTTGCTGGGTGATATCACTCTTCTTGTTGGGTGATAGCACTCCTCTTGCTGGGGGATGTTTATAATTGCTGGCTGAGGCTGGTGTGGGTTTAAAGCTGAGTAACATCCAGGCTGTACCCCAATTTGATTTTATATTACCTTCACTGAAGTGCTGAAAGACCTCATTGAAAGGGAGGCAAATATATTTGGTAGGAAGTTGGTGTTTGTTGGTGGAGCATTCAAGTGGTCACAATTTTCTGGATGATACTGCTGCACAGATTTTGTATAATATAGGAATATTTTTATTATACCACAGAATTTTCACTAGCTAATGCTGGACTATACACAGATCAGCCATAACATAATGACTACTGACATGTAAAGTGAATATCTTGTTACAATGGCATCTGAAAATTGGTGGGATATATTGGGCAGCAAGTGAACCTGTTGTCCATGAAGTTGATGTGGTGAAAGCAGAAATAAAAATAAGCATCACAGTTTGTTGTGAACATCAGAACTGGACTATGAAGCAATGGAAGAAGGTAGCCTGGTCTGATGAATCATGTTTTTCTTTTACTTCATGTGGATGGCCGGATGTGTGTGCGTCACTTATCTTGGGAAGACATGGCACCAGAATGCGGTATAAGAAGGCAGAGGCAGTGTGATGCTTTGGGCAATGTTGTGCTGGGAAACCTTGGGTCCTGCCATTCATGTGGATGTTACTTTGGTGTCCATGCCTCAATAGGTCTGTTTTAGCAAAACGGGGCCATATTCAATATTGTGTGGGTGGTCATAATGCTATGGCTGACCAGTGTATGTCTGTTTTATATTCACAATTACAAATCAATCTTGTAGGAGCTTATTATTAATTGGATTTTGCATACATAGTTCAGGAAAAATAGACAGAGTCCTGTTTCCATTTTACTGAAACATTTACCGAACTTCTTAGCAGCAACACATGAAAGCCCAAAGTTATATTTCATAAGTCCAAAGATATGCTAATCAAATTCTAATATACAATAATAGCACAAAACCACTCTTCCAACAGTACAAATTCATAGCTGATACAGTAGTAAAATATACAGTGAATAATAGATTAGCCACCAATCTTAATATATGGCCAACAGATCATCAATTTGCTGGCAATACACTAGGCAGTTTTATAATATTTGTAAACCATTTCATCCAACTGCAGATGTGATTAAATGGATGCGCCATCCTACCTCCAACAATTTTGTGTTTTGAATCAATTTATTACAGAGACTGTAGGTGATAAGTTTACCCTGATCAATTTGCATTTTTCTTTTATTTGTCAAAAGCTGGTTAAAAAGACAAGCAAGGCACTTTACTTGGGCAAGGGTCTAGCAGGGGGCAGAGCTTAGAGAAAGCAAGAGGTAGATCTTAGGTTGCTCTAGGGCAGAACTTTTCGTTTTGTTGAGCCACTTTCAGTGAATATTACTCCTTAACATAAATTTGCAGACGTGCAAAAAATTAAAGCATGTTATGTTTTCATTTCTTAAAGCGCATTTCCACTTTTGCTGTCCAATTTGTTGGGGAGTGGGTACTTAGTTTGAGAAGGTATCCCTTCCCACTTCCGCTTCGACAGACTAGGCAATGGGAGTGGAAATTCTCCCCAAGCCGTGACATGTCACAGGTCCCACAGTTCCCAGGAGGCTGCGGGTCTATTCATAAATCGCAGTGTACAATGGGAAGTGGCTGTGAAGTCACAAGGAATCACAGCTGGCTTCCCTTAGTAAACATTTTGGCATTGGGGACCCAAAGACCTGTGAAGAACCAGCCCGGGTGGGGACAGTGCTGGTTCCTTGGACAGGTAAGGGTCCTTTTTTTAAAAAAAAAAAAAGTCAGCAGCTACAGTATTTGTAGCTGCTGACTTTTATTATTTTTTTTTTTTAAAAGACTGAAAATACTCTTTAAGGATATATTGAAGTAGATATTTAAATATTACATTGGGCTCACCTATTTCTGACATATGTTTGACTTTAGACTTCAGTAAACGTTTTTGTTCTCTCTTTTGATGGCAAACTAGAAAGAAAATGTTAAACAGTAAGAGCAATGAAAAAAATAAATTAAAAAAGAGAATAGATACCCAATTTACAAATATCATACATTCATGTACTTGTATTTTCTGTAGATCATAAAAAACAACATTAAAGTTTCGTTAAATCTGGGTCCTGCTGGTTCTCTGCGTATATTTTGTAACATTATCTTCCTGTAATGTAATTCACGTAATATAAAGCATATGTTTGCATGACTAAACCAGAACAACACTGGACAGAGAATGATTGTGTACTCTATTCAACCACTAAAAACATTCTTCACTGCTAGATCAGATAGATAAGACAGAGGAATGATCTGATGTTTGTTTGCTACACATCTATACATTTGTGTATACCATGTCTGAGTTGGAAAAAGTTTACAAAATCACTTTACAACAACCCACAAGTATAAGAGGCCCATACACAAGGGTTTCCTTCCTTCATATCCCTATAGGACGTGGAATCATTGCATGTTTGTAGGACAGTTTTTCACCAGTGCCTCCAACAGGTAACATTGTAGAAGCAGTAAGCTTCAGTCCTTTTCATTTCTTACCCCATCACCTAGAGACTGCGCTCAACAGACCACTTTTATACTGCTTTTTTTTTTTTTTTAGAAAGAGTACCTCCTTAAAAAGGGCCATTTAGAGAGTTTACTCTTGTTTCAAAGTGAGCTCCAGTGCCCACATCATTGTTGGTGCAGTGAGTAGCAATACTGTTCCCTCTGAAGCAGTAATATTATTATATTTAGACTGGGTTCACACTGCTGTGCGTAGCGGCTCACAGCAGGGGGTCTGGTACGTCCCTTTTCTCCGTTTTCTGAATTTTGGCTGGATTCTGACCTGAAACTGACCAGAAGACATAGAGAACTCTTCTGCAAACCACTCCGCAGCCTGTTCCGGAGATGTGTGAGCCGGCTCAATGTAGAGTCGGTCACCGTCTCCTGTCATGCGAATTGGATGTGGCAAAACCTGCATCCGATTTGCATAAGTGTGATCCCAGCCTTATAGAGCTGTGCATGCAATCTTTCTCTCATTTCTTGACCTGTGGCTTCACTTCTTCACTTCTCATTGCTATGTCATAGAAATCACATCAGAAGCCATGGGCTAAGCTGGAGGATTCCTGAGAGGAAGCCATAAACCATAGTGTTACAGTGAAGACAAACTTTCTCCTTTTCTTCCTCAGTGACAATGCCTAGCAGGGCAAATAGCGGGGAAAATCTGCCCAATAAGACAAAGCAGTAAAACTTTACAGACAGCAATAAAATTTTACAGAGGGTCTAAACTATAACTAAAATAAAAGGTTTTGCTTGCTGGTTGAAGTTTATGGAGTGGGAAGACTTTTAATAGCGGTAACATGGGAAGATAATTTAAGCTCATACAATTGTTATAAAACCAAATAGCTCAGTAAACACAAGCACTGGCTGAAGTGTAAATGTCGTTCTTGTAAATCTCTGCATAGAGGTTTACTAAACTTAAATTACAATGAAAAGCCATTGGAACAGCCTCTTTGGCCAACAACCAGGGCTGGCCCAAGACATTGTGCTGCCTGGGTCCAAGAATAATAAAGGCTGCGCCCCCCCCCCCCCCCAAAAAAAAAAAATCATGCCAAACAAAAGGCCACCACATCCATTATTTTATATAAATATAACCTTTAGAAAATATTATGTATACTGCTATATTCTTCCATAACTCACCACCGGAGCAGTCCACCAAACACCCGCTGTCCTGTATCTGCCGTGCCCGCTGCCCTAGAAGATCCAGCCTGCCCCACGTGAGATGGAGTGCGCTGATGTCTGAGGTCATTGTGTACACCACAAACCCGTGGGGGAAGTTCCCCGGAGGAGATACTCTGCCTCCTCATACTCATCAGTTTGCACTATGGGCGCCAGTATGAGATGAGGAAATGCCACTTGTAACATGCCGCAAACTGATGACACACATAACTGCTATAAAAAAGTAAAAATCTTGGGAGTCAATTTGCTGCCCCTCTCCAAGTGCTGCCTTGGTCCAATGGACCCAGTGGGACCTATGGTGGGGCCAGCCCTGTCAACAACACACCTGAGAGGGCTATCAAGCTGTTGGGATTCACTTATTCCCTTGGCTAGGTTCACACATACAGTATGAAGTAGAGTACTATTTGAATGGGCTGATGTAACTGCATGAAAGGTCCCTGCACCTTTTTAGAACCCAAAAACGTGCTGTATTTTCAGATGCATAGGGTGCCATTAGGCTAGATTCACATATGTATTGGTGCAAGAATTCATGTGAATTGCATCCTTTCCCGTACCCCAGACACCTGCAGGCAAAATGCTCTGCATTTTAGCAGATGCACAGGGGTGCCATTAATTCTTAGCATCACCCCCACTCGGTAAATCTGTCCGGTTTTAGATTAAGTAGGACCTCAGTGGGCAGCAGAGGGACTGGGGTACCCAATAAAAAAAAGCTATCATACCCATAGCTATTGTACCAATTGATAGGTCCACCAAAAGTGGAGATATGTCCTTAGATCTCAGCACCCCTGGAAATAAGCCCCCCTGTGGCCTGGGGTATATTGTGTGATTCTAGTTGGAACTAGGTACCAGTGATATAGTAATTTATAGTTACACTCCAGGGCCACAGCATTCTGAGTGCACAGTTTAGTAGTTTCCCAGACCTAGGTCCATTGCTCCAGTTCTATTTGAATGTTTAGACCCAGTGAGCATTGGACCATGTACTTTTGGTTGGGTAGCGAGGCTCCTGTCAAAGCTGGTTATACAGTAAGGAGCTCATGCACAGGGAGTAAGGGTCATCCCTGCACCCATGTTCAAAGGAAGTGAGGGTTGTCCTATCAGACTGTCAACAGATCAGGAATGTGATAAAATGCTTTACCTGCAAATAGCATAATATTTCTGAGCTAGGTAGCCAATAGTTACGTTGGAGAATTTGAAATGGTTTAGCACCGTTTGTGGTGAGGAGATTATGTAGGCGTGTAACCTTTTGTTGCATCCATTGTTTAAAAACATGAGGATCCTCTAAGTCCAGGGTTAAAGAGGGGTTACAAAGGAATGACAGTAAAGTAGGGCAATTGAAGTTGGCAAGTTTTAATTCCAACACCACAAAATCACATGTAATGCACCCCTTTGTAGACTCCTCCATCAGCACACCACCAACTGCATATCTATGGTGAGGCAAACAAGGTGTTTGCCTTGGGTGGCATTTTTCAGGGGGGCAGCAGGTGGCTTTTTAACCACTTCCTGGTTATGGGTACATTGCTGGACTTGGGCTCTTTAACTACCTCCTGGTTATGGGTACGTTGCTGTGGTGGTTTCGGTGGACTTTCGGTGGTTGCACCGGGATGATGCCTGCACTTGCAGGCATCCCCCTGGTATCGTTTTTTAAGTCGGCGATCAGCTCTCTTATAAAAGCAATCTCCTTTTCTATTACAAGCAGCGGGAAGGGACACCCCCCCTCTCAGCTGTCTTCTTTGGCTCTCTCTTGGGCTCTCTTGTCCCAATGGGAGACCCGAGTAGCCGGAGAGCCAAGCAAGGCCGGGATCAGCTTTGAACGTGCTGTTCGTAAAGATGATATCACTTCTGATTTACTCGAAAACCATCTGCACCCGTTTTTAAAATTCTAAAGCATTCAATAACATCGATCTTGGTGTTTTGAATGCTTTGAAGTGCAGAGGAGAGATTTAGGTCTTATAGACCTCATATCGCTTCATAAAGAGTACCTGTGACATGCCTATTGCAGTCACAAGGAGGTTTACATTCCTTGTGACAGCAATAAAAGTGATAAAAAAAAATTAAAGAAACAGTGAAAAAAAATAAATTAATAATTAAAAAAAAAAAAAAAAAGCAAAATGCCCTCGTCCTCCCGTGCTCATGCACAAAGGCAAACGTGCGTGTCAGTTCCACGCGCACGCATAAATTGATTGTCCCACACATGTGAGGTAACAGTGAACATCAGATCATGGGCAGTAATTCTATATATGCCATTTGGAAGCTTATTGTCCTGGTGTTAATCCCCCGCTCTAAGCTAAGGGCCAGCTCGCTGTTCTGCATTCACATTAACACCCAGCCCTAGATGTTTTAATAGACTTCCCCTGGGGATTTGTATATGAAATATAGCAGCTTATGTTCCGGGTATTATTTTTATATCCTTATAATTCAATAGTTTTTGTTATTTGTAAGTGCAGAGTGGGGTTATATTGTATTTCTGTATTGTATTTCTGTGATTGCTTAGCTAGACACTTTTTGTTAACTTGTAACTTTTTGTAAACCTGTACAACCCAGCATTTGGATTTTCTCTAGTTTTAGGAGGATGCAGAATGTTGGGAAATTATAAAAAGACAGACTATACTCTGTATACAGTTGTATTTGATTTTATACATTATTTTCTAAATATATGATTCATTGTGTCATGTATGATGGGAGGTATAGGTATACATACTAAACCATGCAAGGTGTGCTGTTTTCTACAGTATGTCTCTGAAATGAAGGATCCTTCAAAGGGTAACTCCACTTTTGTGGGAAAAAATAGCAAATAAAAAAATTATTATAACATATACAATTGCTACACAAGCCATACTGTAATGTAATTTAATATTACCTTTCCTTTTTAGTCTGCAGCGTTGTAATTTTCTGCAAAATTCAATGCAACATGGCAACATGGAGGCCTTCTGTACACAGTTGGTGTACAGAAATTCCCGGGAAATTTAATTTTCTGTGTGTGTGTGATTGGTTCTTTAACTGAATGCCAACTGCCCGTCGCAGTTATACGGCGGCAGGCAGCTGCTCCCAGGCAAATCGCCGTAGCTGTATGTCGCTCTCGTACACGCGGCTAGGGGGCGAGTGTGGACCGCCGGCGGTGCGCTCCCGCCCCCACTCATCAGCGGAGAAGCCAATGCATGGGGCAGGCGGCTCCGATTGCCGCCTGACACCCACGATCATTCCCCGCTGAGAGGGAAGGACGGTCACCTGTTGTAAACACAGCTGACCGTTCTCCCTGCAATGATCATAGAGCCCCTGTGATCCTTCTATATAGGAACACATGTCTCTATGGTAATTTTTTTTTAAATTGTCGCTCTTTTTTTGTTTATAGTGCAAAAATTAAAAATCACACATGTGATCAAATACCACCAAAAGAAAGCTCTATTTGTGGGAAAAAAAAAACATTAATTTTTATTTGGGCATGACCGCGCAATTGTCCATTACAGTAACGCAGTGCCGAATCGCAAAATAGGGCCTGTTCAGGAAGGGGGAAAATCCTTCCGGTCTTAAAGTGGTTAATTTTCCCAGAAATCTACATTAAGATATAAGTTAGATTTTAGGCATCCTCTACAACAAAAATGTAATTTTTGGTGGGATACTCCCAAAGGGTTAATCACTTCTAAAGGGATGCAGACAGTGCAACTTTTCTCATTAGTGCATCAGTTAAATTAATAATGAAAAAGTTACTACCATTCTGATTCCCTAAAGCAAAGAGCTATTTCTTCAGGGCAGAAACAGGTAGGACTGTGCAACAAAGTTTATTAAAATCTATGTACATTGATCACCCAGGGAGGATTGTTTTTTTTCCCCAACAAATGTGGAGTTACTCTTTAAGCCTTTACCTGGCCTGTGTCAATAATTGTCTCAAATTCACTCCGTCCTAAGAATTTCTGCTCTTGCAGATATGTAAAAAGCTATTTGAATATAAGCTGCGTACCTCCCTAAAATGTGACTTTCATTTCTGCGCTGTTTAAGGAAGTAAAGGAGGGAAGGGTTCAATCTTGAATGCACCCTTGGCCAGAGCTGTTTGGCTTTCTCTGTATCAGGAGAAATCTAAACAGTAACCGCTGTAGGAAACTGCACAAGAGTGACATTAAACAATGCTATGAGTAATAAAGGTCAAAAAGCAAGTAACACTTTGCTAGTTGTGCTGTTCTACAATGAGCAAGATTTCCCAACCATTTGTATTTTTTTGCAGTGATTGGGTTTCTTTATCCAATATACATTTCCATAGTCAGCATGCTTTCTGTGTTACATCAGGATTCAATGACTGGTATTGCAGGTTTAGTTTTGACAGTTTGATTGATTTCTCGTGAGAAAGAGGTCAACTTTATTAGCGTTCATCAAATAGGAAGGTGGAGTATGGGAGTCCCCTATCAGTGCTTGTGTTTAGGGAAGAATGGGGGTTCCCAGACTCTAGGTAAAAGTGGAAAGCCCCTTTACAAGAGAAAACAAGATCGTGTTGTGTGATGCAAAACTGTAAAATTCGAATGGTAATCTATAATTACCTATACCATCTAGTACCTGAATTCTCTTCACACAATTACAATACAGCTCTAATGATGTTTAACAGTTCAGAAAATTTCCATTTGCTAGTTTACATATTTATGGTGTGAAAGTACTTAGGAAGTGGAACAAAGTTCAGGCTATTAACATTGCTAGTTTTGTGTAGATTGGTATCTGTAATCAAGCAGCAACTTCAATTGCTGAAGGGAAAGAAGCAATAAATCGTGTGTTTAGTGACGTGGGAATTTCCCTGTGCTGTTCATGCAAAATTGCTGTATCACAAAACAAGTAAACCTAGGTACACTTTTTTTTTTAAACATTGCAGTTAATCTGACACACCCATCAGATACTTTAATGTAGATTAAAAATACAAACTGATTGGGAAAAAAAATGTTTTAAAATATAACTTATAATTATCATAATGCAATCCTAATCACTAGTACTCAGTTGTACAGTGAAATCTAGAAACACAGTCTACCAATTTTTGTTATGGCACTGCTAGTTTATATTGAAACCCATCAGAAGGGTATCCTGGGAGCTAAAAGCAAACATTTTTAAATCAAATTAGACTCTAACATAATGTGTATCATCAGGGCCATCTTAAAGAATGGGCACGCTGGGCAGTTGACCGGGGCCCCACTTGCCCTGCAACCCAGCCCCAGCAAAGCATTAGTCCTGATTCCCGTGTGCCGAACTTAGCAGGTGGCAAGCGACCTGTTGGCTCTGCACTGCTGTCTGACCACTTGGGCCGTGGAGGGGGAGCCCACAACTGCAGGAATGCCTGTCCGCCTCCACGGGAACAGGCACACACAGGGCATTTGAGTCTTGACTCCCGTCCGTGTGTGTTTACCGGACCCAGCCGCCGAACTTGGAAGCTGTCATTAGCCTGGCACTGCTGTACCAATAAATATCGCCTTATCGATAATTTGCAGTTTTATTCCCGTGGGTGATTGTGTAGGCGGGCCAGTGGTGGCCGGTGTGTTGGGAGCGCAGGGGCGCTGCCCCCCCTATCCATGCAGAGCAGTGCGCCCAAGCCCACCCATTGTGTGACAATAGCGAATGTAAATTTGCTATTGTCACACGGATCCTCCTCCTGGCCAATCGGGAAGCGGGTCCGATACACGCTTCTTGATTGGCCCGAAAGGCAAACCCCATGCCATTGGCTGGGGAGGAGGCGGGAGCCGGGAGGACTGAGGAGGACTCAAGAAGGCGCCGCCATGCTGGGGAACTGAAGCCGCAAGCCGCCGCTGGTCGGGTGTGACACTGGGGCGGGGAGGGAGCCATTGTGAACATGGACTGACAGAGCCCAGCTGGGATTCACAACTGGATCGGAACTGCCAGAGGAAGAGATCGGCTGGAGGAGAGGAGGAGAGCGGGGCACAGCCAGGTAAGGAGGATGGGGGGCATATCAGCCCATGTGTCCACCTGATGGAGAGAAACCTCCGGGAGAGGGGCTGGCTAGAGCCTGGGATGGGAGCTCAGGATTGGAATGGGGTATGTTCTGAGCTGGTAGAAGCGAAGTCCTGGTCTGGGGAAGACTGGAGGACCTGGTTGTGTTCCTGGCCAGGTTCTGATTTGGTGTAGACAGGCAAAGGTTCTGATCTGATGGAAGAAGGCAGGCGTAAGGTGCTTCCTGAGGTTTGGGGACTTTCTGGGCTGGTGGATAAGGCAGGAGTCCTGATCCTGTCGAGGTTGGGACATTGTGATCTGGTGGAAGCAAAGCTCTGGTCTGATAGACGCTTTGGTAGGTTCTGATCTAATGTAAACAGGCAAAAGGTTCTGATTTGGTGGAAGAAGGCCAGGGTTCTGAGCTGGCTTTGGTTTGGGGAACTTTCTAAGCTGGTGGGGTATGACAAGAGTTCTGTTCTGGTCAGGGTTTGGGAGGTTGGGAACATTCGAATCTGGTGAAAGCGAAGTCCTGGTCTAGGGGAAGCTTGAGGACATGGTGGAGTTCCTGGGTAGGTTCTGATTTAGTGTAGACAGGAAGAGGTTCTGATCTGGTGGAAGAAGGCAAGTGTTCTCAGCTAGCTGAGGTTTGGGGACTTCCTGAGCTTGTGGATAAGGCAAGAATTCTGATCTGGTGGAGGCAAAGTCCTGGTATGATGGAGACTGGGGTTGGAGCGCTGCAGAGCTTGTCAGGCTGTCCGGGTTACTCCAGAGAACTGTGCACCATCCCGCCGGGGCAGCCAGGACACAAAGCAGAGAAAGGGGAAGAAGACACGGAGAGGAGAACATGGGTAATTCACACTTTCTGACCCCCCACTCCATTTCATGCCTTTCTCTGCAGAGCCGCCTATGCTGGCTGCACCGAGGCTGAAGGGGGTCCCAAACTTAGCAAACTTTGTCTGTTAGGGATGCTGTAGGCTTCTGCTGCAGTACACAAGCTAGCGGATCGTGAGCAATATATATATATATATATATATATATATATATATATATATATATATACAGTGGGTACGGAAAGTATTCAGACCCCCTTAAATTTTTCACTCTTTGTTATATTGCAGCCATTTGCTAAAATCATTTAGGTTCATTCTTCTTCCTCATGAATGTACACATAGCACCCCATACTGACAGAAAAACACAAATTTGTTGACATTGTTGCAGATTTATTAAAAAAGAAAAACTGAAATATCACATGGTCCTAAGTATTCAGACCCTTTGCTGTGACACTCATATATTTAACTCAGGTGCTTTCCATTTCTTCTGATCATCCTTGAGATGGTTCTACACCTTCATTTGAGTCCAGCTGTGTTTGATTATACTGATTAGACTTGATTAGGAAAGCCACACACCTGTCTATATAAGACCTTCCAGATCACAATGCATGTCAGAGCAAATGAGAATCATGAGGTCAAAGGAACTGCCTGAAGAGCTCAGAGACAGAATTGTGGCAAGGCACAGATCTGGCCAAGGTTACAAAAAGATTTCTGCTGCACTTAAGGTTCCTAAGAGCACAGTGGCCTCCATAATCCTCAAATGGAAGACGTTTGGGACGACCAGAACCCTTCCTAGAGCTGGCCGTCCGGCCAAACTGAGCTATCGGGGGAGAAGAGCCTTGGTGAGAGAGGTAAAGAAGAACCCAAAGATCACTGTGGCTGAGCTCCAGAGATGCAGTCAGGAGATGGGAGAAAGTTGTAGAAAGTCAACCATCACTGCAGCCCTCCACCAGTCGGGGCTTTATGGCAGAGTGGCCAGACGGAAGCCTCTCCTCAGTGTAAGACACATGAAAGCCCGCATGGAGTTTGCTAAAAAACACCTGAAGGACTCCAAGATGGTGAGAAATAAGATTCTCTGGTCTGATGAGACCAAAATAGAACTTTTTGGCCTTAATTCTAAGCGGTATGTGTGGAGAAAACCAGGCACTGCTCATCACCTGTCCAATACAGTCCCAACAGTGAAGCATGGTGGTGGCAGCATCATGCTGTGGGGGTGTTTTTCAGCTGCAGGGACAGGACGACTGGTTGCAATTGAGGGAAAGATGAATGCGGCCAAGTACAGGGATATCCTGGACAAAAACCTTCTCCAGAGTGCTCTGGACCTCAGACTGGGCCGAAGGTTTACCTTCCAACAAGACAATGACCCTAAGCACACAGCTAAAATAACGAAGGAGTGGTTTCACAACAACTCCGTGACTGTTCTTGAATGGCCCAGCCAGAGCCCTGACTTAAACCCAATTGAGTATCTCTGGAGAGACCTAAAAATGGCTGTCCACCAACGTTTACCATCCAACCTGACAGAACTGGAGAGGATCTGCAAGGAGGAATGGCAGAGGATCCCCAAATCCAGGTGTGAAAGACTTGTTGCATCTTTCCCAAAAAGACTCCTGGCTGTATTAGATCAAAAGGGGGCTTCTACTAAATACTGAGCAAAGGGTCTAAATACTTAGGACCATGTGATATTTCAGTTTTTCTTTTTTAATAAATCTGCAACAATGTCAACAATTCTGTGTTTTTCGGTCAGTATGGGGTGCTATGTGTACATTCACAAGGAAGAAGAATGAACCTAAATGATTTTAGCAAATGGCTGCAATATAACAAAGAGTGAAAAATTTAAGGGGGTCTGAATACTTTCCGTACCCACTGTATATATATATATATATATATAGCACCTGCAGCTACATAGAGCTGTGATTGCTGAGGTAAGTGCACTGGTCTCGTGCGGGGGGAGGACACACTTACTCTGGCATCTCTGCATTGAAAGGGGGCACGCTGGCATCTCTGCATTGAAAGGGGGCACGATGATCTCTGCATTGAAGGGGGCATGATGATCTCTGCATTGAAGGGGGCACGCTGGTCTCTCTGCTTTGAAAGGGGGCACACTATACCTTGATTACTGAAGGCCCCTTTCACACTTTTGTGACCTCAAAGTAACGCAATTTTTTACAGCGTTTTTTGCCGCAAAGCAATCCCTATTACATTTTTCTGTTTGCGCCCCCCCATACATTTTGAGCACCAGCCGCCACTGGGTGGGGCCCCAGTGCACTGCATTGCCTGGGGCCCTTTAACGCTCTTAAGATGGCACTGTGTATCATGTAGACAATGTGCTAAGGTGTAAATTGCAATAAATAGAGAGAAAGTGGAGGTGTTACAACAGCTAAGCAAACCCTTCCATCTAACAGGGAAAATTACTAGTTCCATAAACAAGGTTTAGTATATGGACATTTTTCTATATATGTATGAATTTATTTAAATGTTTTCCCCAGTCGCTCAAATAAGGAGTGTTTAAATATGAAGTATATCTAGTAACAATTACAGTATACATACTGTAGTTGTGTCCTAGGGTGTATATGGCTTGTAATCCCTGAGATATAGGTAAAACCCATACTGTATCTAGAAATTGTACAGGGAAATCCAGGGCATCTTTCCACATATTAAGAGGTGAAGTGAATCTACTGTATTATTTGCCTGTACTGAAGAAAGTAACAAGTTCACTTTACTGGGTGACATTTAAGCAGGCTGTCATGGCCTTTCCTGCACCTTATCCAATCTGATCTATGGCCAAAGCCATCTACCTTTCCTGCACCCCAATCAACCTGATATATTGCCAAAGCTATCTGCCTTTCCTGTACCCCAGCCAAACTGGTCAATGGCCAAGACCATTTGTCTTTCCTGCACCTTAGCCAACCTGATCTATGGCCAAGGCCATCTGAGATCCCTGCGTTTTGAACTGCTGAGCACGTACGGCTAAACACACTTCCCCAGCTCACATGACATGAAGCTCAGGCCTGGACATTATGCAAAAAAAATATTACACCCGGAACAGCAAGCCAAGTGTTTGGCTAGTGGTTGCAATAAGTTCTTATTAAAAGGAGGTTGTAACGGCGCTACCTTAAAATGAGTAAGTGCTTTTATAAGTGCCAACTTAAAATAAAGTGCCAATAAAGTAAAACTGTGTCATAAAAATCGTTGGTTTGAAATAAAGTGCACTGGTGTGACAAAGTTAGCTGATTATTAACCTGGGCCCATAAGGTGTGACTTTATAAAGTGCAAGTGCTGTGCTGCATATACTCAATGAGTATGAAACAATGAGTTCCCAAGGTGCGTTTATTTCGTGATAGCCGTTAATAACTTCAGCGAATCATATTAACATACATAAATAAACCAGTGATTATGTATTCAATGCATAAAAAACAGTGAACATAAATTATATCTGTGCTGTGCGTGGCGTTTTTATTGCCACTTATGTGAAAAGTAACAAGTTATATGAAAGAAAGAAATAAATGAAAATAAAGAAATGGGGTTGCAATTCTTTTGTACATCCACTAGATGTCGCCCCTAAGTATACGACCTGTACTTGAGGAAGAATGGTCGATTGCTTCCAGGGTCCTCCAGTGAGCCGAACTTGGCTTTTAGTACCTCAAATTGGAAGAGAAAGGCCCCATGATGCAGTGTATATTTGTAGCGTGGAAAAGAGAGCAGAAAACTCACGTTTGAGGCTGCGTAGGGTCAGCGGTGACGGCCGGGAAGCTTCCGCGTTCCACGGCCCAGGCTCCGAAACCGGAAGTGACGTAATGACGTTACGATTCCGCCCTACGCGTTTCGTCAGAGGATGTCTGCTGGAGCGGCGGAGACTGCCCTCAGAGAGGGGTCTAATTCAACCCACAGAAAGGGGCCCAATTCCACCCACAGAACACCCACAGAAAGGGGCCCAATTCCACCCACAGAACACCCACAGGAAGGAGTACTATTCCACCCACAGAAAGGGATGCAATACTGCCCTCAGAGAGGGGTCTAATTCCACCCACAGAGGACCCACAGAAAGTTGACACTATTCCACCAGCAGTTAACACACAGAAATGTGGCATTATGCTAGTGAGTAAAGGTATTAATTATTCATTTAAAAAAATTATAGTCAAGTTTTCTTTAGTATCTACAATATAAAGATAGGCAGCAGCATAGAATTGGGCCAAAAACAAAGAACAATCTTGTGTTAGAGCACTTTCAACAGCCCTAGTAGGCCATACATTTACAAAATAAAAATGTTATGAATGCATGACATAATGGTTTTAGTAAAGGAGTGCAACACAGCTTAACAGCTATTTTTAGGCAACAGAATTCCACAATTTGAGAAGGTAATTCAAATGTCAATGCCTCCCAAATACAGATTACTATAAAAAATATTAGATGAAAAAAAGTTTATTTGCAAAAGAAAAAATAACAAACATGTTAAAATGTAAAATATTAAAAGGAAATGACCTTATACAACCACTGACATGTGCGATAAATTACCCCATTGCAAAATGAGTTAGTTACTGAACAATCGACAAAATACCGCATTTGTTATTTAATGCGAATTAAATTTTCACAACTGATTTACTGCATGCTTGATTTTACCATCATTTATTTTCCATGATTTAACTCTAAGTGAATTGACCCCATGATCCTAAAGGAGCAGTGGTCTATATTTGTATTATGTTCAAAAACATACCTTGAAATATTTTATATCCAATATAAGTAAAGATAGCCGCAGATAGAACCTGGACAGCTGTAACTATGATCATCTGCAAAAAGCTGTCTTCATTGGACACGGGGTCTTGTGAAACTGTTTGAAGGGAAAGAGACATTCATTATTTGTTCTCTTCACATACCTTACAGAATTCTTGAAGTAGGTCATACTTAATATATAGAACACCCTTTCTTGCATCATCAAGAAATCTGACTTCAGGGAGTTAAGGTGTAATGTTTGCTTTATAAATGGCAATTTTTTTTTAACACATAATAATAGAATATAGTCATGTTGACATGTGCCCATTTGACTAAAGGGAAATGTGAATTTTATTGACAATATAGAAATCAGTTGTTTAGGTAATTAAAGAAATTTAACAACTTAACAATATGCAAAAAAAAAAAAAAGCACAGAAAAATCTGGTATTTTAAATGCTTAATTGTAGCTGTTTTATTTTCCATATATAATCCTTTTTTCACATGCAAAGTGCATTTGAACATGCTAGAAATATTGACTTTGCATGTCAAAGCCCACTCCTTTTGTGTGAGTGTTCAATTGCTGTCTGTGCTGGCCCAGCTCCTTGCCTCCCTACATAACCTGTTATGTAGCTGCCAGTGGAGAGCTGTAGGGGAATACTACTGAGTGTCCTTTCAGTGACATCTCTGAGTCTTCTGGGAATACATACAGCATCAGTCTTGGTGCTTTTTGATGTATACACAAGGGTGGCTTTTACACTTACATAACGTGCACAAAATACATTATATACACATACAATCTTATGTGAAATTTTCTCAGTTAAATCATGCGGATTGGCAGGAAAGGTTTAAACAGGTGTAACAGGTATACTGCTAATGCTTCATGCGACCAAAGTATTTTTGTGTTTCTTTCTGTTAACCCTGCTCATCTACAGCATGCCAAGATGGAGCTACCACATACACCCCCACCAGAAAAAATCGAATTCCTATATGTGTGGATGAGATTTCAAGCTCATTCACACCAGCAGTTCCAGTGCAATAACAAAACAAAAACTTGTATAATATATCCTGTAATTTTATTTTCCTGGTGCCTATCCATGGCAGCATACGAGTGATGGTAGCCCTGTCTACTTCTGCCCACAGGACCAGTGCATAGCTATAAAAAGTTAACACCCACACAACAGCCCATTCCCTGTACATCGCTAGGAATGAACTGGGTAGGTTTGGTATGCTGCCATTGATAGACACCAGGAAAAGAAAATGACAGCAAGTATGATCCAATTTTCTGTTTTCCTGGTGCCTCCATGGCAGTATGTGTGTGATAGATCAATAACTAGCTATCAGGATGGGAAGCTTTAGCAAATTCTATCATAAGAAAGTGAATAAGCTATTGTCTTTCTGTGAAAGACAGGTGTAGTGAGGACTACTAAACCATCAGTAGTGCTGAAAGAATGCACCATAACAGAACCCAATTGGCTCCCCTGCCTTATGTGTTAGCTGACATCTCTGCATAAGGTGCCCATGATGTTCAGATGCTGCTGGAGGAACATACAGCAATTACTTACAGTGGTTGCAGCCCGGCAATATAGTGGGACCTTAGAATTAACTTCAGGAACCGCAAGGTGATTGTGCGCTGGAGCCTTCTACCATTGTTGGTTTCTAAGGAGCTAGGTATAGCTACTTTGCCTAGCTAATGACTGTTTGCAAGTTTGCCATCAGTGATCTGGATGTATTGAAGGAGTACTTCATCTAAGTCGGACAAAACAATCTCACTACGGGATAGGCAAACAAATGCCCACAGGCTCTTGATGTCAAGACAACAGCAAGGCTGTGAACTTCCTGCGTATATTTCTTATACCAGATGCTGGCTTCAGATAAGGGTGAATGTCCGCCTGGTAGAAAAAAAAAAAAAAAATGAGCACCATCCGCAATACCCTCCCAATCCACACAAACATTCATATCCCCAGGACAGACCCCCGGAGGGCATCCCCTCAAGGGGATATGCTCCCAAAGCCTGCCCCAAAAATTACAGCACAAATGAAAAAAGGACAATGAACAGCACCAAAATGCTCCAGCAGCAAGTGCGTCAATCAGCCCACAATCACCCCGAGCCCATAATAGAACACAGGGAGAGTGAGGATAGAAGCCTAGATGGCAGCCTTGCCGATCTGAGAAACTGTAGTCTGCAGCCAACAACTCAGGATGCACTCAGATTTAGTAGAGTGCATCTTCTCAGGACAGGGTGGAACCCAAACCCTAAACCATGGAGTCGGTTAATGGTCTGCTGAGTCAACTTGACATGATGGAGCTAGAAAAACAAAACATCAGTATAGGATCCTTCTTAAAATACAAGAGGAAAGTAAAGGCTGATAGGTAAACTTTCCAACATAAACACATCCAACCAAGAGATGGAAACTTCCTTTGGGTGAACTGGATGCAGATTAAAAGAACTGAATAAAGATGTTTGAGGAGACAGATAGGAAACTAACTGAAGCATGATGGAGAAATGGGTTCTAACAACCTTGTCTTATGTTAAAACTGTGAAAGGTTCCATGCCAGACAAGGTCACCAGTTTTGAACAGTCACCTCCCCAGGTGAAGACTACGAGTGGACTACTTAAGATCCCACAAAGTCACATGGACAGGAATATTAAAAGCTGAATGCTGACCTAAGCCTAGCTGCAGGAGAGGACTAGTCCAGCAAAGAAAGCAATCACCACATGTCCAGCAATAGATTTAACATGAAGAAGTAAACCTCCCGGCTTACCATCAAGGGATTCTTAGACTCCATGGTGCTCAAAATTTGAGCTTCAATTAGCAAGCTGTCAAAGGCAGCTTGAAGCTGTATGGCAAAACACATTCCCTGGGAACAAATGATCCTGATCCAGTAACTGTCTGGCGCTCCTTTTAGGTTGGCACACCACATCTGCCTGGATCAGTGGCGGATCCAGGAGGGAGCAACGGGTCATTTGCCCCCCACCCCCCCCCCCCCCTGAGAATATTTGACACTCCAGTCCAGAGCCAGACCAGTCACCAGTGAGTCCCCAAGCTCAAATGTCCCAGCCCAGGCCAGCAGCGGCGGCGGAACTGCCGCGCCGCTGGCCTGTACGCAGTGCACTGGTAGCTATCGCCGCCCGGCGTCTAGCAACCAGTGACGTCACCTGAGGAGGAGAGTGAGGCCCCAGCATTCACTGCGGAGCCTCCTTCCTCCTCTGCTACGCGCCAAGTGGAGTGTTGGCTCCATCCACCTCCTCCCTCCAGCTACTCCAGGCCAGGCCAGCACAGCACAGTGAGTCTGAGTGTCAGGCTCAGCCTAAAAACGTGAGTAGGAGCAGTTCTGGGGACCCTGATGTGGGATGGGGCTCTGTGGGGACCCTGATATGGGATGGGGGGGGCTCTGTGGGGACCCTGATGTGAGGGAGGGCTCTGTGGGGACCTTGATGTGGGGGACGCTCTGTGGGGACCCTGGTGTGGTATGGGGGGCTCTGTGGGGACCCTGATGTGAGATGGGGGTGGGGGCTCTGTGGGGACCCTGATGTGAGATGGGGGGGCTCTGTGGGGACCCTGATATGGGATGGGGGCTCTGTGGGGACCGTGATGTGAGGGGGGCTCTGTGGGAACCCTGATGTGGGGGGGCTCTTTGGGGACCCTGATGTGAGGTGGCGGGTGCTCTGTGGGGACCCTGAGGTGAGGGGGGGCTCTGTGGGGACCCTGATGTGGGGGGGCTCTGTGGGGACCCTGATGTGGGGGCGGGCTCTGTGGGGACCCTGATGTAGGGGGGGCTCTGTGGGGACCCTGATGTGAGGGGGGCTCTGTGGGGAACCTGATGTGGGGGGGCTGTGTGGGGACCCAGATTTGAGGTGGGGGGCGCTCTGTGGGAACCCTGATGTGAGGGGGGCTCTGTGGGGACCCTGATGTGGGGGGGCCTCTGTGGGGACCCTGGTGTGAGGGGGGCTCTGTGGGGACCCTGATGTGAGGGGGGGGGGGTTCTGTGGGGACCCTGATGTAAGTGGGGCTCTGTGGGGACCCTGATGTAAGGAGGGGGCTCTCTGGGGACCCTGATGTGAGGAGGGCTCTGTGGGGACCCTGATGTAAGAAGGGGCTCTCTGGGGACCCTGATGTAAGGAGGGGGCTCTCTGGGGACCCTGATGTTAGGAAGGGACCCTCTGGGGACTATGATATGAGGAGGGGGCTCTCTGGGGACCCTGATGTAAGGAGGGGGCTATCTGGGGACCCTAATGTAAGGAAGGGACCCTCTGGGACCCTGATGTGAGGAGGGGGCTCTATGGGGACTCTGATGTAAGGAGGGCTCTGTGGGTACCCTGATTTAAGGAGGGGGCTCTGTGGGGACCCTGATGTGAGTAGGGCTCTCTGGAGACCCTGATGTAAGGAGGGGCTCTCTGGGGACCCTGATGTAAGGAGAGCTCTCTGGGGACCCTGATGTAAGGAGGGGGCTCTCTGGGGACCCTGATGTGAGGGGGGGCTCTCTGGGGACCCTGATGTAAGGGGGGGCTCTCTGGGGACCCTGATGTAAGGAGGGGGCTTTCTGGGGATCCTGATGTAAGGAGGGGGCTCTCTGGGGACCCTGATGTAAGGAGGGGGCTCTCTGGGGACCCTGATGTGAGGGGGGCTCTCTGGGGACCCTGATGTAAGGGGGGCTCTCTGGGGACCCTGATGTAAGGAGGGGGCTCTCTGGGGAACCTGATTTAATGAGGGGGGCTCTAGGGACCCATATGTAATTGGGGGGCTCTCTGGGGACCCTGATGTAAGGAGAGGGGGCTATATGGGGACTCTGATGTAACAAGGAGGGTGCTGGGGTCCCTGATGTAAGGAGGGGGGCTCTCTGGGGACTCTGATGTAACAAGGAGGGCTCTTGGGACCCTGATGTAAGTTGGGGGGGCTCTGGGGACCCTGATGTTAGTAGGGGGGCTCTCTAAGGGCCCTGATGTAACAAGGTGCAACTCTGGGGACCCTGATGTAAGGAGGAGGGCTCTAGGGACCCTGATGTAATGAGGGGGGCTCTGGGGACCCTGATGTAATGAGGGGGCTCTGGAGACCCTGATATAATAAAGAGAGGGCTCTGGGGCCCTGATGCATGGGAGGGTGGCTCAGGGGACCCTAATGTAAGGGGTGGGGTGGCCCAGGGCACCTTAATGTAAAGAGGGTGGTGCTGGAGACCCTGGAGTTAGGGGGGAGGGTGACTCTGGGGACCCCAATGTAAGGAGGGTGACTCTGGGGACATAAGGGGGATGGTTCTTTGAAGTAAGGGGGAGGACTCTGATAGAGAGGGGGGATGGGGATTTATGATGTAAGGGGGGACATTACTGTAAACAAGGGGGCTTGTCCTGGCTGCAGCACTCTTATCTGTTATTTTGTTTGATAGACTGGCTTCTGATAAACAGTCCTTGCAGTGACTGCAATGCTGATCAGTGTATTCTGACAGTGGGGGAATCCTGATGTCAGAATATAGAGACACAACAGGGAGGATTTCCCCATTCAACTTGGAATTTATGGATGGGGAAATGTATTCCCTTTATTTTGTTCAGCTGGCTGGCTGAGTGAAAAATACTGAACCATGTATGGCGAGCTTGAAGCCCCGTACACACGTACCGATGGTCGGCTTACAAATGTTCCTCTTTTCTCCCCGGGATGTCGGTGTCTGCTGAAAAGTGCAAAGACAGCACAAGGACAGCACAAGAATTTTGTCCGCCGACTGCAGAAGTGATGTCATGTAATGGTTAACTTTCCCTGTGTTTTCTATTTTCTGAGCATGCCCAGTCTTGCAAATCTGCGGTCTGTCGGCCGAATTGTGTACTGACAGGCGAACAATCGTCCGTTCTGGTGTCGGCATACAAATATTTTCATGTTTGCACGAAAGACTTTTGTCCGCGGATTGTGCGCAGACATCTGTCGGAGGCACCATACTAACACGCGTACAATCGGCAGATCCTTCGTCCACCGACGTTTGTATGCCGACGATCGGTACGTGTGTACGGGCCTTAACTCATGGCCCCTTTACTCTATACATTATGATGTTTTGTATGTTACTTACTCCTCCTGACCCCTGTACTCTACACAGTATGTTGTACATTACATAGCCCTGACCAAAGTGTTTATTGTCCCAACAGTTGCAGGTTTTAATGAAGATCTTCTTTAAGGAAGGCTCAGTGATCAGTTTCCTATGCGAAGTAAAGAATATGTGATGGAAACATTACATTTTTTTAAAAATGATCATTCATTCTGAGGTTTATATATATCTATAAAATGGTAACCTGTGGCACAGTGATTAGGAGAATTTTGTGGCACAAGGATTGTGGTATGTGTGTGCATTGTATACAGCGAGTAGGCACAGATTCTGTTTAATCGCCCCCCTTTAAGCCCTTTCCACTTTTAGCTGGGTACACACTTAAAAGAAAAGTACGGGGAAAGTTTGTTTGGCTGTACTTCTATGGATCACAGGAGTGCAATACAGTTCGTTTTGCAATACAGTTCTGTAAGCAACAACTTATTTTCTGGCAGTGCCCCTCCCGAGACTAGACTCTGAATCCGCCCCTGGCCTGGATCAGCCGGGAACACCGGAATGCTTTCCATTCTGAACATGTGAGACAAATGAGGGAAGGAAGTGCTGGTCAAAAACAGTTTCCTGTGGTTCTTACTTTTTGACACTTTTTTGTGTGAATGGGTAGGGGTACTATGATACCCATTCACATGGGGGGCCAGGATCTTGGGGCCCCCTTGTAAAGGGGGCTTCCAGATTCCGATAAGCCCCCACCCGCTGACCCCGACAACCACAGCCCTGGGTTGTTGGGAAGAGGCCCTTGTCCCCACCAACATGGGGGCAAGGTGCTTTGGGAAGCAGATCCCATGTTGAGGGCAAGCAGCCTGGTATAATTCAGGAAGGGGGTTTTTACCCCAATTTTTTTTAATTTACTTTTTTTTATATTTTATTTAAATTCATCTCTCAGCAGGGAAGCCTTAACAACCTGTTGACTGTACGCTCGGCGGGCGAACGTCCCGCTAAGTGGTGAGAAAGTTCAGGCGAGTACCTGAATTGGTGATGTTCAGGCCAAACTTACGCTGGGCCCAAACCATTCCCCCATCCCTAGTGGTACCTGAACACTGTAACCCCTCACAGTTACTCTTGCTGGGTTTAGGAACCGGCCCTGCTGTTAAAAATTTGAAAAAAAAATGAAATTACATGCACCTGTCAAACAAGTGCAGGAAAATTGGGTGTTGGTGAAGCTTGAACACTGTAACCTGTTTTATTATTGTTCTTTTTTGGGGTTGACTTTTATAACTGTCAGTGTAGTAGTCTTAAGAGCAGTGGCTTCCGATATTAAGGACACCCTGACAATTGCTGACTTAAAGCACAATATTCAAACAATGTGCCTTCGGATGGATGAACTTGAAGAAACTACTTCCCGCCATGAAGCTGACATTCTCCTCACAAAAATAACATCAGCACACTCCACTCAAATGAGAGAGATGCAGAGACACCTCGTGGATTTAGATAACAGGGGCCACAGACACAATTTAAGAGTCAGAGGTATACCAGAAAGTGTTGAACAAAGCCAGCTATCATAAACCACAAGCAATATTTTTAATGATATTCTGGGAAGACCCCCTGACTCCGCTATCAATTTTGAGAGACTTCACAGAGAGCTCAGACCTAGGGGCTGGGAGACTGACCCTCTGAGAGATGTGGTCTGTTGATTGGTTAGCTTCAGACTGAAGGAAGATATATTGAGAAGAGCCCGCGACAGGAGAGAAATTACATTACAAGGATCTAAAGTAAAGATTTCACCAATTACGCTCCAGAAAAGGAGAGACCTCAGACCCTTATTGGAGCTTCTACGCTCCAGAACCATCATATACAGATGGAAATTTCCGTTCTGCCTATTCGCATCCCATCAAGGTCGGTCAGCCTCTTTGCGCACACCTGCTGATCTCCGGTCCTTCTGTGATTCTCTCAATCTCCCGATGATTGAACTCCCAGACTGGGAAAACACACCTACCATCCGCCGCTTCATCTCAGTGGACACCATCCCGGAGTGTGAAGATCATCAACTAAGAAGACAGAGATCTCCCTCACCAAGGTCCAATCATTCCCTGACTCCCTATCCACATAGAGGATACAGCCCCACGGCTCCTCCAGTTCATCAGAGACCTCGTTACTAGATACTCAATAACAAGCATTACATTGGTAAAGGCTGCCTTTTCTCCTGCAGATACAATGTATTATGTGTAAGCTTTTTTTTTTTTTTAGATCTCTCTGCTGTCCCCTGCACCTCCGGCTTTAACATACCAGACCCCGAAAGAAATTGTGAAACAACATCAAAGATTATCCCCTGAAGGGAATAGATTCCTTACTGATATATACCTGATTTGCAATTGTAACAGACTGCGGTAAGCATCTCTCATAATAACTCTGCCCCTAGTAACTAGCTATTCCTCCTGAATATATCTTCATTGCACATAATGATTGCTTTCTACTGAGAGCCCAGTCAATTCATCAGTATAAGGCACAGACGAGCTAGACACTATTTACTTTGTTATTACAATAATAAGGGTATTATGCTGGGACATGAGCATCAGCATGTATTACCAGTTACTCTTACGCTGAATTTCACTGGTATGCCCTCCCTTTCTGTATGTTTATGCTCCCACATTACAGTAGGCAAAGGCAGAAGATACTAGTTATGTCAGCAAAACCTTCCTACCTTACCTCACAACACATGCCTATCCATTCAGGTTGTTTGTTTTCATTATCTAGTTCAGTGGTTCTTAACCTGGGTTCGGTGAGTCAGGGGGGGCAACAGGGCAACTGCTCCCCCCGAAAAAATATTACTGATTGTGAGGCCAACCCCCCCCCCCCCCCGGGAAATCAGAGCTGCGGTCGGGACGACTCACAACCATTACACATAGACACTTGACGCTCTGCCCCCTGTACCTCCCCCAGCAGGTTTCCAGCCTATCTCCTGCAGGCTGCTTGCTGCTTGAGTGGGCAGGATGGGGATGTACCTGACCACGGAGATCGCGCCCGCCTGGAAGAGGGAAGTGTGAGCAGCTGAGCAGAGGGAGCCGAGTGAATGTTCCTGGAGGTAGGCTCAGCTAGCTGTACATGGTGGATTAGTTTGCAAGCACCTCTATGCTAAGTCTGCTGAGTTACTGCAGCTTAGCATAGAGGTTCTGTTAGCTGACAAATGGAAATGCATGTCCTTTTCATTTAGCTCAATAAGCATTGTGAATGCCCCCTGGTGTGTGCCCTCCTGATACCCCATGGTATGCCCTTTCAACACCTCCCCCCCCCCAGTGTGTGTCCTCCTGACACCCCATGGTATGCCCTCCCACCCCCCCAGTGTGTGCCCCCCTGACACCCCATGGTATGCCCTCCCAACACCTCCCCCCAGTGTGTTCCCTCTTGACACCCCATGGTATGTCCTCCTAACCCCCCCAGTGTGCCCTCCTGATACCCCATGGTATGCCCTCCTAACACCTCCCCCCAGTGTGTGCCCTCCTGACACCCCATGGTATGCCCTCCCAACCCCCCACCCCAGTGTGTGCCCTCCTGACACCCCATGGTATGCCCTCCCAACCCCCCCCCCCCAAGTGTGTGCCCCCCTGACACCCCATGGTATGCCCTCCCACCCCCCCCGTGTGTGCCCTCCTGATACCCCATGGTATGCCTTCCCAACCCCCCCCCAGTGTGTGCCCTCCTGGCTCCCCCAGTGTGTGCCCTCCCAGCCACTGATGTGTGCCGTCCTGACACCCAGTGTGTGGCCTCCTGACTCTCCACTGGTGTGTGCCCTCACTACCCTCCCCCACAGTGTGTGTCCTCCTGACAATCCCCCCAGTGTATGCCCTTCCAACCCCCTGGTGTGTGCCCTCCTGACCCCCCCCCGCCAGTGTGTGCCCTCCTGACCCTCCCCTGGTGTGTGCCCTCCCAGCCCCCTGGTGTGTGGATTTACTGATCCCTGTACACTTTCCTATCCTCTGTCCTGTCAACTCCTGTCCTCTGCCCTATTCTCTGTACACCGTCCTACAGCCTACTGACCACTCTATCCTTCCCTACAATCAACTGACCCATATACACTGCCCTACATGCTACTGGCCTCTGTACACTGCCCTACATCCTACTGACCTTTCTACACCGCCCTAAAAACTACTGACCCCTATACACTGCCCTACATGCTACTGACCTCGCTACACTGCCCTACAAACTACTGAGCACTGTACACTACCCTACAAACTACTGACCACTGCACTCTGCCCTACAAACTACTCACTACTGCCCACTGCCATACAGCCTACTGACCTCTGTACGCTGCCCTGCAGCTTACTGACCTCTGTACGCTGCCCTACAGCCTACTGACCTCTGTACGCTGCCCTACAGCCTACTGACCTCTGTACACTGCCCTACAGCCTACTGACCTCTGTACACTGCCCTACAGCCTACTGACCTCTGTACGCTGCCCTACATACTACTGACCTCTGTACATTTTACTTTGTATGATACATTTAATTCAGTTCTGTAAACAGCACCTTATTTTCTGGCAGTGCCCCTCCCGAGACTAGACTCATAAAATCATATTTTATTTTTCCAATTAAGAAGGGTTCGGTGAATGCTCATATGAAGCTGGTGGGGTTCAGTACCTCCAACAAGGTTAAGAACCACTGATCTAGTTACAACCAGGTTAAGGCGTGAATCTTATTCCCGAAATTCTCATTTCCCTGTGGAGATTGGATTCCCTCCATCCCTCACCAATCACCCCTTCAGTTGGATACCTCCATTCACACAATTGAGCTTAGAGTTTTATCATTATCATTTGCAAAACTAATTTGCTTTATAAACAGGCATAAGTCTTTATTTTTATGCTCAAGAGTCCATGGGGGGAAAAAAAAATAAATAAAAAAGATAAAATAATAAATAAAAATGTTATATATGGTCATGGATGTGTCGGGACACAGGGAGAAAAAAACTGTAGCTTGTTTTATATTTATATTGGATCTCTGTTTTTGCAAACATTTTAAGAATCTATTGATTATATGTTGAAATAAGTTTTCTTTTTGGTGAATTACTACTGTTACCATAGATATTGGGAACTGTTCTGTTGAGCTTACAACCCCTCTATTCACACCTTTCACTCTACAGCCATTGTCCTCTACAAACTATACCCAGGTAGACTTCAAAAGGATTAGAGTACTTTTTTTATTTTTTTTCACTGCTCGGTCCTTCGAAGTCTCACCTCAGCGGGATTACCCCTGACTTATACCGGTACACATCACTTAAGGACAGGTTGAATAATTTAATCCCTGAGGAAGTCACGTAATATTGTGACATAACGTGTAGGAACCCGGAAGTGACGTTACGGAACGGGACGGAGGTCCCCAGCGCTTGTCCGAATACAGCAAGCAGCGTATTTACATGTAAGTCTGCTATATTTTTATAAATAAAAATTGTTATATACTGCACCATGATGGCCCCAATGTTTTAATGAGCCTTAAGGAGCAGATTCACAAAATCACCAAACCGAACCAGGGAGGATCCAGAAAAAGCCCCCACAAGAAGCCCACCATAGTTAAAGGAGACTAACACAGACCAGGAGACACCGTGATTCCCCTAGAAGGAGCAGGACTACGCGGTGATAAGGACCAGAGGGAACCACACAGGTCCAATCATACAAGTGTATTATTGACCTCATTGAGGTGAGAATTTAGAGCACCTAGAAGTGTGATCACTGAAAAGAACTCCCAATCACAGAAACTAAAGGTTGAGGAAGATAATCAACACTACCAATCACCCAATTGATTATTCTTTAACGGGACATTATTTATTTATTTATTTTGTTGAGATTATGTATACAGCACCTATATCATCACACCAAGATATATATGTGGTATAGAAGGAAGCACTTAAACTAAAGGTCACGTGTATATATCTTTTTAAGGATGCACATTTTCACTTTAAGCTATTAAGCACAATGTATTTATTTGGTTATTGTGATTAAGACACCAGCACATTATTTAATTTTATTAATGTGATTATTTAATGAAGTAATATTTGCACGAGTGATTTGCACATCTATGAAACACAGAGAAGCACCTTATATACTTGAATTAATTTATATATGTGTTTTTGCAGAAAACGCACATTAGCACTTTATATACCTGAATTAATTTATATCTGTGAATTGTAAGAAGTTCAGTTTAAATACCCTGACAGCGCAGTACAACCAGTGGCGCCCCCCCCCCCCCCCCAATCATCTTCAAAGAAAAAAAAAAATCATCTTCAAAGAAAAAAAAAATTACCATGTAGTCCACTATGGGGCGCCGGACTTGCTGGCTATGGGGGTGTGGGGTTTGGCATCCCACGTGGGCCCAGGCAGAGGCGCCGATTGGCGGCCGTTCTGGGTGTCACCGGGGCGCAAGCAATGCGCCCCGACACTCCCCACTAGTCCTGTCCTGGCTGTGATTGGTCCAGACTCCAGCGTGCATCAGTCACTCACCGTCACCGCCCGACTCCGTCACCTTCCCGCCGGTTCCCGCCGCCGTCAGAATGAAGAGGACTCGAGGAGAGGAGCAGCGCGCCGTGGACGTCTTGCAGGCAGTGTGAGTGTGGAGTGTCAGGGTCGAGTCAGCGAGCCAGCCCAGGAGAGCAGGTAACTGAACAGTGATTGAAGCCATTGCAGCGCGATGCCATGACCTGTGACATGACATGTGACATGACCTGTGACATGCCTGTGCCATGCCTGTGCCATGACCTGTGACATGACCTGTGACATGCCTGTGCCATGGCCTGTGACATGACCTGTGACATGCCTGTGCCATGACCTGTGCCATGACCTGTGACATGCCTGTACCATGACCTGTGCCATGCCCTTACCATGACCTGTGACATGCCTGTACCATGACCTGTGCCATGCCCTTACCATGACCTGTGCCATGCCCTTACCATGACCTGTGACATGCCCTTACCATGACCTGTGCCATGCCTGTGCCATGACCTGTGACATGCCTGTGCCATGACCTGTGCCATGCCCTTACCATGACCTGTGACATGCCTGTACCATGACCTGTGTCATGCCTGTACCATGACATGTGCCATGCCTGTGCCATGACCTGTGACATGCCTGTACCATGACCTGTGCCATGCCCTTACCATGACCTGTGCCACGCCCTTACCATGACCTGTGCCATGCCTGTACCATGACCTGTGTCATGCCTGTACCATGACCTGTGTCATGCCTGTACCATGACCTGTGACATGCCTGTACCATGACCTGTGCCATGCCCTTACCATGACCTGTGCCATGCCCGTACCATGCCTGTGTCATGACCTGTGACATGCCTGTACCATGACCTGTGACATGCCTGTACCATGACATGTGCCATGCCTGTGCCATGACCTGTGACATGCCTGTGCCATGACCTGTGACATGCCTGTACCATGACCTGTGCCATGCCCTTACCATGACCTGTGCCATGCCTGTACCATGACCTGTGTCATGCCTGTACCACGACCTGTGACATGCCTGTACCATGACCTGTGCCATGCCCTTACCATGACCTGTGCCATGCCTGTACCATGCCTGTGTCATGACCTGTGACATGACCTGTGACATGCCTATACCATCACCTGTGGCTTGCATGTACCATGACCTGTGCCATGCCCTTACCATGACCTGTGACATGCCTGTACCATGACCTGTGCCATACCTGTGCCATGACCTGTGAAATGCCTATACCATCACCTGTGACATGCATGTGCCATGACCTGTGACATGCCTGTACCATGACCTGTGCCATGCCCTTACCATGACCTGTGACATGCCTGTACCATGACCTGTGCCATGCCCTTACCATGACCTGTGCCATGCCCGTACCATGACCTATGCCATGCCTGTGCCATGACCTGTGACATGCCTGTACCATGACCTGTGCCATGACCTGTGATATGCCCTTACCATGCCCTGTGACATGCCTATACCATCACCTGTGTCATGCCTGTACCATCACCTGTGCCATGCCCTTACCGTGACCTGTGACATGCCTGTACCATGACCTGTGACATGCCTGTACCATGACCTGTGCCATGCCTATACCATCATCTGTGCCATGCCTGTGCCATGCCTGTACCATCACCTGTGCCATGACATGTGCCATGCCCTTACCATGACCTGTGCCATGCCTATACCATCTCCTGTACCATGACCTGTGACATGCCTGCACCATCACCTGTGCCATGCCTATACCATTACCTGTGCCATGCCTATATCATCACCTGTGCCATGCCTATACCATCATCTGTGCCATGCCTGTACCATCATCTGTGCCATGCCCTTACCATGACCTGTGCCATGCCTATACCATCTCCTGTACCATCACCTGTGCCATGCCTATACCATCACCTGTGCCATGCCTGTACCATGACCTCAAAGTCACGCAATTTTTTACCACGTTTTTTGCCGCGAAGCAATACCTATTACATTTTTCTTTTTGAGCACCAGCCGCCAATGAGTACAACCCCATATTCTTTTAATAAATGTAACCTGTTCCCCCGGTTTTGAGATTTAATTATTATTTTTTTAACCTTAAACCACAGAGCTTCATACATTGAAAGTAAAGGGTCCCTTTTTTTTTTTTTTTTTTTTTTTTTTTTTTAGGGCCTTCCTCGTAAGGTCCAAACCTTTTGTCTGTTGTAATCTTCTTAACTGCAGTAATGTCTACAAGAATATTCTCGCAGTCTGCTTATAATTTCAAAATACTTTCCATTAACATTAAAGGACTTAATGTCCCAGAAAAAAGAACCCACACTCTATCTCTGGCACGCAAACTTAAGGCTAACATATTATTTCTACAGGAAACACATTTCCATTCCGACCATTCCGAGCACCTAGAAGTGTGATCACTGAAAAGAACTCCCAATCACAGAAACTAAAGGTTGAGGAAGATAATCAACACTACCAATCACCCAATTGATTATTCTTTAACGGGACATTATTTATTTATTTATTTTGTTGAGATTATGTATACAGCACCTATATCATCACACCAAGATATATATGTGGTATAGAAGGAAGCACTTAAACTAAAGGTCACGTGTATATATCTTTTTAAGGATGCACATTTTCACTTTAAGCTATTAAGCACAATGTATTTATTTGGTTATTGTGATTAAGACACCAGCACATTATTTAATTTTATTAATGTGATTATTTAATGAAGTAATATTTGCACGAGTGATTTGCACATCTATGAAACACAGAGAAGCACCTTATATACTTGAATTAATTTATATATGTGTTTTTGCAGAAAACGCACATTAGCACTTTATATACCTGAATTAATTTATATCTGTGAATTGTAAGAAGTTCAGTTTAAATACCCTGACAGCGCAGTACAACCAGTGGCGCCCCCCCCCCCCCCCAATCATCTTCAAAGAAAAAAAAAAATCATCTTCAAAGAAAAAAAAAATTACCATGTAGTCCACTATGGGGCGCCGGACTTGCTGGCTATGGGGGTGTGGGGTTTGGCATCCCACGTGGGCCCAGGCAGAGGCGCCGATTGGCGGCCGTTCTGGGTGTCACCGGGGCGCAAGCAATGCGCCCCGACACTCCCCACTAGTCCTGTCCTGGCTGTGATTGGTCCAGACTCCAGCGTGCATCAGTCACTCACCGTCACCGCCCGACTCCGTCACCTTCCCGCCGGTTCCCGCCGCCGTCAGAATGAAGAGGACTCGAGGAGAGGAGCAGCGCGCCGTGGACGTCTTGCAGGCAGTGTGAGTGTGGAGTGTCAGGGTCGAGTCAGCGAGCCAGCCCAGGAGAGCAGGTAACTGAACAGTGATTGAAGCCATTGCAGCGCGATGCCATGACCTGTGACATGACATGTGACATGACCTGTGACATGCCTGTGCCATGCCTGTGCCATGACCTGTGACATGACCTGTGACATGCCTGTGCCATGGCCTGTGACATGACCTGTGACATGCCTGTGCCATGACCTGTGCCATGACCTGTGACATGCCTGTACCATGACCTGTGCCATGCCCTTACCATGACCTGTGACATGCCTGTACCATGACCTGTGCCATGCCCTTACCATGACCTGTGCCATGCCCTTACCATGACCTGTGACATGCCCTTACCATGACCTGTGCCATGCCTGTGCCATGACCTGTGACATGCCTGTGCCATGACCTGTGCCATGCCCTTACCATGACCTGTGACATGCCTGTACCATGACCTGTGTCATGCCTGTACCATGACATGTGCCATGCCTGTGCCATGACCTGTGACATGCCTGTACCATGACCTGTGCCATGCCCTTACCATGACCTGTGCCACGCCCTTACCATGACCTGTGCCATGCCTGTACCATGACCTGTGTCATGCCTGTACCATGACCTGTGTCATGCCTGTACCATGACCTGTACCATGACCTGTGTCATGCCTGTACCACGACCTGTGACATGCCTGTACCATGACCTGTGCCATGCCCTTACCATGACCTGTGCCATGCCCTTACCATGACCTGTGACATGACCTGTGACATGCCTATACCATCACCTGTGGCTTGCATGTACCATGACCTGTGCCATGCCCTTACCATGACCTGTGACATGCCTGTACCATGACCTGTGCCATACCTGTGCCATGACCTGTGAAATGCCTATACCATCACCTGTGACATGCATGTGCCATGACCTGTGACATGCCTGTACCATGACCTGTGCCATGCCCTTACCATGACCTGTGCCACGCCCTTACCATGACCTGTGCCATGCCTGTACCATGACCTGTGTCATGCCTGTACCATGACCTGTGTCATGCCTGTACCATGACCTGTGACATGCCTGTACCATGACCTGTGCCATGCCCTTACCATGACCTGTGCCATGCCCGTACCATGCCTGTGTCATGACCTGTGACATGCCTGTACCATGACCTGTGACATGCCTGTACCATGACATGTGCCATGCCTGTGCCATGACCTGTGACATGCCTGTGCCATGACCTGTGACATGCCTGTACCATGACCTGTGCCATGCCCTTACCATGACCTGTGCCATGCCTGTACCATGACCTGTGTCATGCCTGTACCACGACCTGTGACATGCCTGTACCATGACCTGTGCCATGCCCTTACCATGACCTGTGCCATGCCTGTACCATGCCTGTGTCATGACCTGTGACATGACCTGTGACATGCCTATACCATCACCTGTGGCTTGCATGTACCATGACCTGTGCCATGCCCTTACCATGACCTGTGACATGCCTGTACCATGACCTGTGCCATACCTGTGCCATGACCTGTGAAATGCCTATACCATCACCTGTGACATGCATGTGCCATGACCTGTGACATGCCTGTACCATGACCTGTGCCATGCCCTTACCATGACCTGTGACATGCCTGTACCATGACCTGTGCCATGCCCTTACCATGACCTGTGCCATGCCCGTACCATGACCTATGCCATGCCTGTGCCATGACCTGTGACATGCCTGTACCATGACCTGTGCCATGACCTGTGATATGCCCTTACCATGCCCTGTGACATGCCTATACCATCACCTGTGTCATGCCTGTACCATCACCTGTGCCATGCCCTTACCGTGACCTGTGACATGCCTGTACCATGACCTGTGACATGCCTGTACCATGACCTGTGCCATGCCTATACCATCATCTGTGCCATGCCTGTGCCATGCCTGTACCATCACCTGTGCCATGACATGTGCCATGCCCTTACCATGACCTGTGCCATGCCTATACCATCTCCTGTACCATGACCTGTGACATGCCTGCACCATCACCTGTGCCATGCCTATACCATTACCTGTGCCATGCCTATATCATCACCTGTGCCATGCCTATACCATCATCTGTGCCATGCCTGTACCATCATCTGTGCCATGCCCTTACCATGACCTGTGCCATGCCTATACCATCTCCTGTACCATCACCTGTGCCATGCCTATACCATCACCTGTGCCATGCCTGTACCATGACCTCAAAGTCACGCAATTTTTTACCACGTTTTTTGCCGCGAAGCAATACCTATTACATTTTTCTTTTTGAGCACCAGCCGCCAATGAGTACAACCCCATATTCTTTTAATAAATGTAACCTGTTCCCCCGGTTTTGAGATTTAATTATTATTTTTTTAACCTTAAACCACAGAGCTTCATACATTGAAAGTAAAGGGTCCCTTTTTTTTTTTTTTTTTTTTTTTTTTTTTTAGGGCCTTCCTCGTAAGGTCCAAACCTTTTGTCTGTTGTAATCTTCTTAACTGCAGTAATGTCTACAAGAATATTCTCGCAGTCTGCTTATAATTTCAAAATACTTTCCATTAACATTAAAGGACTTAATGTCCCAGAAAAAAGAACCCACACTCTATCTCTGGCACGCAAACTTAAGGCTAACATATTATTTCTACAGGAAACACATTTCCATTCCGACACGATCCCCAAACTATCTAATAATTTTTACCCCATCTTTTTTCATGCAACCAATAATTTGGCCAAAATGAAAGGAGTCTCTATCCTCCTGTCTAAAAACACACATTGGCAATATGTAGATACCCAAGTTGATACCGAGGGTCGATACATATTCCTTAAAGGTCAGATAAAACGTATGTTCACCCTTGCTAATACCCTGTTTCCCTGAAAATAAGCCCTACCCCGAAAATAAGACCTAGCATGATTTTCAGGAATGGCTGCAAAATAAGTCCTACCCCGAAAATAAGCCCTAGTAAAATCCTTGATCTCAGCCCCTCCCTTTGCAGTATTTAGAGAGGGAAAGTAGAGCTCCAGAGTGTCAAGTGAGCACCCAGCTTCTGTAAATAAGGTATTTTCCACAATAAGGTTACAAAAAGAAGACACGCTGCACATTATATAATCTTTTTTACATAATCAATTACATAATTTTACAATGACTTTATACAAGGTTTATTTTTGGGATTACAGAATGTCATAATGCGGATTTCTGAGCTGACAGGGGGAGAGAACTATATTTTTTAACATTTTATTGTTTTATTCTAGGCTTTTTAGTCTTAGATAGGGCTAAATGACACAGCACAAGCACTGTGCTGTCTATCATGCTTTAAAGCATCAGGATATTTATTTTAGGGTTACAATCATTTGAAGATACTCATTTTACATATCGTAAATAAGACATCCCCTGAAAATAAGCCCTAGTGTGGTTTTTGAAGCCAAGACCCAGTCTTATTTTCGGGGAAACACGGTATCTATAGCCCCAATAAATCACAGGTGAGCTTCTTTAGGGAAGTTTCACAACTTTTAACAGTTTTCCAACAAGGAATCACTATTCTTGGGGGAGATTTTAATGTCGCGCTAGATCCCACATTGGAGACCTCATCTGGTAACTCCTCCCTGCCTTATAGAGCAATATCACAAATTAGAAAGTCCCTACAGTCCCGTCAACTACTTGACTCTTGGCGTACTTTAAACCTAACTGAGAAAGATTTTACCTACTTTTCACCACCCCACAACCTATATACCAGGATTGATTAAATTTTCCTATCACAAAGAGATCTTCCCTACATTCATGCAACGACTATTGAACCTATGACTATCTCGGACCACCACCCAATTACCTTATCCCTTTCCTTCCCTGATTTAGATACACCTACAAAACGTTGGCGTTTAAACTCCTCCCTGCTGACCAATGAACATGCCATAAATCACATTAAATTCCATATACAGGAATACTTCGCAATCAATGGTACTGCAGACACATCAGCAATTTCCCAATGGGAAGCTCATAAATGCACAATTAGGGGCCTATATTTGAAATTGAAAGCAGATAGAAACAAATCCCAACAACAAGAAATGTCTACCCTTATAAGTAAAATTCAATCCCTGGAATCCTTACATAAACTAACCAGAGTGTCTCAAACCTATAAAGATCTCACGGAAGCGAGAAACTTCTTATGCAACCTTTTAGATATTAAATATAAGTGCAAGATGATGTTATGAGCAGAGTAACAAGTGTGGGAGGTTCTTAGCTAGATGCATTCAAAATAAACGAATCAACTCCACAATTCACTGTATAAAAGATTCCAGTGGTAAGCTTATGTTAAAACCCAAGACATAGCTGCTCAATTCCAAAAATACTATTCAGATCTCTACAATCTACATCCTGACATTGAACCTTCTACTACACGCCCCAAACGTAGACAACTTATTCACTCGTTCCTTGACCAACACTGTCTCAAACAACTTTCCCATACCGACGCAACTTTCCTTAAAAGTCCATTGACTGAACTCGAATTACAACAGGCAGTTAAACAACTTAAAGCAGGGAAGAGTCCGGGCCCGGAGGGGTTTACAACATCCTACTATAAAACCTTCCTACCATTCCTGTGTTCCCCTTTCTTAAAAGCATTCAACACCCTAACATCCCCTCCCTTATATCCACATAGATTATTGGATGCTCACATTGCTGTGATCCCAAAAGAAGGGAAGGATTCCACTGATGTCTCAAATTACAGACCAATCTCCCTATTAAATGTTGATATTAAAATTTTTGCCAAAATTTTAGCGAATCATATCCAACCATTTCTGAATGCCCTAATCTCGAAAGATCAAGTAGGCTTTGTCCCAGGTAGGGAGGCTCGTGACAATACAATCAAAGCCATAAATCTTCACTATTGGTTGACCACCAATAAGGTTCCAGGGTTTTTTCTGTCACTCGACGCAGAGAAGGCGTTTGACAAGTTGGCCTGGGATTATCTGACAGCAGTATTGCAACATCTGGGTTTACGTCAACAATAGTATTAATATTGGGTTTGTCCTCCTTCCCCAATACTATTCGTACTCACTCTGGAACCCATATTGAATTGTATTAGGTCCAACCAAAACATCAAAGAAATCACTGTAGACTCCCATCCAAATAAATTAGCGGCCTTTGCAGATGATATCCTCCTCTTCCTCCAACAACCATTGATTTTGATTCCTAACCTATTTAAAAACTTCGAACTCTTTAACAAACTCTCCTTCCTTAAAATTAATTTCAGGAAGTCCCTGGCTCTGAACATATCTCTCCCCCAATCAGTGATATCCCAATGTCAGGCCAATTTTCCTTTCAAATGGGAACCCCACGCAATCCAATATCTTGGCATATCTCTCCCAACTAAACTGACAGATCTATTTGATGCAAACTTCTCACCCATCTCAAAATCCATTTTTGGAAGATCTCCAAAAATGGAATGTCTGTTTCTTTTCCTGGTTTGGAAGAGTGGCCCTGTTGAAAATGAACGTCCTCCCACGTATTTTATATCTCCTTCAAGCAATACCAATCGCTATTCCAAACTCTTTTTGCAAGAGTCTAAAAGATCATTGCATTACATTTCTGTGGAACCAAAAAAGGCCTAGAATAACTTATGATCAATTAATTAAAACCAAACATAAAGGGGGGATTGGGCTCCCAGACATACAAGGTTATTACTGGGCATAGAATTGTAGATTGGAATGTTCATGGTGACTTGAAAGATTGGATCACACTTGAATCAACCTTTAGTCCTCTGGAACGCAGATCCATTTTGTGGATTCTACCCAAACATATACTGAAAATACTAAAAGAACACCCATTAATTGGACCAACCCTAAAAACTTTTCGTCACATATGCTCCAAATTTCATTTATCATCTAACCCTGGTCCTCTTACACCTATAAACAACAATCCCGCCTTTGCACCCGGTCAACGCTTGACTTCTATACTCCAAACTTGGCCTCATGACCGGATGACAGCTCACCACTTTTGTGACAAAGACTCCCCCTGAAATCTCCTGATATCGCGGCTCGAATAGTAGAGAAATCTTTACCGCCCGAGTTTTATCAACATCTGAGCAGTTGGTTACAAAGCATCAATCGAAATAATCAAATCTCCCGTCCACTCTCTAGCTTTGAATCCCTCTGTACAGCTAAATTACCCCAAAGACATGTGATATCTACCATTCACGCCCTGTTTTTCAAAGTCTTCCCCCAAATCTAACAGGGCCTACAATTCTTGGGAACATGAATTGGATGTACAACTGACAGAACAGGATTGGGAAAAAATCTTCGCCATCACTCACAAAGGTTCAATTAATGTCACGACGCAAGAAAATAACTATAAAATAACTATAAAATTGGTACAGAACTCCCCATATTACCCATCATTATAACTCTTCATCATCAGACATATGTTGGAGCTGCTCCCTAGAAAAAGGTACAATGCTCCACATATGGTGGGAATGCTCTCTCATACAACCGTTTTGGGTACAAATACACCAAATCATCATTACACTTTAGACAGGTCAACGTTTTTTTTTTTTTTTTATAGTACAGTTATGCTTTTTTTGCCTTTTACATTTCTAAGAAATAGTTTGGAAACCCATATGTTTATACACAAAGTTACAAGCCAATGAAAAATTAACTATTGTGCTTAGAATTTTTTCCTCTGAGTCATTTACCTCAATAACACCTTTAAACTTTGATCTCTTACAATAGCCTCTACCAATAAAGTGTGTAAAAAAAAAAATAGTTATTATTTTAATGTGTATACTTTAGTTACCCCAAAAGCTTGGGTATCACTTAAGCCTCTCTGCTCTCTGATTGGCTGCTCGTCTGACAAAAGCCGGCCAAACCGTTGTTTTTTCGAACTGGCAAATGTCTCCTGACATTCTACTTATAAATCTTTTTAGGTTAATCCATTGCTTAAATCAGGGGTGCTCAACCTGTGGCCCCCGGGCCACATGTTGCCCTTGGAGCCCTCTGATCTGGCCCTCTACCTCAAACTAAGGAAGCGCACTTCTGTTATATCCTGCGGGTTTTGTGCAACTTTTGAAAGTGCACTGAAATTCCCGAATGCAGCAACCACACCCACAAGATATAATAGAAGTCTCTGGCAAAGCACAGCAAACTCACAGAAAAGCCACAGGAGCACTTTGCTGCACCCACGGTGCAGGTAAACCCCAGAGCATCAGTGTGAAAGCAGCCTTATAGGGGTCTCAGAGCAGTAAGAGCTTGTTTATGTTTGCAGTTTGGGAGCAGTAAAGCCCTATAGCTGAGACATATTTTTACCACACCCCTCCCCCAACGACTCGTGTAGCGTCAGGGGACGCTATGGTAACACTGCCCCATTCTCCAGGGTGCCCATGCGACCTCATTGTCATATTCTGTTTTAAACTTGGACAGGAGGGGTGGTGGGGGAGACATATATAGGAACCAATCCCCTCCATTTTCCCCCTGCAACCACTGAAATCTAGGTTTCTTCTCCTCTTCCCCGTCGGCATTTAGCAGATGCAAGAGGAAAATGTTCATTATACTATTTGAAATAAAAAAAATTTAATTCTAAACTATTTGATTTCATTGTGGCCTGCAACTGATTACCTAATCACTAAAGTGGCCCTTGTTTTTTAGGCCTAAGCAGTTAATGTAAAGCTATAGTATAATTTAAACATTTAATAATGTACAATTTAAACACTTAAAGTAAATGTAAAGTCTCAGTTTTTTTTCTCTTAAAATAACAAACATGTTATACTTACCTGCTCTGTGCAGTGGTTTTGCACAGAGCCACCCCGATCCTACTCTTATCAGGGCCCCTGGCTGGAGCCCCTGGCCCCTCCCTCCGAGTGTCCCAACAGCAAGCAGCTCTGTGTATCAACTCAGACATTTAGCCACCGTTCGGCCCCGCCCCCTTTCTTTCCTCATCGGCTAACTGAGTTGATCGACAGCAGCGGGAGCCAATGGTGCCGCTGCTGTTTCTCAGCCAATCAGGAGGGAGAGTCTCGGATGGCCAAGGCATTTGTGGACATCGCTGGATCAAGAGGGGGATCATATAAGTATTAGAGGAGGCTGAGGGGGCTGCTGCACACAGAAGGTTTTTTATCTCAATAAATAGAATGCATTAAGATTAAAAACCTTCTGCCTTTACAACCACTTTAAACACAGAAATTCTATGCTTCAAGCAGCTCTTCTACACAGCCACTTGAAGCCCAGATGCTGAGGGCAATACAAACTGTCCTAGCTTAAAGGCTAGATGCTGAACAAGAAAGCCACCACACACTGGAGGGATCAATAATATTTGCATATATAGCTGGGAATATCCACAGGTGTGGCTTTGACAGTTCCTGCCCTAAGACATCCCATCTAATGTGTTTTGCTCAGTACTGTAGAGTCTCTAAAACTAAGCCCTATTAGGAGAAACGTGTTAGAGGGACAGTCCTAAGGCAGGGATTGTCAAAGCCATGCTTGTGGATCTCCCATGCAATAAATGAAAACATTAGTGATCCCTCCAGTGTGTGAGGACTTCCATTTTCAGCATCTAATGCATATGTGTCAAACACAAGGCCCGTCTGGCCCACCAGGCCATTTCATGTGGCCTTTTAACCTCTCCTGCAGCTCCATACACCATCTGCATAGAATGCATTATGATAAAAAACCTTCTGCCTTTGACTTAATAGTGACTTGATGCATGCTAGGTCACTGCCTTTTGTTTCACTTGACCCTCCCTTCTAGATTGTAAGCTCTAATGAGCAAGGCCCTCTGATTCCTCCTGTATTGAATTGTACTGTAATTGTATTGTCTTCCCCCACATTGTAAAGCACTGTGCGAACTGGTGGCGCTATATAAATCCTGTATAATAATAATAATCCCAAATGTAGGTCTGTTTCTGGTGCCTGCAGAGAGGAGCTAAGTAACTTGCAGGGGAGAGGGGACCTTATAAAGGCCCATCTCATCCTAATTTACCTCAGCCCTACAAAGGTCTCATGATAGCAGCCTTTATTGAACATTAAGCTATATGGGGCATGGCACATGCACTATCCTCTCTTGTTTCAGTGTAGGCTGATCAGTAAGTTGCCATGTGAAATGAGTTTAATTCAATCAAGTTAGTCTCTTTGGAATGCATAAATATGCGTAGCACCCTCCAGTGTGTCCTACTAGAAGTGAGAGTAGGCAAACTATAGTCTTGCCCAGGGATAAACCTGAGTCACTGAATATGGGTCAGGGTTATTGGAGGCCAGGGTTGGATGACTTATCCTGGCAGCTCTTTGGTGCCTCTCCCTGTTTCTAGAATGTTGGAGAACGTTCTAGAAAATAGTGGGCGGAAGATAGGAGGGGTGGTCTTGAATATTTAGGGGCCTTTAGCCAATCCCCAGGTTGGGGGTCTGGCAGAGAACTAAGGAGCCCTTAAATAGACTTGAGCCATGCCAGCAGGGAAGTCGGGTGAAAGAAGGAGAAACAGTGCTGAGTTGAGGCTGACGGTGGCCCTTGAGGAAGCCCTGCCAGAGAGGGGTTTTACCTCGGTCTGGAGCTCAGGAGGCTGGTGTGGAAGGATCCTACCACTTGAGGCAGTTGGAGTGACACTAAACCGGAGAGGCAGCAGAGAGTGCAAGGAGAAACAGTGAGTAGATCAGCACAGTGCAGAGACAGACAAGGGGAGAGACTGCCAGCTGTAGCAGTGCTCTCTTGAAGACAGCAGTGTGCCAAGTCTTCATCCACCCTTGCCCTGTGGAGTCTCCATGTGTTTGTCAGTCAGGAGGACTGGGAAGAGAAAGCAGCCAGGTTGGCTAGCATTTTCTGAAAGCAGTGGAACTGTGATCAGTGCCTGCAGGGATGAAGGAGGTGGTGCAAGATGCTGTTCACTTATGTGCTAACTAATTATGGGACTGAGAGTTCCTAGCCTGTAATGAGTTGTTCCTGAGCTGACAAGAGACCGTTAGCTCCTCCAGTAGTGAGTCAGCAGAAGCTGTACCAAAGAGAACCAAGTTTGTGCAGGAGGAAGGATGAAGAGGAATCTGTAAATAGGGAGGAAGCTGCCCCTGATTCTCTTTATGGACATTTTCAAGTTGGGCATCCCATAATTTCTTACCCCCATCCAAGTTATCACCTCCTAAAAGCAAAAACAAGCCAAAGGACTGATTTACAGTATTTACAGTATGTGTCTGAATGTAATAAGAAAATGCTGTGTGACTGGTTGTGCAGCAGTGGGGAACCCTGACCCAATACAGGGGTAGTGCTACATATGTTTGTTGTGTCCATATGTCATTTACTGTTAAAGAGGCTTGTAACTAGCGCATCATATCTAAAGAGAACTGTGAATGGTATGCCTTTTTTTTTAGAACAAAAATTCCTATAGGTTCTTATTATAACATTATTTGAAGCTTATTTTTCTAATAAATTAATGTCACAGAAACTTACTGCAAGGGATATCACAGATCTGGATAGGAAATGAGTAATTCACATCCTCTCTTATGCCCTGTGAAGTAAAAAAGTCAAGAAGTCAAGAAAATGTAGAAATGTATTGTATTAATGTATGCATAATGACAAACTCTAAAATGGCACATTGCTTATTTTTAATTCATTGTATTCATCTGTATTTATAAACTGAACTTCAATTTTTCTTCTACAACAAGCTTGCTTTGCCCCACCGTTCAAATTCCTCTTTACAAATATTACAACATTTAACTAACATTTTCCATTTATTTTTACTCTTTCACCTGAGATGCCTTTCTATAATAAAACCTGTTTTTCTCTTTGAAACTGGCAAACATTGCTTGCAAACATGCTTCTTACATTCATTTTTAGACATGTATGCATGACTCATAAAGGGCAGATTTAGCTGAGGTTGCATACCATTCATTCAGTCTGATTAGCAATGATGGTAAAATGACAAATATTCAATATGCATTTACGCAACTTTGACATTGACCTTGGTTCCAACCAAGTTTTTCAAGGCATTCAAACAAAACGGTTGCCTCACTGGACGTTATAAAAAAAAGCCAGTACCATTAGCTGTAGAAAGCTGTAGTTGTAGAATGAGTTTTTCAGCGTTTTTGCAGTAGTGTTTTTCAGTGTTTTTCATAGTTGTTTTGCTTTTTTTTAACTATAGCGTTATTTAGTTTTTTTTTAGCAAAACTATACTCCCATAAAAGCTTATGCCTCAAAAAAAAAAAAAAAACACAAATAAATGCTGAATAACCGCATTTTTCAGCTTTTATCAGAGTTAGAGCATTTTTACAGCTGAAAAACGCTTAAAAACCCGCTAGTTTTGGGTTTTTTTCAAGCCAGAAAATGCCCCTGCCAAAAACTGCTGATAGCAGCCTATGTGTGCATGGACACATAGGATAACATGCTGGGGAGATTACTGACTGCAAAAAAAACGTCTGATGCCAAAAACAGCCGCTGTAAAAATGTCCAGTGTGCATGAGGCCTAAAGCACCACGATAAAAAACTGCATTGGAAGAGACCAGTGAAAAAAGAGAGCCTTTTGGGGTGCACAAATAAAGACACAGAGGGTATTGAATACACAAGAATATATGTAAATTATATCAAGCAACCCATGAATGGGTAAGGTTCAAATTTAACAAGTGCAGTAAATCTGTCAAAGGGTGCAAACAAAAATGTAGTGTAATAACAGCAATGTGGGTAAAAAAGTACCCCCTTCTACTACAAACATCCCACTGGAGTAAGAGGAGGCAATATGGGAACATATGCACAGGCAACCCATCCCATCGTTTTCCCTCCTCCAGACCCTCCAGTGTCCTTCCAATCGGTACTTCACCTCTCATTACCTAGGTACTGCCTGTATATTATTTTCAGTGGCATTTTTTTGGTTATCCCGGGATCCTGTGGCTAAGAGTACTCCAACACGCACCCAGCTCGAGCCTCCAGGGGTCAGGCATTTTCATCTATTCCCCTCACTTATTGCAACCCTTTTTTCAGTTGTCCCACACGGCGATTCGCCATGAGGAATCTTTGATAGTGTCTTACACCTCCTGGCGTCCGGACGACCATTGCTATCTCATCATTTATGTTTGTTTTGTTTGTTACCCACATTGCTGTTATCACACTACCTTTTTATTTGCACCCTTTGACAGATTTACTGCACTTGTTAAATTGAACCTTAGCCATTCATGTTTTTTTTATATACTTTACATAAAGAATTAAAATATATTCTTGTGTATTCAATACCCTCTGTGTCTTAATTTGCGCACGCTAAAATTCTCTCTTTTTTCACTGGTCTCTTCCAGTGTAGTTTTTTATGTATATGTCCCAGAGCCAGGGGATGGCCATCCACACGGTGGAGACCTCAGAGGCTTTATAACTAATCCACTAATTAGAGCCCCCCTAGTTTTTTTCAAAAGGACCACCAGCTGGGACCAAAATGGAGCGAGAATCTTACATTTAGGTATGGATCATTTTAAACAAGTCATTTTGTAATGTAGAGAAACTATAGGAGAATCAGGAGCACTGTATAAGTGTTTTTATTAAAAAAAAAAGCTTGTAAATATATTTTTACAGCTATCTGCAGGCCGGTCACGTGACTTCCTGCCAGTCTCCTACTCTGATCCCTGGGCTACAACGGGAGGGGCGGAGATCTCCCTCTGACGTCAGCAGAGAGGGTCACGTGGCCCCTCAGCCCCTCTCGCTGTAGCTCTGGATCGGAGTAGGAAACTGGCTGGGAGTCACGTGACCGGCCTGATGATAGCTGTAAAAAGGTATTCACAAGCTTTGTTTTAATAAAACACTTATACAGTGTGGTATGCCTAGATATATTAGAAGGGCTGCCAGTGACAATTTGTAATATTTTATTTTCTACTAATAGTGAACGGAGGGGGCAGACACAGGAACACAGACATGGAGCTGACAGGCAGGGAGGGAGGGGGTGAGGGGGACAGAGGAGAGCTGCAGATGACGGGGGGCACGCAAGCTGACCACGGTGCTCAGGGCTCTGCAGCCATGATTATTGTGGTCAGGACACAGAGGGGGACACAGGAAGTGTCAGGATCAGCCAGGTTTTTTACTGCATAGAGAGGGCCAGATTAGACAGCACAAGCACTGTGCTGTTTAATCTGCTATGGGGACTAAGGGAACAGAAGCTCTTTTTTTTATTTTTATTTTTTTTAGGGTAGCAAACACTTTAAACATGCCATTTTGTTGATTCAGCAGCCAAAGCCCCACAAAAAACTTTCTGACTTTACACCAATTCATTTGTGTTTCACTCTACTCTCTTAGGTACATTTTTGAAAACTTCCATGATGTAATGATGCCGCTTACCATTTCTTATTAAAGCCCTTATAATGTGCATTGAAAGATGAAACCACAGACATGGTCTATTTTGGCCAATGCATGTCAACGCACTGTATGTATGTGTACTAGCCCCATAAAACCATGGCATACCCCCTGCCCATGTTTTATTGTGTATTGAAACTCATGCATGAAATTGCATGTAAGTGAATGGGCACTAAAACCAGACATGCAGCTTTTCTTTCTATTTATTGCAGCATACCACAATGCACAGATGTAAAAATGTAAATCATCTGTGCGTTTTGGTATGCTACAACACAAGTGCTTTGCTGTGCATTGTGTTTTTCTATTTAAAAGGAACCTTGTCTGAGTCTTACCACCCTGTACCACAGCCAATCAGTGGGAGTTGAGTCATTAGACATGACTTACACATAAAAGCAATGCAGGGTTTATTTTATACATCATCATCTTCAGATTTCAAAACATCTATTTTGCACCTCAGAGACTTCATCATCCTTAATTTAAAACACTAGTCTCGCTGTTTGGAGACTTAGTCATCTTTTGATCTCAGCGTGAATATCATTCAAGCTGCTCACAGACGTCATAGCTACTAGTTACGCTGTTTTAATATATTGTTCTTATTTTTCACAAAAAGATCCCTTTTAATGGGGGAATCACAGTGCTACACTGATTGCTCAGGTAAAAGGGCAGAATAATTCAGATATTGGTTTTAATTCAGATATTGGTTGTAAATTAGAAATAATAATTGAAATGGCATAAATGAAAGGGACCCATCTATTTAAGTATATTGTGTTAAATTATTTTGAACTAAAATAATGAATTATGAAAAAAATGGAAGAAGAAAAGGAGAAAGGAGTAGGAGAGGGAAGAAAGGGAAAGAGGAAAAAAAATGAGTGAATGTGTTGCCAACGATCCACAGTCTTTTTTAATCTCCATTATCTCCATCCCCATCTCCACAATTTATAGTCATACATCTGCAATCTACTGAAGCATTGCTGGTCAGCTTCTAATTACTAATCAAATACAGTGCTGTTTACTTTTTTTATCTTCAGAGCATTGGCAATGAATTTCTGTGTTTAGCATATGTTACTGTTTTTTCTTATTATTAAAATTCCAGGCATATCAGTATTCATTTTGCTTCTCTCATTTTATGGGTTGCGATTGCGAATGACATGGCATTGTCATACATAGCTGGTGTTATTCATTTTAGAGTCTCCTAAGTTTGTGATGCTACAATAAATATTGGAAGTGGAAGGGACATGACTATCTGGCAAAATGTGTCTATGTCTATGAATCATGTTCTGGTGCGGCAAAAATAGGTGTCCAGTGTTACCCCTAACAATAAGGATAAATACAATCAAGTGCGCCACTATGTTAATAGAAATAAACAATCCTATGCTAAATAAACTCTCCAAACACTGGGCATAAGTGAAAAACAATATATCATGATAATAAATCTCACACAAAGAAAACTCAATATGCATAAGGCCCCTTTCAGATGGAGCTGAACCTGTCCAAGCGGATCCACCTGCTCAGCGAGGGATCTCTACCCTGTTCCCCCGCTGAGCAGGTGGATGACAGGTCCGTTTCCATTTCCATGTCCGTTTCCATCCGATTGTCATCCAATCCGATCACTGCACAGATTGAAAACGTATCCCCATCCATTTGTTTTTAGCGGACCGGATCGGATCTGAGGCTGGCGGGTGAGAGCAGACACATATACCCTGACATCTGCCACCCCATAGAGAACAATGGATGGTCTGATCGGATCCGCCTGAAAAACGGACAGGCAGAGCTGGTGTGAAAGGGGTCAAAAACATGTCTTTAAGAGCCGGTTCACATAGCAGCGACCCGACTTGCCGAGGCGACCTGTGAAGTCGCGGTGCGCAGATTGCACCGCGACCTCTGAGCGGCCGGCACGGACTTCATATCATTGAAGTCAATGCAGGTCGCTCCAGGTCGCCCCAAAGAAGCTCAGGACCCTTTTTCTAAGTCGGAGCGACTTGTGTCGCTCCTATTAGAACGGGTCCTGTGCTAATCTATGGCAGGCGACCCGCGGCGACTTGTCAGGCGACCAAGTCGCCTGACAAGTCGCCCCAGTGTGAACCGGCTCTAAGTATTCCTGAAGAAACAAAAAAAGCAAAACAAATAAACTGAATGAACTGCAACAGTCCAGGAATGTATAATGAATCAATATTCTATTGGATTGATTTACTAAAACAGGAAAGTGCAAAATCTGGTGCAGCACTGCATAGAAACCGATCAGCTTCCAGGTTTCTTTGTCAAAGATTAATTGAACAAGCTGAAGTTAGAAGCTGATTGGCTACCATGCACAGCTGCACCAGATTTTGCACTGTCCAGTTTTAGTAAATCAAGCCCTATATGTTTCTTATTTAAACCACAAATCTCCTTCACCAAGCTGAGAACTTCCCTCAAAAACAAGCTGTCCCATTCCCCCTGTGTACACAAATCAGCAGAACGATTGTGACATCTATGCTATAAAGTCTAGATCATAATCGCCATTCTCAGTCAGCAACAAGAAAAAAGTGCAAAACACAAGGTCAAACCATTTAAAAAAAAAATTAAGATCAATAGCTGAGATACACCCACTTAATGGGATGCTTAAACCGCACTTTATCACTTAATCATCTGACTTCACCTTCAGTATACTGCATGCTCAGTACTCCAGCATCTTCTTCTCTGACATCTAGGGATATTCCTGTGTGTGCTTTTAGTTCCTCCCTAACAGGTTTCATCATAGGAGACCTTGTCAAGGCATGTTTTGTCATGTTGGTCACCAGCGCAATGTATTGAGCAATTTAGGGATTATTACAGGACATAAAAACAAGAAAAACTGCACTTTCAGAAAAGAAACACAGAAGATGTATATTTACCTACATGCCACATCTATGGCCAGCCAGCAATTCCTAGCTGGGGGATGGTCCATAGAAATCCATGAAAATCAGCTGTATAGGTGCATACACATCAACTCTTTTCCATAGGCACACATACTGCAATAGCATCCACCTATAATACTACACTGGCATCTGCAAATCGGTGACAGAGCTCTTGCTTCATGCAACAATCAGCGCATGTTCTTTTTTGGCATCTAGCAACAAGACTTCTCTTACCTACCCTTCCCACATGGAAGAGAAATATATTTTCAATGATATATGTGACATACAGCATATTTACAATATATTGTAAATACATGTCACATATATAATTTATTTTCTAAATATATTGGAAATATATTTATTTTCCATGTGGGTCATTCAACTATGCAGGGGATCCCATCTTCCCATCCTGACAGGTTAAATATTCCAGGACTATCATGGCCTGGATACAAGATGTAATATCCCTCCCTTCTTTTAAATATTATGGATAACTACCAGGTCACATAGGTCTCTAACTCATGTTTAATCTCACTGGACCTTACTTTACCTCTTATACATTTTTTCATTAATGGTGACACATTACCAGGGGTCACAAAAAGTAGCTTCTGGAAACTTGACCTTTGGCTATCTTCATTTCGGTGGGATGGCTATAAGCTGCAGGGGATAGGCTTAAGCCTCATACACATGATAAAAATATTGGACGAATGATCATTCATTTTTTTTTTTTGCATGTTAGTGCATATTGAAAATGAAGAGGTTACTAAACTTGCGAAAATTCTCATATGACAGAATACAACTTCAGAAGTGATGTAATGTGTTGTATTGTAATGTAATGTATTCTTTTGTTTTCAAGCATGTGTGGTCTTGCTCTTCCTTTTTTTTCTGTATGAATACTGTACTGTTTAAAGTGAAAATCGTACGATCTAGTATCATACGAGAACATTTTTCGTGTTCATTTCTTTGGATGATTTCAGATGAATGGTCGTGACCATCTCTTGAAAGCTGTATACGAATGGTCAAATTATCACACGATCGATCCAAAAGCGTTATTTTTCGTCCAATTTTCTGATCGTGTGTACTGGGCCTTTGCTAGAGAAGGAAACTCACTGGATGACATACCCCAAATCAACTGAGTTTGTAAGCAGTCTCATTTATCTCTTTTTTTTCCCATGTACAAACTCGTAACTGAACAAACACTGCATGCAGCATTTCCTCCCAAACACTTCCACCAAACAATGGCAGGCCACAGGGTAATTCTATAACACTTTAGCACTACTTTGTTACTGCAGAGCAAAGAATGTTAAAGTGTATTTTCAGCCAAAACCTTGTTCTTAGTTTTGGATAGAGTAGGGAATGGTTAGAATCCCATTTTGTTTTTAATTGCTAGAGAGATCTACCCTCGCTTATTGTCAAGCTAACCAGACAGAAGTGAGATGAAATTTCTAACAGCAACACAGAGAGAATATATAAATATTGTTTTTAGTATGAGTTGGGAGAAGGGGAATGTACCCTAGTAGTGGACACTTACCAAGGCCAACATTTATTAAAAAAAATATCATACTGCAGGGTGAAGTTCCTTTTCATGTGGCTTTAGAGGTAACATGGAAAAGCATGAATCCTGTTAATTACAGGATTGGGTGGGGTGCATTACCCACATCTATACTGGGCACTTTCACCCCTTTCCTTCCCAGACCAATTTTCAGCTTTCAGTGCTCTTGCAGTTTGAATGACAATTGCTCAGTCATGCTGCACTGTACCCAAATTAAATTTTAATAATTTTGTTCACACAAATAGAGCTTTCTTTTGGCGGTATTTATTCACCACTGGATTTTTCTTTTTTTTGCGATCTAAGCGAAAAAAAACAAAAATTTTGAAAAAAAAAAACATTTTTCTACTTTCTGAAGAAATCCAATAAAATCACATTTCATCATAAATTTAGGCCAGAATGTATTCTGCTACATATCTTTGGTACAAAAAAAAAAATCCTGATAAGTGTATGATAATAGGTTTGTGTGAAAGTTATAGAGTCTACAAGCTAGGCTACGTATCATTGAAAATGTATCAATCCTGATTTACTGACTACCTATCTCATTTCTTGAGGCCCTAAAATGTCAGGACAGTACAAATACCCTCCAAATGACCCCTTTTTGTAAATATGACAGTCCAAAGTATTTAGAAAGAGGCATAGTGAGTATTTTGAAGTTGCAAAATTTTGCCCACAATAGTTTAGGTGATGAAGAATTTTTTTTTCAAACAAAATTGTCATGTTAACAAGTTATTTCTTACACATGGCATAGATAACCTTGCAATTTCACCCCAAAATATATCCAGCTACTCATCCTGAGTATGGCAATACCACGTGTGTGAGACCTTTCCACAGCCTGTCCATATACAGAGGCCCAACATCCAAGTAGCACTGTCATGCTTTCCAAAGGCATACATTACACATTTCATTTCCTGAGTATCTATCACATTTTTGAAAGCCCTGAAGCACCAGGACAGTATAATTACCCACAAAATGACCCAATTTTGGAAAGAAAACACCACAATGTATATTCTATGAGGCATAATGAGTCTTTTGAACATGTCATTTTTTCCACAAGTTTTTGGAAAACGTGGAAAGAAAATGAAAATGTATTTCTTTTTACACAAAGTTGTTAATTTATACGATATTTCTAACACATAGCATGTACATAGCAAAAATTACACCCCAAAATACATTCTGCTACTCGCCTTGAGTATGGTAATACCACATTTGTGAGACTTTTACACAGCATGGCCACATACAGAGGCCCAAGTAGCACTGTCAGGCATTTTAAAAGGCATAAATTACACATTTCATTTCCGGAGTACCTATCACATTTTTGAAGGCCCTAGATCATTTTTTAGGCATGTGGACAGATGTGCACAGATGATTCCTGGGACAGATGTGTGACAGATGTTGATCATAGGGATGTGGCAGATGTTCACTGGGACAGATGGGGCAGATGTTCACTGGGACAGATGTGGCAGATCACAGACAGATGTGGCAGATCACGGACAGATGTGGAAGATCATGGACAGATGTGGCAGATGATCATGGATAGATGTGGCAGATGATCACAGATCCCACTTGCTTGGAACGCATGCCCAGCTCGTACACCTGGAAGTGTGGGTGGATCTGTGCCCCATCGCTCAACACATCACGTCCGGGTGCACCGCAGCATCACTTCCAGTTCTATCTGAGGCTGCCTCATGCTGCGAGTGGCAGCCCCAGAGACCAATGAGCATCTCCGAGCACCTCAAGCAGCCACCCAAACTCGCCCCAGCTTGACAGACACACAAGGAGAAGGGATGGTACTATCTGGGGCTGCCACTCATGACATTAGGCAGCCTCAGATAGAACCAGAAGTGATGCCTCGGTGCACCCAGAAGTGATGTGTTGAGCGATGGGACACAGATCCACCCCACTTCTGGGTGAACGAGCCCGGTGTGCGTTCCAAGCAAGTGTGATGCGGCTTGGGGCGCTAAGGCAACACAAGCCCTGGCTTGTGGACCATACAGAGGAATTGGTCATCGTTTTGGGGCGCGATCCCCAACATCCTTTAATCCCATCAAAGTTGGAGTACATGGAGAGATATATACATACATATATATAGATATATCTGTATATATATGATAGATAGATAGATAGATAGATAGATAGATAGATAGATAGATAGATAGATAGATAGATAGATAGATAGATAGATAGATAGATAGATAGATAGATAGATAGATAGATAGATAGATAGATAGATAGATAGATAGATAGATATACACACACACATATATATATATATACATATATACAGTATATATACATATATATATATTTGCTATATATATATTTAGATACATGTATTGCTGTTCTGTATTATGGTCTTTGTTATCTGGTTTAAAGCCAAAGTGAAGGCCTAGCATAATCTTAGTCACTATATTTGTTTTCTCTGTTAACGATTCATAACATTTATCTTTTTATTCTTGCTTTTAGTTTTTAGCATAATTTTACCTTTGCTATTGTTATTATTACCATCATTATTTGCAAGTGGTGTATGTGTATGGCTGGTTTGTAAACACAGGGGTAGCAGTTTGCACTGTGTGGTCCCTCACTTTTGTGGATGTTATAGACAATATAATACATTAAACAAACTCCATCCCAGCTATCTACACCCTTGACATTTTCCCCTTGAAGGGTGGAGCTGAGTAATGAGGGCGGTACAGACTGGCTATATAACAACTTGTGAATTTATGGTGGGTCAGTAGTACTTTTGGCTCTGAAGAAGAGGATTCTACCTCTAAACGCATTAGCCAGGCATATACAGAAGCCATCACGTCATCCAGTGCCATAGGAGTATCCCAGTAGTCCTGGAGGTGATTGGTTCTATTTTCCTTACATGTGTGCTATTAACATGCGTTTGTGAGTACAATGTATACTTTTTTGGATTTTAATAAATTTTTTAAGTGGTAATGCACGAGGTCAGTGCGCCCTTCTCATGTTGTTGTTTTTAGGTATATTTGAATACCCTTGGTCCTGAGAGGGCAGCAGGTGATAACAAAGACCACACAAGACCACTCACCTTCCGACATACCACTTGAGCGCAGGAGAGATGCTGTTTTGGATTAGCTGTCACAGATGACACAGACTGCAGCCATCCCCACACAGTACACCAAGCGCCACTGTCACCACTGTCTTTGTCCCATGAACATCTGTCCAAGTGTCCCCATGAACATCTGTACCAGTGTGCAAAACATCTGTCACAGTGTACCATGAACATCTGTACCAGTGCACAAAAACCCTGCAATAGTGTTCAATTGCAACATCAACATCTGACCGTGTCCGTCAGTGGACGATTGACATCTGTACCAGTGTGCAAGTGCACAAAAACATCTGTTAGTGTACCAGTATCCCACGATAAATAAAAATTTAAAGCGTCCCCATCCCCCTGTGCTCGTGTGCAAAGGCGAATGCACACCTTGGTCCCGTACGCATATGTAAAGCTCAATAGCACCACACATGTAAGTATTGGTGGAATGTCAGAGCAAGTGCAATAATTATAGCACCAGACCTCTTGTGTAACTCTAAACTGGTAACCAAAAAAGGCTTATAAAGCATCAATGATGGATATTTTTTAAATACTGAAGTTTGGCGCAATTTCACAAGCCTGCGCAATTTTAAAGCATGACATGTTTGGTAACTATTTACGGGGCGCAACACCATATTTTAAATTTTACCAAAATGTTGGGTATTATATTGTCTCTATGTGTATTTAATATTCATTAGGATGTATTTATGCATTAGTGTGTAAAATTGCGTTAGAAAAACTGCTGCAAAAATACAATGTGACATAAAAATTTGCAAAACCCACCATTTTATTCTCTAGGGCCTATGCTACAAAAAAATATAATTTTTGGGGGTTCTAAATATTTTTCTAGCAAATATGTTGATTTTTACTTGTAAACAAAATGTATTGAAAAAAGGCCTGGTCTTAAAGTGGATAACGGCTGAAGGTACTCCTTGGATGTTGCGTCTCTCTAAGTGGCTAGGCTGTGAAAGAGTCTCACATATGTGGTATTGCCATACTCAGGAGGAGTAGCAGAATGGGTTTTGGGGTGTAGTTGCAAATATGTCTATGCCGTGTGTGAGAAATAATTTGTTAATATGACATTTTTGTGAAAAAAAAATATTTAATTTCTTAATTTTTCAAAGAATTGTGGAAAACAATTACAACTTCAAGAAACTAGCCATGCCTCTTACTAAATACCTTGGACTATCTACTTTCCAAAAAGGGGTAATTTAGAGGATATTTGTACTGTCCTGGCATGTTAGGGGCTCAATAAATGGGCCATCAATACATCAGGTGTGATCAATTTTCAAATGATTGGCACCATAGCTCGTAGACTCTATAACTTTCACACAGAGAAAATAATATACACTAATTTGGGTTATTTTTACCAAAGAAATGTAGCAGTATAAATTTTGGTCAAAATCGATGAATAAGAAAAATTACTTACAGTATTTGCAAACTTTTAAAACAGAAACGAAGAAAAAAACACATTTTTTTCAACATTTTTGGTCTTTTTTTATTTGTAGCGCAAAAAAAAAAAAAAACGAGTGGTGATTAAAAAACACCAAAATAAAGCTCTATTTGTGTTAAAACATTTTTTTTATAAAAATTTAATTTGGGTACAGTGTTGCTTGACTGAGTAATTAGTATTCAAAGTGCGACAGCACTGAAACCTAAAAATTAGCTCGGGCAGGAAGGGGGTGAAAGAGCCCAGTATTGAGGTATTTAAGCTTCCTTGCTTTACTGCAAAGTGACCTTAATTGAACAATGTAAATTACACATGCAGCACTACTGCTCTGGCCTTTTAATATAGGGCCCTTGTCTATATACTTCAGACAATCTTCACACACAAGCTTAGTCCCAAACCAAGATTTACTAACTGATGAGGAAACTAAAAAGCCAGTTTCCTCTGAGGGACACAAGCATCCTGGAGCCCCTCAACCTGCCCGGATGAGAATCCTAAGTGATTGAAAACCCTTTTCACACTATGGCAGTGCAAAGCTCTGTCACAATACAGTATATACTGTATATATTTCATTGTATTTAACACTACATAACAATAGGCAATATAAGCAAAGGGTTATACCTTTGTGATCCATTTTTAAATAAAATTGCTATGGTGAGATAAAGTGAAAACTGCAAAAACCAAACTGTGTTAATTACTCTCCCAAAAGCACAATAAATTCTAATAGTATCTGAAGCCAAACTTTTAAAGTTTAGTTACTTAATATGCCAAAGAAAATGTATTTTAACATTCAAACTAATGCAAATGGGCATGAGTGGGTTTTTACAAGCACCACATCCCTAATCTCTAATAAAGAATAAAGCAAAAAATAAAGCAAAAATAAATAAAAATGTTAATGTCAATCTGTTTTACGCTGATGAATAGAATAAAACATACTATTTTCATTTATGTTCGGGTTTGTGTTTATTTCTGAGATCATAAACACCTTAAGTCACATTTTTTGCTTTATTCTTTTTTCTTTTTAACATTACATATCGTGGCAGCAATAGATTCAAGAACAGGCAGATGTTCAACACTGTTCTTGGGTAAGAGATTGCCTATTTATGACCAGCCAGAGTAACACTCTTTTATTGTGTTATTGATATCAGGTATTTCATCACATTCCGTGAGATGGGCAAAGCTACAGCATGTCTAGCTGGAATGGAAAGCATTAAACCAGAATATAAAAAGCAGGTATGACAAATACATGAAACTAAACCCCACCTAACTTGGTTTTATTTTAACTGGCATTTTGCATACATTATGCCATATATGTTTTCAAAATTCAAAAACTGTGTTATGAAGATTAAGATGATATCTGTAATTATTTACATCTCTGGTAACCGTGTTGTATGAATGCATTTTATGAGATGCACCCAAGTACAACTTTAATGTTTTTTTTTTTTATTTTGATTCCAGCTATTATCTAGTCATGTATACAGACATACCCATGGCTAATTACAATTTACTTTATTAGGGAAACCTGTTCAATTGCTTGGTAACCTGAATTGCTAATCACATTGAAGTTCAAATCGAGCATCAGAATGGGGAAAAAGAATGGAGATTTAAGTGATTTTGAATGTGGCATGGTTGTTGGTGCCAGACGGGCTAGTTTAAGTATTTCAAAAACTGCTGATCTACTGATATTTTCACGCACGACCATCTTCAAAAAAAAGGATATCCAGTGAGCAGCAGCTGTGGGGAGGAAAATGCCTTGTTGATGTCATAGGTCAGGGGAGAATGGACAGACTTGTTTGAGATGATAAAAAGGCAACGGTAACTCAAATAACCACTCGTTACAACCAAGGTATGCAGAATACCATCTCTAAATGCATAACACATCGAACCTTGAAGCAGATGGGTTACAGCAGCAAAAGACCACACCAGGTGCCACTCCTGTCACCTAAGAACAGGAAACTGAGGCTACAGTTCACACAGGCTCACCAAAATTGGACAATAGAAGATTGGAAAAACGTTGCCTGGTCTGATGAGTCTCGATTTCAGATGCAACATTCGACGGTAGAGTCAGAATTGGGCATAGACAATATGAAAGCATGGATTCATCCTGCCATGTATCAACAGTTCAGGCTGGTGGTGGTGGTGTAATAATGTGGGGAATATTTCCTGGCACATGTTGGGCCCCCCTAGAACCAATTGAGAATTGTTTAAAAGCCACAGCCTAGTATTGTTGCTGACCTTGTCCATCCCTTTATGACTACATAGTGTACCCATCATCTGATGGCTGCTTCCAGCAGAATAATGCACCATGTCACAAAGCTCGAATAATCTCAAACTGGTTTCTTGAACATGACAATGAGTTCACTATACTCCAATGGCCTCCACAGTCTCCAGATCTCAATCCAATAAAGCACTTTTGGGATGTGGTGGAAATCTGAAGCAACTGTGTAATGCTATCATGTCAATATGGACCAAAATATTTGAAGAATGTACCCAACACCTGATTGAATCTATGCCACAAAGAATTAGGGCAGTTCTGAAGGCAAAAGGGGGTCCAACCCAGTACTAGCAAAGTGTACCTAACAAAGTGACCAGTGAATGTATATACAGTATCTCACAAAAGTGAGTACACCTCTCACATTTTTGTAAATATTTGTAAGTAGTGAGTGTACAGCTTGTATAAGAATGTAAATTTGCTGTCCCCTCAAAATAACTTAACACACAGCCATTACTGTCTAAACCGCTGGCAACAAAAGTGAGTACACCCCTAAGGGAAAATGTCCAAATTGGACCCAATTAGCCATTTTCCCTCCCCAATGTCATGTGACTCGTTAGTGTTATAAGGTCTCAGGTGTGAATGGGAGCAGGTGTGTTACATTTGGTGTTATCGCTCTCACTACTGGTCACTGGAAGTTCAACATGGCACCCCATGGCAAAGAACTCTCTGAGGATCTGAAAAAAAGAATTGTTGCTCTACATAAAGATGACCTAGGCTATAAGAAGATTCCCGAGACCCTGAAACTGAGCTGCAGCATGGTGGCCAGGACCATACAGCAGTTTAAAAGGACAGGTTCCCCCCAGAACAGGTCGACTAAAGGAGTTGAGTGCACGTTCTCAGTGTCAGAGGTTGTCTTTGGGAAATAGACGTATGATTTCTGCCAGCATTTCTGCAGAGGTTGAAGGGGTGAGGGGTCAGTCTGTCTGTGCTCAGACCATACGCTGCACACTGCATCAAATTGGTCTGCATGGCTGTCATCCCAAAAGGAAGCTCCTTCTAAAGATGATGCCCAAGAAAGCCCACAAAAAGTTTGCTGAAGTCAATCGGACTAAGGACATGGATTACTGGAACCATGACCTGTGGTCTGATGAGACCAAGACAAACTTATTTGGTTCAGATGGTGTCCAGCGTGTGTGGCGGGAACCAGGTGTGGAGTACAGAGGCAAATGTGTCTTGCATACAGTTAAGCATGTTGGTGGGAGTGTCATGGTCTGGGGCTGCATGACTGTTGCCGGCACTGGGGAGCTACAGTTTATTTAGGGAACCATGAATGACATTTACTGTGACATAGGGAGTGGTGTGGTGAGTCCTGCGCTGTCTAGAGAGAACGATTTAAAGGGGTGAAGAAGGTCCCAGATGCTGCTAGTACCAGGACTGATAACCATACAGTGTCAAATTCATAAACAGGTGGGGGGTACTGCGCTTCTGGGTTGATAATGTATATACTGTGCTTAGTGTAAATGCCTGTCACAATAACAGGCATTTACACTAAGCACAGTATATACATTATCAACCCAGAAGCGCAGTACCCCCCACCTGTTTATTACTGTGACATACTGAAGCAAAGCATGATCCCCTCCCTTCAGAGACTGGATGGCAGGGCAGTGGCAACCTGTAAAGCTCTGGTTAATTCCATGCCCAAGAGGGTTAAGGCAGTGCTGGAAAATAATGGTGGCCACACAAAATATTGACACTTTGGGCCCAGTTTGGACATTTCCACTTAGGGGTGTACTCACTTTTGTTGCCAGGAAATTTAGACATTAATGGCTGTTTGTTGAGTTATTTTGAGGGGACAACAAATTTACACTGTTATACAAGCTGTACACTCACAACTTTACATTGTAGCAAGTGTCATTTCTTCAGTGCTATCACAAAAGGTATAATAAAATATTTTAAAAAAATGTGAGGGGTGTACTGACTTTTGTGAGATACTGTATACTCTAAGCCAACCTTGTACTTAGATTTTTATGCCAACTAACATTTTGTTTTAATTTATTCTGCGACACCTTTGAAATTCATATAAAATATCAAATTATTTTAATGCTGTTGAAATTATTTATGACCATTTGCAATTTGTGGAAAATGCCATCATGCACAGGTTGAAAATTATTTTTAATAGCAATTAATATTTAATCAGGGTGGTTAAGGCAAAGCAGTGATTAGTGATGATAAAACAGGCCAGTGTTTAATTCAGGAGCTGTTTAGGGAATCTTGCTCAAAAAATTAGCAAACATTAACCTTGCAGGGATCCCCATTGAAGTCCGTGGGGGTTGATTCATGATTTAAAGCGATTATAAATTCTGCTAGTGCTCCCACCTCTAAATGATAGGGCACACTAGCAGCCACTGATGAACATGTAAACTGCTTTTCAAATATTAGTACTAAATACCTTTTTTGAACATCCCTAGTGGAGGTCACATGTCTTTTTTTTTTTTCTCCAGCAGCACGGCCTGGGCTAGGGGGCAGAGCTAAGCCGAAGCGGGTCATGTGTCCTGTGACATCATCTCTGTTTTTGGAGCCCTCCCCCCCCAGACTGGGCAAAGCAGACTGGAAGTGTCAAGTATCTGATCCACCCACCAACGCCTTCATGTTGCCCTCAATATAGCTCAGGTTTGTGTCCAGCCCCCTATATGTAATGAAATACTCAATTGCAATGATGCACAGTACAAATTTAGTCATTAAAAACATTCTACATCATAAGGTCTTTTGCGTACACTAGTGTTTTTTTTTAAGTGATCAACACTTACCTGAATGCAAATATTGGAGCCGCATAGCTCTCTGGACATATTCAGTGTCACAGTCTCCAGTGCTTCCTTGTGTCATGAGATAAAACAAAGCACAGCAGATGAAGAAAACAACATTCCTCTTTCTTCCGCATTTCATGTTAAACAATTTGGCTTAATTCACTAAGCTAGTTTTATCTTGTTCTGTTATTTCCTTGATACCAGACCTTCTTTACCTAATAACACTCATTTTATTTCACAAATACAGGCAACACACTTTGCAAGCAAGGCCACTGATAAGGCAGTACAGCCCGTGCACCTACCGAACAGGAGGGCCTGCAATACTGACTTATTGCCACTTGTGACCCTTGTGCAGTGCTGCTTGCTTCTACTTTTCTTTTCTTCCTCCGACTGCACTGCAGGGGGATTGGTTCTAGTATCTGTACTCCCTTCCCCCTGCTGTCTGGGACTCCTGTGTGCCCATTTTCCCTGCAGTGCTGCTGTTTACCCCCCCCCCCCCTCTCTTCTCCCACTGGAAGGTACTGAGGCCACACAGGCAGATTATTTCAGAATGGTGAGCGGGGTGGGGCTCACCATCCTGAATGAACACACCACCCTGAATGAACACAGTGAGGGATCAGATATTACCTCCACCTCCATGCTGCTATTCACTTGAATGGGTCTTGTTCAACAGGGGTATCAATTCTGCCATGGCCACAAAACATAAAATCGCATGCCTTGCATTTTAACTAAAGTATAATTTGATATTTTCGGAGGAAGGGGGACCCTGTCAGGTTGGCTTTACGGGGACCCCTGATTTCTATTAGCAGCCCTGTCTGCAAGTAGTAGTATTTGACACATTTTACTGCTGTTATATCACAATAAGTGTTATTTTATTGGTCCTTAGGAAAAATTCTATGTTACAACATCGGTTATCACCCCATAAAAATAACATAAGCTTCAGGGTGTTAATAACCGGGAGCGTTAATATCTGTTTGTCCTAGTAATTGACAAAATAACACTTTCTGAGGTAAAGTAAGAATTAAAGTAGAACTAAAGGCAAAACCTTTTTTTTTTATTTTTTTATTTTGGATAGAGTGTTAAAACCTTTGACCTTTTATTTTTTTGCCATCTGTGTCCCATTGGTCAGATTTACCTTAAATTCCCGTCCCATAGCTAAAACATAAAGTGAGAGGAAATCCTAGGTTGTCACCAGGGTCACCAGAACTAGTGAAACAAACAAAAATCAGCATAAGGGATCTAAGTGTAGTAAAAACAACAGGTGTTTTTTGAAAATTGAATAAAAAGCAGATGCACTCACACAAGGACAGGGTATAATGAGACAGTATGCCGCTGTACTTCCCAGACTTGTGTCATCCAGCTGATCTGATAATGAACTGCTCGGCCAGGCTGGGGAGTGAGCCACACTGTTCTCCTGCTGAAAGCTTCTGACAGAAGCCTGTTCTGACACTTGTGAAGCCTGCCTTCTGGGACGTCATCTTCTGATGTTATGTGTCCGTCACAGAATGCATCTCTTGGGGGATTCCCCTTTCCTCAGCCTAACTGAAAACCTACCTGTGGTCTGATTTAAACTAATAGCAGTGACTAAACACAAGTTAGATAGTGCCATAACTCGAGCCATGGGTGGTAGGTCTGGGTTCCTTCTCCAAGACCGGCTTCTAAATCAGAAGCGGGCTCACCCCAGGAAGCAGAATCCAGATCGTGCTAGGGAGGCACAAAGCTACAAGCCTGGCAGGGAGTTCGGGAGAAGCTGGAAGTCAAGACAATCTTCTTTCCGGAAACCTCCTAAAGGTGGATCTATTGGTGACCGAGAGGCCACTAAGTCTTTTTAAGATTGGGACAGCTCAAACATGTCAGATGGGGGCTTGTCTTTCCACTTTTGGCATGTCCAGGTGGCCTTAATCTAAGGGCTCAGTTTGACATGGCAAGAGGCACCATCTCTCTGCTCGAGGAGAAAATTTTGGTGGTCCTAAACAGGATGCTTCTCGCTCTCTCTTCCTCTCATCTCCGGGCTCGGCAGTGTCTAAAGGTCATCGGGACTATGGTCACCACAGCTCCCATTGTAAAATGGGCTCTGTGGAGAATGCAGCTCTTCTAGAGAGGTTTTCTCCAGCTATGGTGTACAGACGTCAAGGACCAACGCATCTACCTAACGCCATCCATGAGAGGGTGCCTTCCCTGGTGGCTTCAGCAGAAAAATTGCCTTAATTGCCATTCCATAGCTCCCGTTGCATGGGTCACCGTAACTTTCAATGCCAGCAATATAGGTTGGGGTGCCCACTGTCTTTCGAAAATGTTGCAGGGCAGATGGGACTTCCCTCCCCATGGGATAGTTTTGAACATCCTGAAGCTCCGGGCAGCGTTCCAAGTGTTACAGGCCTTCTGCCATCTAAAGTTGGGGTCTTCAGTGATGCTCAGATCGGACAACACAATGGCAGGGGCCTACATAAGGAAACAGGGGGAAACTTGCAGCCTGTCACTGTTAAAATAGGTAGAGCCAATTATGACCTGGGTGCAGAAGAACCTGTCCAACTTAGCGGCAGTCTATGTTCCCGGAGTCCAGAATGTGCAGGCAGACTTCCTCTCTCAAGTCCTGACCCTGGGGATCTCCCCAGAGGTCGACCTTTTTGCATCCCCATGAAACAACAAATTAGCAAAGTATTACTCAAGGTTACAAGTTCCTCAAAGCCTTCAAGGTGGAAGCCCTCAGAGACCAATGGAGGTTATGCAGAGCCAACGCCTTCCCTCCAATTCCGGTTGTTCTCCAGTTCCTGTGGAGACTTGGCATAGAAACAGTAGTGGCGATAATCCTATACTATCTGCCCCGATAGGCCCAGGTTCCCCCCTACTGAGGCTACTCAGTTTCCGGGATCCGATTCCTTTACCTCTTAGGCCAGACCTGCACTACCCTATATCCATGCCCGGCTCATCTGCACCTGAAGGTTTGGTTTTTAAGAGGGGAAGGCTGGTGCCTCTAGGCTGCCCCGAGGAGGTCATCCCCACACTCTTAAACGCTAGGAGGAAGAGCACTACGAGAGGATATGGTCTAAGTTCACGGATCATATGTCCACTAGAACCAGTCCATGTGTTGCTCTTGCAGTCCAAGACATTCTGAGCTTCCTACAGTCAGGCATGAACCTGTCCCTGTCGGTCATCTCACTCCAGGTACAGGTGTTGGCTATATCAGCATTTACAGGAGTGTCATGGGCCAGGCACATGCTTGTCTGTCAGTTCTTTAAGGGGGGCAGTGAGGCCCCAGAGGAAACCGAGGTTCCCCAAATGGGATCTCCCACTGGTTCTCAATTTTTTCTCACAGCTGGGTCTGGAACCGGACAAGTTGCTCTTGATTAAAGAACTCACTCTCAAAAAGGTCCTTCTGGTGGCCATCACATTAGCGTAGAGGATTTCCGAGATTAAAGCTCTGGGTTCAAAAGAGCCATTTCTAACTTTCTTCCTGGACAGAGTGGTTCTAGTTCATATGCTGGGATCGAAGCCTATGGTTACCTCTGTTTTTCATGAGAATCAGAAGATTGTTCTTCCCACCTTCAGATCAGGAGAGAATTCCATCGTCCATCCACTTGATGTGGGCATTACCCTGAAGCAGTATCTAGAAGCCATGGCTTCCTTTCAGCTGTCTGGGTACCTCTTTGTTCCCTTCTATGGAAAGAACAAGGGGATGCCTGCTTCTTTAAGATCCATTGCTGCATGGATCATTCAGGCCACCCAATGCGCCTATAAAGTGAACGACTTGGTGCCTCCAGAGGTGGTGGCGTCGTACTCGACCCAGAGCATTTCAGCATCTTGGCCAGTCTCAAGATACATAGCCCCTGAAGTAATCTGAAAGGCAGGCTTCCTGGTATTCTATCAACACTTTCTTGAACCATTATTGTGTTGAACTGGCTGATTTGCTTCTGTTAATTTTGGTTTTCAAGTCCTGTCAGTTGACAGGGTCAATTAAACTTTTTTTTTGTTCAGCATCTTCCCACCGGTTGTGTACTGCGAGTTATTCCCCAAAGGTTTGCTGCCATGGAGCGTATATGGAAAACGGAAAATTGTTTATCAAATACTTACTGTAATTTTCCTTTCCTGATGGACTCCATGGCAGCAGGAGTCCCCTCCCAGTTTCTGAGTAGGCTAGTTACAGAACGCGGATGCTGAATAGGAGCAAAGATTTATGGGAGTGGGGTCCTATAGTGTGTCCTATATAGAATGGAGGTGGGGCTAATCCCAAAGTTATGCTGCCATGGAGTCCATCAGGAAAGGAAAATTACGTTAAGTATTTGATAAACAATTTTCCGTTTTATATATATATATATATATATATATATATATATATATATATATATATATATATATATATATATATATATATATAATGTATAGAAAAGATATGTATGATGGATTAAGTAAGTAAAATAAAAATACAGGTACAAATAATGGTGATATTGCTGATGATGATAATATTAATATTCATAATAGTAATACATGCTTATGGTAATTCTGACTTCAGTGTAATATCCATATTATGAACAGATAGTGAGGTAAAAAAATTCACCATCAAGACATTGACCCAACATGGCTATACAGTAGTATTTGAGTGTATTTTGTGCCCCGATCAAAAATTGAAGACTAATTATATAAAATAAAATGAAATAAATATTGCAACAAAATAATGCTAAAAGATGGGGTGCATCTGTGTGTACTATATGTTGTCTTGGTGAAAGAACGGTAACAAATTACATTACAGACCCCAAAGGATGAGTTGTGTACCGTATATGGATGTAAACAAGTTGTGTCTAAGCAGTAACAAACTCCTATGGCCCAGAAAAAGATGGTGTATAGGCTAACCAATCTAGAAGTGGTGTATCTAGAAAGACTCCCTGTATGCCAATACATATATATATATATATATATATATATATATATATATATATATATATATATATATATATGAATTTATGGTGAAAAGTGGAGAATGGTGCCCAAATTGGACTCAAACTCTAAAATATTGTTAATAATGATTTATTATGCCAATGGAGAACCTCATACATACGGGGGGCATAGATGAACAAAATCCTAGATGTAATGACAGAGAGTTCTAGGGGCCTCCATGGGGAGGAAAAGAACAGAAAACAGAACATAAAAGGATTAAATGATGGTATGAACATCTAGTTCTTCATTCAAACCATTGGGTCAAACAGTCCAGCTGAAAAATACAGAATGTTTCCTGTGCACACAACCTCCTAAAGCATTCTCCTTTCAGCAAGGGCAAACGGCATACTGTCTCATTTTAACTTCAACTTCTGCAACTGGTTCTTTGTGAGTGCATCTGCTTTTTAGTCAAATTTCAATAAACAGCTAATATTTTTTCTACACTTAGATCCCCAGCACTGGTTTTTCGTTGTTTCATCTTGGCATCTTGGCTCCCCCCTCTGGTTTTCTGGCAGCATGGGACTTTCAGGGTAGCAAGATGCCAGATGCATCTATTTAGCATTTAACCACCCATTGTCTTTAGTGTCTTCCAACACTTGCTATTGTATGTATTGTCAATATTGTTTGCAGTTTGTATAGACATACAAATACCACACAGGCTTGTAGCTCTTAGGTGTCTGCCCTCTGATAAACAGCACAGCACACATCCTAAAGCTATCTATGTGTTCATTTTTCAAATAGTTATTTATTTACCATATTGAGTTTAATTACCTTTAACCATGTGTTTTATATTTTTCACAATTGGGCTGAGAGCTTAGGAAAGTTTTTACTTCCTTTTCCAATTGTTCACCAGAACTATTGTCCTGATTAGAAGATTTCCCCTCTATTCCTGTTCTGATGTCAACCCAAAATTAGGGATTTTCTTTTACTGTCACGTTCAATGATAATGGTAAGCAAGACAAATAGAGAGGGTAAATCTCAGTAATGGGGGCACAAACAGCAATAAAAACATGATAGTGGTTTAATCCAGCTCTACTTGGTCCAAAATGAAAAAAAAGATGTGTTGCCTTTAGATATACTTTATTGAGAAAATAGGACTTTTTATAGATAATTGTTGACTTTGCATGAGAAATTAAAAATGACACATCCTAATGATGTTTTTTGTAAACTGAACTTTTAAGTTGAGATCAAATAAGTTGTGGTGTTATAATAACTCCATCTCGTAAAATGAGCCCGCAGTATATGATTAATAATGAGAAATACCAATATTCTGCAAGATCCTTGTGCTTTTGTAACCCTGAGGACAATATAATCAATACCTTTTTAACAATTTTAAGTAATTGCATTCATTGTATGTTAATGTCATATGTTCTGGTATTTATATTTCACCTCAATAAATTGTGGAAAATTTCCTTAAAAAAATGAATTACCACAATGTTACTACATCATTATAAGAAATGTTCAAACGTTTAAGCAATACTCAATAATTGCTATCCCTGTATTTAGGTAACTAGGTGGTTACCTAAATACATAATAGTGTGAATACTACATCTAGCACGTTTCAGCAATAAGCCTTAATCATAGCTATGTGAATCTAGTGTAAATCCAACATCAATTAGAAGCTAATAATAAAATGTTAACCTAAACCAGTGTGTGTCTTTGCTGTCAGTGATTTCCTTTTGATGTCATATGTCACCCTCCAGTGTTCAACCCTCAAATACAAATCCAATCAAAGAGGAGCCAGTAACTTGATAACATCTTTTGTAATAATCCCTTTATTGGCTTACATGCAGGGCTGGCCCAAGACATTGTGCTGCCTGAGTCCAAGAATGGAATGCTGCCCCCCCCCAAAAAAAAAATCACGCCCACTAAAAGGCCCCCACATTTGATATTTTATATCATAATAATTAAAACTAAAACACATGCAACAGCACCTTGTCTATAAGCAAAATTATATGAAAAAACAATAAATTTCATGCAGGGGCTACATTTAGAGGGGGGGGGGTTAAGGGGCTGCTTTGTGGAGTAAAGGGACAAAAAACAAACAAACTAACAAGAAAAACAAAAATGGTAATAATTTTATTAAATATAAAATTTAGAAAATATTATATATAATGTTATCTTTTTCCATAACTCACCACAGAACTTTTCCACCAAACACCCACTATCTGTCCTCAGTCCTCCTCTCCTCTCACTCCTGTGTCTGCTGCAGCCGTCGCCCTAGAAGATCCAGCCTGTCCTGCATGATATAGAGTGCGCTAAAGTTTGACGTCATTGCACACACCACGATCGCGCAAGAAATGTTCACCGGAGAAGAGGCTCCACCTCCTCATATTTATCAATTTGCACTACGGGCGACGGTATGAGATGGGAAAATGCCGTCCGTAATGCGCCGCAAATTAATGACACACAAAACTGCTGGAAAAAAATCTTGGGAGTCAATTTGCCACCCCTCTCAAAGTGCCGCCTAGGTCCAATGGACTCAGCGGGACCCATGATAGGGCCGGCCCTGCTTACATGGTAAGATAAAATCCAAAGAAAAGAGGCTAACACATTTCAGCAAAAAGCTTTAACCATAGCAATGATTAAGGCTTTTTGCTAAAACATGTTAGTATCCTTTCTTTGGATATGATCATACATAGTAAGCCAATAAAAAAAAACTATTGCTGCAGACGTTACTTTTCAGACATTAGTTCTAAGGTCCTCTTTGGTTGGATTTGTATTTGGGAGGTGAACTGGAATCCCTGCTTGTGTATCTGAGTATTCTGTTATACCAGAACTAGGAGGTTGAGAGCAGTTGTTCTTTCTATCAGCCTCTGGTGTGTGCTTGTTATGTTTACTAGCATGAAGGTCTGTAATGCTTTGAATCGAAGCAAAAAAAATACATAATGTATTTTGAAGCCTTCCTGTATACTCACCACAATCACCAAAGTGAACTTTTGGAGGGGCTCACATGATTTAAAGTTTGTCCGGTTACAAATAGACACAGAGAACGTAGCTTTAGTTGGTGACATCAGTCTGATTTCCATTGATTTAGCCCTAAGATATGTTTTCATATCCCAAGCTGAAAATATTAGAACAGAAAGTATAAATGATGGATTACATATTTACTTGTATCTAAAAGGTTAAAAATTACCCTTCCCCAACCCACCCCCTCTACAGTCTGGCTGTAAAAAAAAAAAAAAACAATGAATGCAATGAACAAAATGTGTGACTTCTGTATTTGTGCTATACAATAAGTTTTTCTATTACCAGAAAATAGTCCAGAAGAAAAGGGACATTTCACCCAAGAGCCTGTTTCTGTAGCAAACTAAGAATAATAAAAAAAAGTTGTTATATAATATACAGTATTATATGTTTAATACTTGTCTTTTATTAAATATACACTATATTGTCAACAGTATTGGGCCACCTGCCTTACACGCACATGAACTTTATTGGCATTCCAGTCTTAGCCCGTAGGGTTCAATATTGAGCTTTTGCAGCTATAACAGCTTCAACTCTTCTGGGAAGGTTGTCCAGAAGGTTTAGGAAGTGTGTCTATGGGAATGTTTGACCATTCTTCCACAAGCGCATTTGTGAGGTCAGACTGATGTGGACGAAAAGGCCTGGCTTGCATTCTCTGTTGCAAAGGGTGGGCCAACTCAATATTGAACCCTATGAACTAAGACTGGGATGCCATTAAAGTGTATCTGTAAAGGCAGGTATCCCAATACTTTTGACAATATAGTGTATATCAAGTTATTTGGAAAAAAAAGTTGCATCGGGTACAGAATAACAATTGCCACTAGGACAAACTCTTGTATAACATAATTGTAAAAATAAAAAATAGAAGGAACGAGAAGAATTGTCTTTGGCTTAAAGTGGTTGTAAAGTCTTGTTTTTTTCCTATGAAAATAACAAACATGTAATACTTACAGTTGTGCTCATAAGTTTACATATGAATGATAACACAAAAACTTTTCTTTCACTCATGGTTAGTGTTTGGCTGAAGCCGTTTATTATCAATCAACTGTGTTTACTCTTTTTAAATCATAATGACAACAGAATTACCCAAATGAACCTGATCATACCCCAGTTCTTAATACCGTGTATTGCCCCCTTTAACATCAATGACAGCTTGAAATCTTTTGTGGTATTTGTGGATGAGGCTCTTTATCTTCTCAGATGGTAAAGCTGCCCATTCTTACTGGCAAAAAGCCTCCAGTTCCTGTAAATTCTCGGGCTGTCTTGCATGAACTGCACGTTTTGAGATCTCCCCAGAGTGGCTCAATGATATTGAGGTCAGGAGACTGAGATGGCCACTCCAGAACCTTCACTTTATTCTGCTGTGGCCAATGACAGGTCAGCTTGGCCTTGTGGTTAGGATCATTGTCATGTTGGAATGTCCAAGTAGGTCCCATGCGCAGCTTCCGGGCTGATGAATGCAAATTTTCCTCCAGTATTTTTTGATAACATACTGCATTCATCATGCCATCAATTCTGACCAAATTTCCTGTGCCTTTGTAGCTCACACATCCCCAAAACATCAGCGATCCACCTCCATGTTTCACAGTATGAATGGTGTACCTTTCATCATAGGCTTTGTTGACTCCTCTCCAAATGTAGCGTTTATGGTTGTGGCCAAAAACCTCAATTTTGGTCTCATCACTCCAAATGACTTTGTGCCAGAAGGTTTGAGGCTTGTCTCTGTGCTGTTTGGCATATTGTAAGCGGGATACTTTGTTGCATTTGCGTAGTAATTACTTTTTTCTGGCGACACGGCCATGCAGCCCATCTTTCTTTAAGTGCCAACTTACTGTGCATCTTGAACCAACCAAGCTAACCAAGTTATTTGTGGGTTTTTCTTTGCATCCTGAACAATTTTCCTGGCAGTTGTGGCTGAAATTGTAGTTGGTCTACCTGACCATGGTTTGGTTTCAACAGAGCCTCTAATTTTCCACTTCTTGATTAGAGATGGAACACTGCTGATTGGCATTCTCACTTCATTGGCTATCTTTTTATAGCCCTTTCCTGTTTTATACAGTTCAACTACCTTTTCCCACAGATCCGTTGACAATTCTATTACTTTCCCCATGACTCAGAATCCAGAAATGTCAGTGCAGCACTGGATGAAAGATGCAAGGGTCTGTCAGGAGTCCAGAAACTCATTGACCTTTTATACACACACACACTAATTACAAGCAAACAGATCACAGGTGAGGATGGTTACCTTTAATAGCCATTCAAACCCCTTTGTGTCAATGTATGTAAACTTTTGAGCAGGGTCATTTGGGTAGTTACTGTTGTCATTATGATTTAAAAAGAGTAAACACAGTTGATTAATAATAAATGGCTTCAGTCAAACACTAACCATGAGTGAAAGAAAAGTTTTTGTGTTATCATTCATATTCTCGGAAAAATGGCCAAGAATTCATAAGTTCTGCCAGGGTATGTAAACTTATGAGCACAACTGTACCTGCTCTGTTGCAGTGGATTTGCACAGAACAGCCCGGATCCTCCTCTTCTCGGGTCCTTCTTATGTGATCCTTACCCCTCCCTCCTGTCGAGTGGCCCCAGAGCAAGCAGCTTGCTATAGGGGCACCCAAGCCAAGTCACAGCTGCCTGTGTCCATTCAGACATGGAACCCCAACCCGGCCCTGCCCCCTCTGTCTCCTGATTGACTAGCTGACTTTGATTGACAGCAATGTCTCAGCCTATCAGGAGGGAGAATCTTGGACGACTGAGGAAATCGTGGACATCGCTGGACAGAGAGGGACCTCAGGTAAGTATTAGGGGTGCTGAGGGGGGCTGCTGCACACAGAAGGCTTTTTATCTTAATGCATAGAATACATTAAGATAAAAACCTTCTGAATTTACAACCCCTTTATTACATAAATAGCATAAAATACTGCATACAGAAGAAAGGTAATCATATGCAAATGCAAATGTATTAAAATGCTGTAAGATAAGGTGTTTCCTGTAATTAATGACCAAAGCAATTTAGAAAATTTTTAGGCCAAAACTTGCATGTCATTTATTAGTAAAACATTTAGCACATTAGACGACATTGGTAAGCAGTTTGCATGTTCATTGAAAAAGACTTGCCTTATTCTTTAATAAAAGAGGCAAGAAAATAATAATGTTGATAATAAATAATGATAATTTAAAAGAGTGTTTATGATAAACTAAAATGATGCATCATTTACACTCACTTCTATGCCTTATTACAATTTCAAAGGTTTGGCAGTTAGTCTTTAGAGATAGAATGCAAACACTTCCCCCTCTCATGCTCCTTTTCGCCTTCAGGAACAAGAGTCCAATACCTTTGCAAGCTCCATGTCAGATGGTATTAAAGCTTACACATGGTTAACTATGTGTATAAAAAAGCAGGTGCGCTAAACTGATGTGTGTCAACCGACCGAATGGGATTGACCACAATACCAATAAAGTGAACAAAATCACATAAATGTGGTATGTGTAAAAAAGTGAATATAAATACAAGTGGCTGTATCAACACTATAAATAAAATCCCACTCAAGTGAAAATGAAGATAAAGTGCACAAATCCAAAACAATATCTCAAATGAATTGTGCAAAAGTCCAGGTGAAATACCACTGCTCCGCGGGGATGGGTGATGACGATGCGGCACTCCTCTCTGACGTTGACGTCCGCTTTAGGAGGAAACGCGTCAGAGAGGAGTGCCGCATCGTCATCACCCATCGCCGCGGACCGCGCTGCAGGCGGCCACGGCTTCCCATCGGTACAGGTTCCAAACGATCTGAACAAGAGTTTCCATGTAAGTGCACTCTGTATTTTACCTCAATAAATGTAAGAAGGTACTGCACTATGGTCCGGTTTTTGTTTTTGTGAGATACTTGCGGGGACAATACCATTGGCATCAGAGAGACACTGCCCAGAGTGAGGACGCCCAGGATAAAGGACAGGCACCATTTAGGAGGATATATACCAGCTCTTCTATACCTATTGTTCGGTAAGAGGCTTATTCTTCCATTTGAGTGACTCACATCCTCCCCTGAGCACGTACTTCACGTCTGGAGTTGTCACATACGCCCTTGAATACTTACTTTCTGGTAAGGGGCCAGTCCCTAACATGGTGGTGGGATCATCTGCACCTGACAGCTATAAGTGGAATATTCTTATCTGGATTTCTCCACATCTCACTGGGAACACTGTTGTGGACTTTATGCACCTTTACCTTTGTTTTTTATCTTTATTTCCACTGCACTGAAGAGGAGCAATGGTATTTCACCTGGACTTTTGCACAATTCATTTGAGATATTGTTTTGGATTTGTGCACTTTATCTTCATTTTCACTTGAGTGTGATTTTATTTATAGTGTTGATACAGCCACTTGTATTTATATTCACTTTTTTACACATACCACATTTATGTGATTTTGTTCACTTTATTGGTATTGTGGTCAATCCCATTCGGTCGGTTGACACACATCAGTTTAGCGCACCTGCTTTTTTATACACACATTTATTCCCATTTGGTTCTAAGGTTGCAGCTTTATCTGATTTATTTTCCTGCGCACTTTTTCCACATATACACATGGTTAACTAGTTAATGGAAATTGGGTGATTAGGCTCAAACATTGCATTATGGAAAGAGATCACAAGAACACATGCTGTTCCATACCATGAAGGACCTGATATCTACCAAGGGCTCCAACAGAGCAGCAATGCACAACTGCAAAGGCGGGGAACATTTTGTATGTGGGGGGGGGCTTCTTATTCCCCCAGGAACAACAAACTGACAGAGTGGCATGTTACTTATTTAAAAAAAATCTGAGATAAATATCTATACCTGTAGATTTCAAAGATGTCACATCTAAAATAGTTTTTACATAAATTAAATACTCAAATTATATTGACGCAAGAAGCATTTTTTGCAGATGTCTCAACCCTCATTAAATCAGACCTTACAATCAGTGGGCCCTGCTCCAGCTTTTGTGGTGTGTGGGTGGGGGAAAATTTCAAATCTTGCAAGAAGGCTCTGCAGTACCGTGCTCAGAGTAATATTTGTCAACCACATCTTCATATAGAAATATGAATAGAAATATGAATATTTAATACCACTTTACACAGTGTATTCCATGTGCTTGTCTGGGAGAGAGAGACACACAGACTGTCATTGGCAGACTTCCCTATTGTTTGTGTATTGGGAGGGAATGTGGATTGTGCCTGTCTCATTGTTAAATGTTACTGACCTCACATTGTTCTGTCTGCCTTAAGATAAGCTTATTATGGGATGTATATGTGTATTGGCTGCTTAGGGGGAGGGGGGATTAGTCCCACAGTGTATATCTTTGTGTACACTGTATGGGAGTGTAAAACTCTGTTTTCATTGGATTGTGAATGTCAGGGTCTGTTTTTAACAAGGTCCACCTGGGCGGTAACCTTGTGGGGGAAAACTGTATAAAAGTCTGTTTCTTGTTCAATAAAGTTGAGTTATACTTCACCCTCAATCGAGAGTCCTGTATCTTATTGGGGGGGGGGATCTACTACAAGGGATTGCTATGCTCTTCATACTCCCTTGGATAATCACTCAGCTCTTGTAAGAGCTTGTGTAAGAGTTTGTTCCTGTTCTTGTTCCTGCTGCTCTCTTGGGGGAAAAGAGAGGTTCACCCACGGGAACCTGGAGCCTTGTCATAGGTCCCGGGTGGGAAGGAGATGACGAGACGCTAATCAATCTGCAGCGGTTCGTGGGGTCTGAGGTGCATATGGTGTCGGGTGGAGTGCTTGGAGCCCTCGGGAAGCACTAGGAGCACCCGGCAACGGAGGTACCCGGTCGGGGTTCCGGTTGATTCGGTACAAGCAGAAATCCCACCATTGACAGTTTACAATGGAACAAATATTCCCATTGGAAGAGTCTCCTCCTGCTCCTCTCCTGTTGACAACTGTAAACTTAATAGATGTCACCACCAGGGCAGATTGTGAGATGAACCCCCAGAAGATGAAACTGCAATAAAAGCCCAATACAAATTTTAACCCTTTACCAGTCTAGCACAAACTAAAAAAAAAAAAAATTGGGTTAGAATTTCACAATAACATTTGATAAACTATATTCAGATTAATTAAAGTTTTTAAAATCTCATACATTGATACAGAGAACTTTATTGATGCGTATACAGTACATCACAAAATTAATTAAATTTAATTTAGTTATAATGTACATGTTTATATAGGGGGATCATTAAAAAATTTATGAACTTTAATTTGTGATTTTGTAACATCTACTGTATAAAAATAATCACAAGCAATTTAATTATATTTGGCTGTGCAAAGGTAGAAGAGCTAAATACATCCACAATACATTTTTATTTAGCATTTGAAATTTGGTAGCGCTGTAAAGAAGGCCATAGATTACTTAGCCTTCTTTCCTTCCACAACGTGTACAATTAGCAAGCCCATACATGGAGTGAAATTTGTCCAGTCCGTGCTGAAATGGCTGAATTTCAATCCAGGTATGGCTGGGTTAAAGTTTTGTTCCATACAATAAATAATATGTATTGTCTACATGTGTGTTTCTGCTTATGGATGGTTATTTGTGTTAACCGATGATAACCACTTCTTAAATCGGTGTTCTGACTGGAGAAAAAAGTATTAAAATTCAGCAGCTACAAATACTGTAGCTGCTGACTTTTAATATATAGACACTAACCTGTTCAGGGAGCCTGCGATGTCAGCACCCCAGCCGATTTTCGGATCAGCTGCTGGGTGCTGCCGCCTCCATTCTTTCTAAGGGAAACCCGCAATGAAGCCTTTCGGATTCCCAGCCGGTTCCCTACTGTGCTGCGCATTCTCATAGGCTCGGTGGCGGGGGAAGAAGGAGGAGGACAGAACTTCTGGTGGATGCTGTCTCCCGGAAGTGGGGAAGGGTACCTGTCAGCAACAGGTACCCATTTCCCACTCCCCCTGAAAGGTGGCAAACGTGGCACTGGAGGAAAGGGGGGGAAGCAAACGAGCAGAAGGTCCAGTTTTGTGTGGAACTCCGCTTTAATGAAGGCAGTATTTTTTTTATACTAATGAGCAAATATGTTTATTTTTTAGATCACACTCACTGTTGTAACTATATCCATGATTCGTTTTCTCCTTTGAAATTGGTGACCCGCCCTTTAGGCTTTGTTTAGTTTTTTTTTTGGTTAAGTATATGTATCTTACTATGTTAATTATGTTGAGCCCAGTTAGCTCGTTAACTTCTGTGAGTGATGCAATTATAAAATGTTCCCAGGAATTATTTGTGATAGCAGAATTTCCAACTTCTCCCCCAGGCTTTGTAATGGTGAGCAATCAAAACACTATCTGACATTGATACAGTGCCAAAGCACATTGAAACTGGCAACTGCTGTGCTCTGCCATGCTTAAATGCTTAAATATATTGGTTGTAGCAACAAATTGCTATGTAGGACACAATTATTAATTCATGAATAAAAAAGAAGAGACTCCCCCCCCCCCCCACCCCGTAGTGAAGAAATCTGAAGCTTTATTTTAAATAAAGAAATCGGGATCCAATAGTTTTTTTACCTTTTTTGTATTTATTATTTTTTATCTATGTTGTCTTTTTCAGAAACGTAAATATATTTACCTTCATGCAAAGTCTGGGGTGTGTATCTACATGAGAATATGAAACCTAAATTATAAATAAAAGAAGAAAATCAGAAACAAAAAAGTATAAAACACACAATTGTATTCACATCATAACAAAATTGTTTAAATATCAATGTGCCACTTGAACTTGGAATTCATTGTTATTAGAATTGTAGTATTTATATTATAATGATGCTGAGGAATTAATAATTTACAGAAAAAAAAATTTGCTTGCTGTGCTGTGTCTGACCTGGGATTTATTCAGGACCTGTCTACCATTCACTATTGAACAGACAAGGAGTCACTGCTCAAGGTGGTGTAATTGCCTGATGACTCACACAGGTGCATGCCCCGGCTCGCCTCCGTGAAAACTTGATAAAAGCAAAGGAATTGGCAGCACTCCAGGTTGAGTCAAAATCCAGGTTTTTGACTCAACCTGGTGCTTAATCATTACTGATTACTATTACTAATTAATGATTACTAATCATTAATGATTAAGCACACAGTCAGTGTGTGAAACGCGTCTACCTTGTCACGATTGTCATATTTGGATGTCCAGTCAATAAACCTGGATTTTGACTCAACCTGGAGTGCTGCCAATTCCTTTTCTTTTGCCATTCACTATTGCTTTGTGGTGGTGCACAGGTAAGTCTTTGAAGCTTCCACTTCCACAACAGGGTTAGTCCAAATTCTTTGTTAGCAGAATTTACTTTATGGTGTCAGAAACAATGAGTTCATAGCCTCCAAATATGATGGCATTGTGTGGTTGCGTCACCATGTCAACTGAGTACTTCTCCATACCCCACAACATTTACGGAATTCACCAAACCATACACCTGGGACTTTCTATTCTGTACTGATGTAGATGTTTTGGCATTTCTTCCAAACAACTTCCTAAAATGTCAAATGCTTGTAACTGAGACCATTGCAGACATCTTTTGCACAGAGAGGCAGATCACTTATGTATGAAGATAAAGGATCTAATAATTATCTGTTCTCCAAACAAACCCTAAGCCTTATACAGTTACTCCTTCCTCTAACTGCAGTAGACAAGGAAGGCAATATCATATTATAGAGGTCCAAAAACCCTGTCGGTGTTGATAAGTAAAGGGTGACTTTAGTTTTTTTGGTTACTTATATATTTGCTTACTTGGTTATGAGCAGCCCTTAATGAGTCTGGAATGTTCAGGCATTTCTGTTTGTCATCTGTCATCCAACACAGATGGATTGTGGCATTTACGGGGCAGAGTGGCACCCAGGCTAATATTTGTTTCACAGGATTATATGCAATATTGTCCCAAAGAGTGGAAATATCTGTGAAAAAAATAAAACAGTTGTTTATGTAATATATAGAACTTTTAACTTTGTACTTTCAAATAGACAAAACAAGTCATTGGTAACTTAAGACATTGTTTAGTGTTCAAGATTTGACATTTTGGGAATAAAGTGTAATATAAAAAGACTTGTTTTAAAATTATTGAAAAACCTGCATATTCAATACTGCCTAGAAGGAAGATTTCAAGTCTACCAAAACCACTAGTAAAAAGGTATTCAACAGTATTTCTTTCCTTTGCATTGTCAAGTTATTTATCATGATCCAGTGTCTTTAATGCGCTTTTCAGAAAACTAAACTTGACCTAAAGGGATTAAACTTGCCAAGATGAACCCAAAATTTAACAAATCTATTTTCTGCTTAAACATAGAGATCCTTCATGCATGAATAACAATGACACAGAAAATGTTTCAAAAACAACTGTTCAATTCTTTTATGAGCATTTCCAATATCATTTTTCTTTCATGTTATCCCAGATGTTTCCTCCCATAGGAAAATATTATTTTCTGTCAATGATTAAAGCCATTCTAATAGGCAAGTCAAGATGTGAATAGTAAAGTCTAGATTAGAGACAGATGCAGTCTGTGGAGATCCCTGCACCACCAGGGTATTTTGGTTTTGGGACAGTAGTTGTAATTTAACAAAAGAAAAAAAAAACACATTTATTGTAACACTAGAACATAAAAATATGGATATAAATAATGGATGTAATAAAACCTAGTTACCCAAAAACTCACCCTACACTGTTTAACATAGTAACACTTAATTAAAACCTGATAAAATCTGTACTTTGGTCATACATTTCTTATCACTGTTTTTTTACTGCTGAAAACTAACCTGCCTAGATTAGAGCCTAGTATTCGCCCTATACCTATTAGCTATGAACTGAAGAGCAGAGGAGCAGATTGACTTAATTGCTAGCAGAGCAAGTTTTGGACTATTTGTTTATTTGTTATTTGAAGGTAGTGTAATATTACAGTGATGACAGAAGACATAGTCTTTGTATTAGTATTTTTTTTTTTTTCGTTTTATTTTTTTTCAATACTTTTATTGCATACATTTGCATTAACAGGAAATAAAAATATCACATTTCAAAATATCATGCCTGCTTTTAGTTCGGCTCCTTTCACATGGCCGATCCGTGTGAAAGGTCCGCTGCGGGACTTTTTTTTTTTTTTTCACGGAGCGGATGACATTTCTGTCATCCGCTCCGTAGGTCCGCATATCATCCCATCCGTTTGCGGATGATATGCGGACCTAATGTAATTCTATGGGGATTGCGGATGTCAGCGGATGACACCGCTGACATCCGATTTTCCTTCCTTTCCGTTTTTTGAACGGAACAAAAATAGGATTTTTTCAGTTCCAAAAAACGGAACAGAACTGACAGGAGGAAAATCGGATGTCAGCGGATGGTATTCCGCTGACATCCGCAATGCCATAGACTTACATTATGTCCGCAAATCATCCGCAAAAAAATAGGATGATTTGCGGACATACGGAACGCCCGTGTGAAAGAGCCCTAATGAAACCCAATGCAAATCAATAGAAGAAAAAAATATATAGACATTATACCCCAAAATCCAATAGAAAAAATTTGGTTGCCCTCGCACTTGACCTTCTACTACAAATAAAATCCAACATCAATTCACATACATTTCAAAAATCATTTGATTATGCTCCTCTCCACATATACTAATTTCTTTCGCCATTACTAAGAGTTAACTAAGAAATCAGCCATCTATCCCAGATTTTATAATACTTATGAGGAGTTCCTCTACGTTCATACATTCGTTTCTCATATGGAAGTATTCAATTAGCAGCTTTAAGCCATTGAACACTCAAGAGAGGTATATATTGCATCCACCTAAGCACAATTTGTTTACGTGCCATCAATGACGTCTCCTGCAAAAAGGTCTTACTATATCCAGTCAATGTCTGATTCCCAACCAACCCCAGTAAACATACCTCTGGGGTAAATAAAATAGGGCCTTTCAATATAGCTGATAATATATCTAAAACCTGTCTCCAGTATCTTTTGATGCCCTGGACAAGACCACAGATGTATAAAACCTGCCCCAGGTTGATAGCACCTCACACATTCCACAGTTGTCATACGTCCCACAGCTTGTAAATTACGCGGAGTGAGATATGCTTGAGGTATTTTATACAATTGTATCAATATATTATTACTTGCTGGTTATATTAGTATTTCTAAACACTAAATGGATGCAAATTGGTAATAATTTCAAAAAAGATATGATTATTTTACGTATATCAAAGCAATATGTCAGTGCAATAAAGTATATCTATGGTCAAAATGTTAAATCGTATCTAAATTTCCACATTGTATTTAAATTATTTCCAGCTTGAAACTTTGTGTAACTAATTTGCAAAGATTCCCCCACATTAACTTTCTTAAAATGCGGTGAGTAGGCACTGCTGCCTCACACATTTCTCAGAGCCGGCCTACTGGGCTACAAATGTACTGCAAGGGAAGGAGAAGCACGTGAGTACAGGAATCACTGTTTGCAGACAGCCACGTGTCATGGGATATGTAGTCCTTAGAGATTGAAAGTAGACAGCAGAATACAGGAAATTGTGGAAAGAGATGGCCAGCAGACAGGCACTCACAACATGAAGGGAGATTTCTCAAGTAAGCTTATATTGGATTGTTGTACATCGCTTTTGTTTGGGTAGTCTTACAATGCTTATGGTATAAAACAAAAGTATAGGCTGTGATCATGGATTTCATTTAAGATAGGTACATAGATATAGATAGACATATATATACAAAAGAAAAAAATGCATAGGACAAAATAACCACAATAACTACTGTTACACCCGTACAGTATTTTCTTGTACAATTTTCCTTTAGATTTACCAAAACCAAAATATGTGGTCAAACCTAAACACTTTCAATTTGTTTGCAATCGAGCACTAGATAGTTGTAGGTAAATCTAAAGGAAATCGAACAAGAAAATTATATATTGTATAATGCATGGCCAACTTAATTTGCAACATGCTAAAAATGACAGAAGAAATAAAATAACTAGAAACGTAACATTTCTCAAACATACATCATTTTTAAACATAGCGAGAATGGTAGAATCAGTGATACACCATATATAAATTACATTGAGTTCACGCTAAGATGAATGATTGCTCTTGGCAGGCCTTGTCTTCGAAGAGACCAGAATGAATGGAAATTTCCACCATGAACTACCAGATGGAACCACCCAGAGTAATCCATGGCTGTAATCACCAATGGGTGCACGACGGCTTTGCTGCCCTTTTGGGTGCAGGGACACCTGTCCCTTGAAACACATCAGCTGGGTCTACCTGACTGACATGTGTCCAGTGTGAATTGTATTCTAAGCTTGTGAATATTCTTGGCTTGTGAGTATAATGGATTTTTTTACATCATTCATTAAAAAAGTTTATGGTAATGCACTAGTTTAGTGCACCTTCTTTTTATTTTCCATTTCCATACTGATACACCATACTGAAAAGGTAAAAATATGAGAAAGGATTACAAAGCCAGTCTGAGATTACTTCATGTGCAGATTCACCCAGGGTCATATAAACTAACTAGTAATAAATGTGTTGTACATACATATCATAAGGAATAAAGAGTGAATGTGTAAATCACACAAAAATAGTTGTGGCCCTCTCTCAGGATACAAAAGTTCCTTGGATACTTGTATAGAGAATATCATTGATCTTTAAGGGAACAGAGATGTCTGTGAAACCATAAATCATAAACATATAGGGTCAGCCACTTAATTCATAGTGGCACTGCCATTTGAATTTCCAGATCAATTAAAGGAAGGGCTCATCAACAACTTCATGCGCTGCTGAAAATAAAGCAATCCTCAGAAGCATATACAGTATATAGGGCCATTTCAAAGACCCTTTGCTGATATGGTCTTCCAGGCATGATGGCTGTTTATGTATACCAGATCCAGCACATTGGGGTGATATAGACAAGCTATGAATTCATGACAATTGTGTAAATGTGTAAATGTTTTTTATGAGCCCTTGACACTCTAAGTAGTCAAAGGTCTTAACCACTTAAGCCCCGGAAGATTTTACCCCCTTCCTGACCAGGGGGTATTTTGCGATTCGGCACTGCGTGACTTTAACGGACAATTGCGCGGTCATGCGACGCTGTACCTAAACGAATTTGACGTCCTTTTTTTCCCACAAACAGAGCTTTCTTTTGGTGGTATTTGATCACCTGTGCGATTTTTTGATCACGCGCTATAAACAAAAAAAGAGCGTCAATTTTTCAAAAATAACAATATTTTTCACATTTTTTTATATGAAATTCCCCCAAAAAAAAAAGTAAAAATCAAAATTTTTTAAAATTTTCAGCCAATTTGTTTTATGCTACATATGTTTAGTAAAAAAAATCGCAAAAAGCGTATTTTGATTGGTTTGCGCAAAAGTTATCGCGTTTACTAACAAAGGGAAAGATTTTTGTCATTTTTGTTGTTTTTTTTAACGCGTAATGGCGGCGATCTGCGATTTTTTTTGCGGTACTGCGACATTGGGGCGGACAGATCCGACCCTTGACTGACATTTGTGACACTTTTGGGGTTACCAGTGACATTTCTACAGTAATCAGTGCTATACATATGCACTGTTACTGTAAAAATACACTGGTTGTGAAGGGGTTAACTTTATTTGGAAGGGAGGGGCTGTGTGTGTCCCTAGGGGCGTGCTTTCTACTGTGATTGGCTGTGGGTTGAGCTGTAAGGACACTGATCAACGGATCTACATACTAGATCCGTTTTATCAGTGTCTTTACAGCGAGGAGAATGACAGGCAGCTTGTTTACACAAGCTGCCTGACATTCTCCCTCTCCCCCGCCGATCGCCGAGTGACCGGCGGACATCGGGTCCGCTGGTCACACGCGCGGGGGGGTCCGTGACCACGCGGGAGCGGGAGCGCGCCTCCGGGGGCGCGCGCTCGCTCCCTAGACCCTCACAAGCTAGTGACGTAGCCCTACGTCACTTTGCCTGTGAGGGGCTGACTGCCGACGTAGATCGGCGTTAGGCAGTCGGCAAGTGGTTAAGAAGGATTTAACCTGTTATCTGTAGTAGAAAAGGAATGTCCACACATAGGATTCTACAGGGACCACTAAGAACACAAATATTTTGCTTGCACTTCACCTATATTGCCAGGCCTTATAAAAAATAAAAGTCCACTCACTTTTATAAGAGACTTTATTTATTCTGTAAGTAAGGTCAGGAGTCCATCCATCATGAAGGAATGTAAGGGAGCACCACCACAGGATCAATAGGAGGGGGAGCAAAGCATCTGACTGGTTTCGTTGGTATCTAAACTTCCTCAGAGATGACCCAACTCACATTGGTGTTCAAATAGATTTTGGGTCACAGGAGAGCACAAGTAAGTGCACTCCCGTGATCCAGAAGAAAAGCATGGCCAAAGCTTTTTTCCTTTTAAAAGGTATTTTTGACTTTACAAACGTCAATTTTGCTATAATAGCTTGTAAACATTGTACAGAGGTGCCACTTCACAGGCAGGTTAAAGGCAACACCCAGGCATTTTAATAAAAAAAAAATATTGATTTTTCACTTTTTGTTTTAAGCATTATTGAAATCGCTGCTCACTGCCAAACAGAATCTTTTGCGTTTTTTTATTTTTGGTACATGTTCCCCAGGACTGTACCCAGCCCCCCATAACATTTGTTTAACAATTCATTGCCTATTAGTCTAGAAAATGGCAATTACTGTGTTTTTAACATAAATTTCCCATTGAAAGGCCCTCAGATCTCGCACCCTAAATTAAGTATTGTTACATTAACCCATCTCAGGTTGAACAAAGTTGCCACAATGGCATCCTATTAAAAAAAAAAAAAAAACTATTTACTGCAGCACTTGATTATCAGGGCATCTGCAGTTACAATTTTCTCTTAACCGCTTGCCGACCGCCGCACGACTATTTACTGCGGCGGTCAGCCCCGTAAGGCAAAGTGACATAGGGCTACGTCGCTTGCCTGTGAGCCTCTAGGGGGCGAGCGCGCGCCCCTGGAGGCACACTCCCGCCCCCGCTCGTTCCCTAACAAGTCCGCGCGTGTGACCGGCGGACCCGATCGTTTGGTGCAGAGGGAGAAAGGCAGGCGGCTAATGTAAACAAAGCCGCCTGTCATTCTCCCTTGTGTAACTGCAGAGATCATACAGTCCTGCTAAGTAGGATTGTATATCTCTGTAGTTACACGAAAAGCCACGCCCCTTTACAGTTAGAAACACGCCCCTAGGGACACATTTAACCCCTGCCTCTCCAATAAAGTTAACCCCTTCCCTTCCAGTGTCATTTTTACAGTAACAGTGCATATGTATAGCACTGATTACTGTAGTAATGTCACTGGTACCCCCAAAACTGTCAAAAATGTCAGTCAAGGGTCCGATCTGTCCGCCGCAATGTCGCAGTCCCGCAAAAAAAAATTGCAGATCGCCGCCATTACTCGTTAAAAAAAAAACACCAAAAATGACATAAATCTTTCCCCTAGTTAGTAAACGCAATAACTTTTGCGCAAACCAATCAAAATATGCTTATTGCAGTTTTTTTTTTTACCAAACATATGTAGCAGAAAACAAATTGGCCAAAAATTTAAAAAAATTTCGATTTTTACATTTTTTGAGGGGAATTTCATATAAAAAAAATTTCAAAAATATTGTTATTTTTTCAAAATTGTCGCTCTTTTTTTGTTTATAGCGCAAAAAGTAAAAATCGCACAGGTGATCAAATACCACCAAAAGAAAGCTCTGTTTGTGGGGAAAAAAAGAACGTCAATTTCATCAATTGTCCGTTAAAGTCATGCAGTGCCGAATCACAAAATAGGGCCTTTTAGGAAGGGGGTAAAATCATCCGGGGCTTAAGTGGTTAAAACCCAACTTCAGGAATAGCTAAAATTCACCCTTGCTGTGCCACCCTCACCCCCTGCTTTTTTAAATGCCTTATATGTCTGTGGGGGTATAGTGCAGATGTTTCTATCACATATCTGTCTCCCCACTCCAGCCAGTTGTGGTGCTCCTCTCCTCTACCTTAGGTTCCCATCTGTGAGCAGAGCCTCAGCATTCTCATGTACAATGCATGGACACTAAAGCAAGTTTTGTATGTTGTGGAGACTGTGGTATAACTGAAGTCGACTTCAGCCAGACTGTGGTCCTAATTCTAAATTCTGTGAGTCTCCAACAATGGAAGCACATGCATTTATATGGACAGGTGTAGGGCAGATATACCTGAAGGGAGCCCACCCCTTCCTAAAGGCACAGCGGCACACTGAACACCAGCCTATAGCACAATGGCAGCAAAGGTGTCAGTGCGTTGCCTGGTCAATATAATCCATAGCACAAACAAATGGTTACTGCCCTCACCTGTAACTGGTCTTTGCCGCAAGTAGCATTGTTGGAGACTCACAGAATTTAGAGTTAGGACCACAGATAATGGGGTGCCTTGTCGGGGCTATGTGGCTTACGCATGTATTTGCAAATGTGTGCAACTAAACCCCTGTTTTTAACGCATACTGTTGGACAGGTCAATTCAGTTGGTCGCAGACTGGTTGGTAAGGAGAGCTTGGAAACTTTTTGTGTTTTGTTATATGCGTTGCCCTTCCAATGCTCCTTGCTGCAGAGACCAGTTACAGGTGTGGGCAGTAACCATTTGTTTGTGCTATTCATTTACTAAAGGCAAATAGGCTGTTCACTTTTCAAGGATAGTTGCACTTTGCAAGGCAAATTTTCCCTGAGCTTGGTGAATGTGGTGAAATTTCACTTTGCAAGGAATGCCCAATTAAATGCAAGAAAAAAAGTATGATTTTTGCTTACATATGATTGGATGATGGAAGTCAACAAAGTTTCACCACATTCACTAAGCCCTGAGGGAAAATTCCTTTGCAAAGTGCTCCCCCTGCAAAATGTATGGACTATATGCTTTTAGTAAATCAACGCAATTGAGTGTCATATCCTGGAAAAGGGAAAGGTGTTTTGGCCAGGGCTGCCAAATGGTTATCATAATGTAGAAGATAATATATTATCTAGGCTTTATCTTAGTTTAGAACCTTTATATACCCAGTACAGGTGTACTTCAAGAAGTCTATTACATTTAACACATGACAGCGTTTAAAATGTAGAAAAAAATCCAAATATCCAAAACAACCTCCAAGTCGCATTGGCATAGCACAAAATGAGGTGAAGTACAGATATGTAAATGCTGTAGATAGATAAGTACTGTTTAATAAATATTGGACATACATTGGGATATAAAGAGTTGCTACCAGATTCCCAGTGCTTATAATTGAGTAATACTACCACCTGCTGTGCTTTTTTTTTTTTTTTAATGTCCTTTTTGCCAAAAATATATTCAAAGGTATAATAGAGTAAAGGTACCTTTATGATTGGGTTTACCTTCCTTTGAAACAAAAATCAAAACTTGAGTGACAGTTGGCAGAAGGATATGATATTCATTTATAAAAGGATTTATGAAGCTATATTTTACTATCTTTTTGTAACAGGAAAACATAAATGCAACCAGTTTTTCCCATATCTTAGTTAGCTTAAATTTAGTACTATCTACAGTATGTGATCTTCCCATTGAACGTAACTAAAATTAGTGTTATTTCTGTAAGCACATATTTTGAGGAATTAATTATGATGTTTATTATACATTTTCATATGACTTTCACATTTTAGGTGCATGCCCTTCCTTATATTTGTTATATTAAATATAAAGATATGTAAAATGGTAAAAAAAAAAAAAAAATATTTTCTTAAAGTTCCAAATTAAAGTTATCCTGTGGTTTTTTAAGATTATAAAACAGCATGATGGCTACTTAAAGTAGGCACCCAGCAGCATATGCTTACAAACTATACACAGAAGACATTGGTAAATGGTCAACAGCACTTCTAATTGGCTAAATTAGATGGAATGTAGCATTATTTTTTTTCTAACATTTGCACACATCATAAGAATATCCTAGTTTTATGGAGAAAGCATGCATCATGCATGTTTCATTTCATGTTCTATCAATGACCAAATTAGCACAGCTCTGATAATACTAGTAATCAACCCGCCTTAGTATCATGACAAGTGAAAAGGTATTCCTTTGAGGAGTTGCATGTTTTCTTTGTTTACTATTGGACACATTGGCAAATGTAGTACAAACTGTGGTGCATTTCCCAACTCTAGGTTTATAAAACAATATATATTTCTGCTTGATATGATTAGGATAATAGGCATGATATGAATTTTAAAACTGACTGTATATTCTTTCTGTTGGAAGTAAATGTGGAAGTTAGGGTGAGATAAAACATCCCAGACACTAAAAAAATAGTTATACCCTATTCATTTTATAAAGCATTTCCTTGAAAGAATATCTGTAGTGAGGGTATATGGAAGCTTCCATTGCAGATTGTATCCTTGGCAAATACTAGTACCCAGGCTTTCACATTAATCCATTGTCTTCAGTACTTTCTAAGACATTGACCTGGAAGAAGTATGTAGATGAGCTCCTTCACCACTCTAACTTTCTAATCTGCATGCTTGTTCCAGATGAGTAACTCAGCAGGTATTGAAGCCAGAGAATGCAGGCAACAAGTATAACTGCAATATCAGCCCTCATATTTCTCTCACTACAGGCTTCCTTAAATTTAGTGACCAGGGAAGCCCTTGAATTTTTTTTTTTTTAAATAACAGCCTTAAAATATGCCTGTCAATACCCAATTTACACTAATTGGCTTCAGCACTACAATTCAGGCACCAACTAGAGTATAAACACACTATTAGCCCATGTTGCTGTAGCGTGCAAGTTTTGGCACTTCCAAGAACCGTCAAGAACTGGCCCTGTTCCCTCTCAACTTTAACATGTTCCTATTAGCTCATCATTATAACACACAACCTTATATATATATATATATATATATATATAGGAAGCACAGGGTCAAAACACAACACTACCAGAAAGTGTCAACATTTTGGAGGGACTCAGGCTTCAGAAGACTGCATCGTAATGTATTTCCAAGCACCATTTGCTGTTTCCAGTAGTGAGTCTTTATTATCATTTGGGTATTTGACTATAATGAACTCTTCGCTTTACACAACATAACTGAATATGCCTAATGAAATTTCACTTAAAAAAAAAAAACTTTTTCCAACTCTTTACTGCAAAATTCAGGCCTTCATGTCCCAACCAATTACGTAAGCAACTTTTGATTACTACCCTTTTTGAACACCAGTTATATGCACATTTTTACAGAGGTTTTTTCAACTGCAAGTTTTTCAAATGCTCAATTGTATTACAATATAATATAATACTAAACATAAAAATGAGAAAATTATACTCAACATGTGAACTGGTAAAATACCACACCAGGGTTTGGAGCCAAACAGTGAACAATAGCATACTGTGAAGAAATAAAAAACTTTTCCTGCACTGCTTTTTCTTAATAAAGAAGAGAAAGAAGAAGTGTCACTGGAAATCATGATCTGTGGAGTTCACTCTTTAAGAAGGTGTCCATTAACAATGGAAGCCATAAAAAAGGGTTCTCAGGCATATAAGAAAGCCCTGGGTGAATTATGGTAGGTTCTGTCATGCAGTTATGTCAGAGGTAAGCACTGCTTTGCTCCTAAACCCTGGCAGTTGTAGTTCAATGCAGCAACCATGTATGGAAACAACCAGCTTTCTGAACTACAGGTCCAACAAGACCCTGTGTGAGCAAGAGGTTCCTGAGATAGTTTATATTGAATTGCTCAGTAAAGCCCACTCTCTTGGCATTGCAGGAATCTGATCATGCAGACCTGTTGGAGCTAGCAAGGGGAAAAGAGACAGCCCAAGAAAGCCTAGGAGTGGAAAGGAGATTGCTGGGATCAGCAACAATGTCCAAACGGTCCACCTTGCAGGGCTGCTGCTGAGAGACCAGAGCATTTGCCAGACCCTCTGATCCTGCTGTTTAAGTTACAGCTACACCAGAGCCAGACCATATCAGGGAGATATCAGGGAGAAGACCACCAGCCCACCACGTACTGTTAGCAATAGATAAGCCAATGAGAGCAGGACAACCATAGCATCTTACATTTACCCATAGCAGTCGGTACTCTGACACACTAAAGCCAATACTGCACCTCTACCAGCTCAGGACTGTGGTAATACTCAATCATTATTTAAACCTTCTGCCCACTTCTTTTCCACATTGCACTGAACTGGGCTGCACCTCTGGTCATCTTACTGCTCGTAGAATTGAAGGATTATCATAAGTGTACCAAGGCTGAGTTAAAGAGCCCCCATGTAAGCTGTCAAAAGACTAACTTAAAGGACTGACCCCACCATTCAGTTTTACGCTTATATTCCTGCATCCTTTTTATGTTTACTCAAATATAACTGTGCTCACTTAGCTGGTTTAGGCCTAGCAGCACCAAACACTAGTGCACAATAGCAGTGTAGCTCTGGTTTTTGTTAGATAAAACCTTATTGCTGCCCACCGGTGCATTTTTGGATGGCATTTCCACTGGTTATGCTGGTCTGGGTGGTCCATACCCCTTTATATCTAGCGCTCATGGTTAGCCATCCTTTATGGTGAACTGTGTTATTATAACTGTTAACTTACTTGTATTTGCTTAGTTATCAACTCCAGCGAGTATCAATACATTAAGATTACATTTTCCTATAGCACTATTGGTGGGTAGTAGGGATTATTTGCCATGCTTCAATGTGTTTATCCACTTTTGTACTCAACCTGGTATGTCAGAGGGGCTGAGACCTTTGGGATACAACAAAGAAGCCATATACTCAGTGGCACCTATGGGGGTAGTACACATACCCATAAAAGCTGATCAGAGTTTGCAAACCAGAAGGATTAATAGGAATATAAATTGTATCTCAATAGGAAGATAAGTAGTGGTGCACATGGATGCAACCAGGCCTTTTTGGAGTTAAACCTGCACAGCCTTGACATAATCTAATTCAAGACGAGTTAATACTATCAAAATGTCTGCAAAGTCGTTGTCTGCATATTTACTCTACTTCAATCAGTATAAAATGGCTCTTAACAAATTGGGGAGGCACATGCAAGAAATTAAGATTTCTTTCACTTACCAATAGAAGTACTGACCATTTTTAGGATTGTGATGCTGACAACATCATACCTAAAATCCCTGAATCCAAGTACACCAGTTTGGAAGTTATGTCGTAGAAGACCTTACAGGAATGCTTACTGGAAAGAGTTCCATGCTGCCAGTAACAGGATATTGCCACAATTTACTAACAACTTGACAATATGGTTGTCCTAAAAAGCCCTCACAAATGATTGCAGACACAGAAACTATTGTAAAACAAGCAACTTATAATCAAAGCAGTCCCATTAAACATTTCCTTCAAAACCAGTTGAGAGGAAGGTCCAGAAATAGGAAGAAGTTGTGCTGATTAATCAAAGCCCCATAATACAGTTCCACATGGACAGTCAGTTCATGGACTGTAAATTGGATAGAGAGAATCAAATGGATACGGCCCTTTTTAACCAATGACACCGCCAAGCTTTTAATTCACGCCCTGGTTATCTCTCGCCTCGACTATTGCAACTCCCTCCTCATTGGATTACCCTTACATAGATTATCCCCCCTTCAATCCATAATGAATGCTGCTGCAAGACTTATCCACCTTACCAACCGTTCAGTGTCCTCCACCCCTCTCTGCCAATCCCTTCACTGGCTTCCACTCACCCAACGAATAAAATTCAAAGTGCTAACAATAGTTTACAAAGCCATTCACAACTCTTCCCCCAGCTACATCACTAACCTGATCTCAAAATATCAACCAAGCCGCTCTCTTCGGTCCTCCAAAGACCTCCTGCTCTCTAGCTCCCTTGTCACCTCTTCCCATACTGGCCTCCAGGATTTCTCCAGAGCTTCGGCCATTCTTTGGAACTCTCTACCCCAATCTGTCCGACTGTCCCCTAATCTATCCATCTTTAGACGATCCCTGAAAACCCTTTTCTTTAAAGAAGCCTACCCGGCTACTAACTAATAACACTGTTTCACTTGCTCCATCAGCTCATCCCCCACAGCTATTGCCTTTTGTATCAATTGACCCTCACTTTTAGATTGTAAGCTCTAACGAGCAGGGCCCTCTGATTCCTTTTGTTCCAAATTGTATTGTAACTGTAATGTCTGCCATTTATTTTGTTAAGCGCTGCGCAAACTGTTGGCGCTATATAAATCCTGTATAATAATAATAATAACTACGAATACAGAGGACTACATCCTTATCTATCTATCCTTTTCTATGTGGGTATTTTGAGTACCCTTAAAGTCCATATATCTTTTTTATTTTTTGGATAATCAATACTGTTAATGGTTCGGTACCAGGGGGGCCCTATCTAATATATACATTCTTCATTTTTTTTTTTTTATTTGTCAACAATTTTTTTATTGGTCAACAATAGAAAGACCATACTCATCAATATTGCCGGGTAGTATCTTCAAAATCTCCACAAGAAGTATAAACATTGAACTGCCAGGAAAAGGGTTTAATCCACAAATGTGGAAAAAGAGACTTAGCAATCAGGAGCAATAATTATTAGACATCCACTTAACTGAGCTTCCCATTACTTTATTTAGCAATCAAGAGCAATATTTATTAGACATGCTCTTAACAGAAGTCCCCATTACTTTTTTTTACCCATTATTCATTTACTTGGTTCAAGAACATGCTAGAAGTAAATTAATGTAATATTATCCATATGTAGGGATTCAAAAGTGACCCTAACAAGACTAAAGTAATTCAACCCGAAAAGGACTTCAAGTTCTTGATAGCAAAAAATGTGAAGGGATTATTCACTGTGAACACCCATTAACCACTTAAGCCCCGGAAGATTTTACCCCCTTCCTGACCAGGGGGTTTTTTGCGATTTTTTACTGTGTGAATTTAACGGACAATTGCGCGGTCGTGCAACACTGTACCTAAACAAATTTGACGTCCTTTTTTTCCCACAAACAGAGCTTTCTTTTGGTGGTATTTGATCACCTGTGCGATTTTTTGATCATGCGCTATAAACAAAAAAAGAGCGTCAATTTTGCAAAAATAACAATATTTTTCAAATTTTTTTATATGAAATTCCCCAAAAAAAATTAAAAATCAAAAATGTTAACATTTTAGGCCAATTTGTTTTATGCTACATATGTTTGATAAAAAAAATCGCAAAAAGCGTATTTTGATTGGTTTGCGCAAAAGTTATTGCGTTTACTAACAAAGGGAAAGATTTTTGTCATTTTTGGTGTTTTTTTTTTTTAACGAGTAATGGCGGCGATCTGCGATTTTTTTGCGGGGCTGCGACATTGCAGCGGACAGATCGGACCCTTGACTGACATTTTTGACACTTTTGGGGTTACCAGTGACATTACTGCAGTAATCAGTGCTATACATATGCACTGTTACTGTAAAAATGACACTGGCAGGGAAGGGGTTAACTGTATTGGAGAGGGAGGGGTTAAGTGTGTCCTAGGGGCGTGTTTATAACTGTGATGGGACATGGCAACTTGTGTAAAAACATAATAACATAATATAATATAACATAGTAGAACCGTCTGATCTCCATTTTTACACAGGGGAGAATGACAGGCGGCTTGTTTACATTAGCCGCCTGCCTTTCTCCCTTCCCGGCGAACGATCGCGAGTGACCGGCGGACATTGGGTCCCCCGGTCACACGCACTGACTTGTTAGGGAACGTGCCGGGGCGGGCGCGCGCCTCAGCGGGCGCGCGCTCACCCTCTATTGGCTCACAAGCCAGTGACAGGCTAGTGACGTACCGGTATGTCACTTTGCCTGGCCGGGGCTGACCGCCGCAGTATATGTACTTGCGGCGGTTGGCAAGTGGTTAATGAAAATAGGGAAGCAACATGTGACCTGATCCCAACAGACCTCCTGTGTTGTCACCCAGTCATATGTGCCTCTATTGGAGACTGCAAGCTACCACACTTACACATGTTGCCAATCATGTCACTATCAGAAAGCAGATCCAGAGCAATGGTGTGCAGCCCAAGCTGAAATAAGTGGTAGCATACGGACAGGCAGTTAATTTAAAAGAAGCCAGAGGAGATCAAAAGAACTGAGATGCAAAAAAAAAAAAAAATACAGGCCATGCAAAAACTGTGATTTATGGATAAAGAAAAATGACAATTGTTTAATGGGCAGTGCTTTAGCCAGCTAAATGGCATGCAGTTAGTTTTTATATGTACTTTAATTGGGGAACACAAAAAATGAACATCATGGCAAGAAATAATGTAATGAGAAGTTGAATCGGAGTGAAACTTTTTAATGGTATTGCTATGCAGAAACATTGTCTGATGAATTAGCAAATTTTTGGGGGTTTCTACAACTAGTCACATTGGCCTCAATTCTCTGAACATTGTCTATTTTTAGTCTTACTTTTTCCAACTGCTGACTTGAGCCAAAACCAACATGAATGTTAGCTATTAGCCCATTAAGCAGAACTGGACTTCAACAATATTACAAATGTATGCTGCAGTCCTGTGTATCTGGTTATGGGTTATGTAAATATGCTTTTAGTCTGTCTAGCACCTTTTGACGTGCAAGTGTGAAAAGGACTTTCTACAACTATAGCTCTTGATACATAGGATATTTTGCTACCCTGCCCTCCGGGATGCTCTTATATATTCCACCCGTATGCCATGATTACATTATATGAAGGTGGGTTTTTTATAATATTTTTTATAATATATTTTTTTAGTAACACAATCCACCATAATATATCTGCAGTTATATATATATGTTTGTATATATATATATATATATATATATATATATAATTATATATATATATATAGATGTATATGTATATATTTCTTTCAGTAGCCAATTGGGCCCGGACATGAATATGCACCTATATATGTTCTTCTACTGAAGTTTCAGAATTATTCTCCTAGGCAAGTCTATAATACTCTTATCAACATTGATTTTGGACTAGTATTATCATCCTCTTGCTTGTTGTTCTGCCTGCCACCGCCTGAATCGCATCGGGTCAGTACTAAGTTACTAGTATCCAATTACAACCTGAAAATAGTATATATTATTAATATTTATGTACACATAAATAATTTTTTTGTTATGTTGTATACTAATCATTGTATGTGACTTTTAGAGATATCGGTCTATCCTGGTCTCTCTGGCCCTGAGGAAGCCTTGTGCGAAATGTGTTGGATTGCTGGGGACCCTAAGACCATGTTCCATCAGAGACCCCACGTCATCATCTGATATAAGTTATCAGCATTCCCTTATTGGGAAGTATTTCTACAATGCGATTCTACATGTTTGATGTTTTTTATGTTATATATGGGAACTGCTCCCGTGTATTTTAATATGTACAATAAAACTATTATTTTTTATTTTACATTGTGTTGTCATGGATCCTTCTCCTCCCGTTTAGCCCAAAAAGCCCCATCTTTCCTATTTTTTTGTATATATCTATATAGGGGTATTGGCTTCTCCTACAAGGGTATTTTTTGTCTACTTTTTTTTATAGTTCAGGGCTTACAATGCTGTCATGGTAATGAACTGTTGTACCTGTTGAAAACTGGTAAAAAAGAAAAAAGGTCATGGTGATCCAAAACTTGTTTAATTATGGTATGTGTTGTTTTATTGCATCCTAAATATGTTTTTTTTTTTTTTTGTTTTTTTAGATTGCTTGATTGTATGCTGTTGCTGTCATAAGACCCTGACGGCATGCAAAAGGTGTGTAAGTGATAATAACAGTTATGATTGGTTAATGAGAGACAACTGTTAGATACAACATCAGCTCTGTTTTGTTACATAAATTAAATATATACACATTTCAAGAATTAAGTAAAAGTATTCTTATACAAGTCTAATAAATAACACTAACATAAAGATAGAAAGAATTTATTAATTTAAAATTCTGAATGTCGAAATTCCTATTATTTACAATTGTACAGCAAAAAAACAGCCAAAATTGCTATTTACATTTTTACAGTGAAAGAGCAAATATATACAAATAAATATGTACAAAAATATACACAAGCGCCAGCGCAAACATCTCCAATCAGGCACACAGATGGGACTCTGGCTGGATGAAATTCACAGGATCATTGAAATTACCTGCACCTAAAATAAGAGGAGACATTATTCTACACATTTATTGTACCAGAAACAGCTTGTCTACAAAGATGAAGCCACATTTTATTTCCATCTCTAGAAGTAATGTGGAAGTAATTCAGCAGCCATCCTTTATTGGGTGTTAGACCCATAAAGGCCAATGGTGAAGCATAATAAGTGCTTAGCAAAAGACTTTAACTACTTCAATACAGGGCACTTTCAACCCCTTCCTGCCCAGACCAATTTTCAGCTTTTAGCGCTGTCACACTTTAAATGATAATTCCTCAGTCAGGCAACGCTGTACCCAATCACATTTTTTTATCATTTTTTTTTCACACAAATACAACTTTCTTTTGGTGGTATTTAATCACCACTGGGTTTTTAATTTTTTGCGATATAAGTGAAAAAAGAGCAAACATTTTTTAAAAAAACATTTCGTTTTATTTTTTAATTATAACATTTTGCAAATAAGTAATTTTTTTCATAAATTTGGACCAAAATATATACTACTACATATCTTTGGTTAACATAACCCAAATTAGTGGATATTATTTAGTCTGTGTGAAAGTTATAGAGTCTACAAGCTATTGTGCCAATCAGTGAAAATTGATCACACCTAATCACACCTGATGTACCGACGGCCTATCTCATTTCTTGAGGCACTGAAATGTCAGGACAGTACAAATACCCCCCCCCCAAATGACCCCTTTTTGGAAAGTAGACATTCCAGGGTATTTAGTAAGAGGCATGGTGAGTTTTTTGAAGTTGTAATTTTTTCCCACAATTCTTGGGAAAATGAAGAAATACATTTTTTTTACACAAAATTGTCTTAATAACAAGTTAGTTCTCACACACAGCATATGCATACTTGCAATTACACCCCAAAATACATCTGCTACTCCTCCTGAGTATGGCAATACCACATGTGTGAGAACTTTACACAGTCTGGCCACATACAGAGGCCCAACATGCAAGGAGCACCGTCAGGTGTTCTATGAGCATGAATTACACATTTCCTAACAACCTAACACACTTTTGAAGGCCCTGGAGCACCAATGGAATTACCCACAAAATGACCCAATTTTGGAAAGCAAACGACCCCACTTTTATTTTATGAGCCATTATGAGTCTTTTGAACATGTCATTTTTTTCCACAAGTTTTTGGAAAATGTGGAAAGAAAATGAAAACGCATTGTTTTTTTACACAAAGTTATCCATTTATGAGATATTTCTAACCCATAGCATGTACATAGAAAAAAATTACACCCCAAAATACATTCTGCTACTCCTCCTGAGTATGGCGATACCACATGTGTGAGACTTTTACACAGCCTGGCCACTTAAAGAGGCCCAAAGTCCAAGTAGCACCTTCAGGCGTTCTAGGAGCATAAATTACGCAGCTAATTTCATTACAATCTATCAGACTTTTGAAGGCCCTGGAGCACCAGGACAATAGAAATGCCCACAACAAGGGAAGAAAACACCCCAACACATAATCTATGGGCTGCAAATAGGTACTTAGGTACTCTGATGAGCTGCAGATAGGTACTCAGGTACTCTGAGGGGCTGTAGACAGGTACTTAGGTACACTGATCAGCTTCAGAAAGGTACTCGGATACTCTGATGGGCTGCAGAGAGGTACTTGGGTACTCTGATGGGCTGGTGACAGGTACTTGGGTACTCTGATGACAGGTACTCTGGTACTCTGATGGGCTGATGACAGGTACTTGGGTACTCTTATGGGCTGGTGACAGGTACTTGGGTTCTCTGATGGCCTGGTGACAGGTACTCGGGTACTCTGATGACAGGTACTCAGGTACTCTGATGGGCTGGTGACAGGTACTCTGATGACAGGTATACCTGCATACTTAGATGTGCCTGTTTTAATCATCAACCATGTGAGTGGCTAAATGTTGTACCTTCATTAAATGTAACCATATTGCTACACTTAGAGGCACCTCTCTTCTCTTTTATACTGACATGATGCTACTTGTATATCAAGACATCGCTTGTTTATCAAATCAAGATTTATGAAAAAATGTTGCTTGTACTGCAAATCACTATCAAACCAAGTTACTCTCAACCCAAGGTTTTACTGTATTATAAAAAATTGTATTTTACAATGCTGTCTTTAGGTATACTTTAGGATGATGGTGTCTCTATAAAATCAATTTGTCTTCAAGCTAAATGTCTATTTGAGGGAAACTGTCTGGGTCACAAACTGCATACAAGTTCTATGGCATCTCATTTATTGTGATCCTAGACAAATGTTTATACCCACTAAATTAAAGCCTCCATCTGAAAACTCTTTTGCTTGGTAACAGATTCTCCTAATATCTTATTTATTTCTTGGGTGTCAAATAAGCCAGACTAGAATAAATCTTATATATTTAGTCTTTTATATCCATTTTTATATTTTTATTTGCTTTTATTTTTTATTTTTAGAACATATCTTTATGAACATTACATTGCTCTCACACCTGTATATTGTTTTTTTTAAAGGACAAACAAAGCTTTCTTTTTGTAACAAATATAAAAAAAAAAACTATTTTCTTTTCTGACCTGTATTAGTTAAAAAAAAAACGAGTGTTTCTGTAAATAAAACATTTTATTCTAGAATTCTTATTCCAGATACAAATCACTGCAAAGGTTTTTTTTTTTTTTTTAAATTTTGCAATCTGTTATTACATTAAAATCAGAGAACAATTTGAAAAAGATTTGAATAGTAAGGGTTACTATGATTTTTTAAAAACAAAAAAAAAATAATTTTATAATAAAATTTTAATAATTTAAAAATAATGAGACAAACAATGTTCTCAGCACTACCCTTATTTGTCAAGATGCAAATGCCTAAAAAGAATGTTTATAAAGTGCTGTAGTACTCTGTCCAAATAAAGACCAAGAGCATCAAACTTAACAAATCCTCCACTGGAGCCACCCCAGCGGCGCAGACTGACAGCCTGACCACGGGCAGGACATTCTCCTGAGCTGTCTCCAGTCTTAGACTCCCACACTGGACACCCATTATTGAGTGGAACTTTGTATGTTATTTATTTGTTATTAATAAAACTGTGTTATGCCAGTGGTTGCCTGGTGCCTCTCTCTCCCTTCTCTCTTCTGTTCTAGATTTTTCTTTAATATCTTCATAAATAAGTTCCACAAATAAGGTTGAAAAAGGTCAAAGATCCATCTAGTTTAACCTATGCATATGTGTGTGCATTTGAGCCTCAATAATTCCTATACCTGTGTATATTATATGCTCACTGAGTGAGACATTTAAAAGTGGTTTTAATATTATTAAACCTATGAGCTGATAAAACTGCTTGGATGAGAGAGTTCCACATAAACATTTAAGTTGAGTCCTCTTTCTATTTAATCTTAAACTTTGTTGTCATCTGCAAACACTGAAACTTAACTTTTTATTCTAACCTCAATATAATTAATAAACACAATAAACAGCACTGTCCACAAGACAGAAGCCCAGGCACACCACTCACAACCTTAATGTGCATAACTGTCTAATTACTATTTCTTAGACACCAATAAACCTTGATTTGCAAATTAAACATTTATTAGGTACAGTATTGAATGTTTTAGCAAAAGCCACAGATATTACTTTTACTGGCCTCTATTTAAATTCCTACTCTCTATCAAAATTCTTACCCACTTCCTTATAAAACAATAACATATTGAATGGACGAGAGTGTTTTTAAAAAATACTTGCAGGTTGGTACCTTTATTGCAGACAAATTCTTAAATAAAGTCCCTTACAATTCCCTCAAATACTTTACATACTATTGATGTTAGGCTGACTACTCTGTAGTTTCCCAGTATACACCGCAGCCCTTTTTTGAATAATATTACATTTGCTCTATGCCAATCAGTTTACACCATTACAGACATTAAGGTGTTTTAAAAAAAATATTATAGGGTCTTGGCTATAGCAGAGCCATGTTTCCTGAGAGTTTTGAGGTGTAAGCCACCCGGACCTAGTAATTTATTCTTATTAAAGCTGAGGTTTCGCGAAAAAAGAAATCCTACAGCTTTAGTTACATCACTTACCTGTTATTAAGTATGTCCCACATTGTGCAGGCAACTGGATCATGGAGAAATCCTCACTGAACAGATGCCTGTACTCTTCCTGTCTCTCAACTTTCAACACTGAAATTGTTAACAGCTTCAGGTTTTCAGGCAGAACGGAAGTACAGATGGTCCGACAGGGCACACCTCCTATATTGCGAATAGTTGTATTTATTAAAGACACTGCTTGGAATACAATCTGTGAATAGTGGAGAGTCTGATTAGTCATAGGATTCTCTCCCATAGTCACATATCATGTTATTAGCAGTGTAATCAATGAAGAAACTTTTCTTAATGGAGGAGGAAGGCAGAGGCGTGTTCCTGGTGAACCATCTGTAATGCTGTTCTGCCTGAAGACCCTGAAGAGAAGTTCAGAGACAAGAAGCGGACAGGCATCCTGCAATAAAGATTTCTTCAGGATCCAGCTGCCTGCACAATGTGGGACAAACTTTGTTACAATTAACTGATGTAACTAAAGCTGTAAGGGTTTTTTTTTTTATCCAAAATGTAGTTTTAATTGTTTTCTACTTTGTTTTGAAACCAGTTAAAGGAAGTTAACTTAAAAAAAAAAAAAAAAAAATTCTCTGTTCATAGTTTTGTCAGCTGCCACCTGAAATTTGAATATTTTCAGCCACCTAAACAGTCATTTCCTGGTTCCTGGTGTATTTGGCTTATATTGAACTAGTAACCTAGTGTAAAAGCTTTGTTGTTTGTTTCTGCATACCAATGATGTGCTTATTAACCATTTGGTGACCAGAGCAAAATTTGCTACTTTGTGGTATTTAGGTTTAACTGGTAAAACAGACACTGATTATTTCAAAAGGCAGTACATTTTTATGATACAAGAGTCTGTAAAGGGGCATTCTTCTACCCACTGACCACTAGTTTAGGAGGGGGCATTATTATCAGTGACCACCAATGTAAGAGGTAATTTTACTTTCCATTGACCACCAGTGTAGGAAGTTATTTTTCTTTCTACTGACCACGAATGTAAGATGGGGTACAACATTTTACCATGGACTACCAATGTAAGGGGACATTCTTCTTCCAGCTGACCACTATATAAGGGGGAAATCTTGCTAGTGCTAACCATTGACGTGTAAGGGGACATTATTTTCCCCATTATATCCCACAATAAGGAGGCATTATTTTTTACTCAGACCACCAATGTAAGGAGGCAAATTTCATCCCACTCCCCCCAAATAAGAGAGCATTCTTTTTCCTTGAAAACACTAGTGCAAGGATATTCTTCTCAACAACGTCCACCAGTAAAAGGTCTCATGCACACTGGGGTTTTTCTAAAAACTTTTATCCTGGCAGGAGAAAAGCAGCTTCAAAAATGAACCTAAGCCATGTTTTGGCAAGTGCATTTAGGTGCAACAAACGATTGGGCATTGATTAATTTAATTGGCCTGAATAATCATTTATTCTGGTCTTTGAAATCAACAAATGCTTAAGTTCAAAATGTGTCTAGTGCTTAGATGCGCTTAGATGCCAAAACACTCCTCTCTTGAATGCACAAATAATAGGGGTTTTCTACTTCTAAACCCCCCTGGTTTTTAAACAAAATTTATTGGATATTTAAAAAATTTTTAACAAATAAAAAACTGAAAAATTGGGCGTGCAAAATTATTCAGCCCCCTTAAGTTAATACTTTGTAGCGCCACCTTTTGCTGCGATTACAGCTGTTGGGGTATGTCTCTATCAGTTTTGCACATCGAGAGACTGAAATTTTTGCCCATTCCTCCTTGCAAAACAGCTCAAGCTCAGTGAGGTTGGATGGAGAGCGTTTGTGAACAGCAGTTTTCAGTTCTTTCCACAGATTCTTGATTGGATTCAGGTCTAGACTTTGACTTGGCCATTCTAACACCTGGATATGTTTATTTGTGAACCATTCCATTGTAGATTTTGCTTTATGTTTTGGATCATTGTCTTGTTGGAAGACAAATCTCTGTCCCAGTCTCAGGTCTTTTGCAGACTCCATCAGATTTTCTTCCAGAATGGTCTTGTATTTGGCTCCATCCATCTTCCCATCAATTTTAACCATCTTCCCTGTCCCTGCTGAAGAAAAGTAGGCCCAAACCATGATGCTACCACCACCATGTTTGACAGTGGGGATGGTGTGTTGAGGGTGATGAGCTGTGTTGCTTTTACACCAAACATAAGGTTTTGCGTTGTTGCCAAAAAGTTTGATTCTGGTTTCATCTGACCAGAGCACCTTCTTCCACATGTTTGGTGTGTCTCCCAGGTGGCTTGTGGCAAACTTTAAACGACACCTTTTATGGATATCTTTAAGAAATGGCTTTCTTCTTGCCACTCTTCCATAAAGGCCAGATTTGTGCAGTATACGACTGATTGTTGTCCTATGGACAGAGTCTCCCACCTCAGCTGCAGATCTCTGCAGTTCATCCAGAGTGATCATGGGCCTCTTGGCTGCATCTCTGATCAGTCTTCTCCTTGTATGAGCTGAAAGTTTAGAGGGACTGCCAGGTCTTCGTAGATTTGCAGTGGTCTGATACTCCTTCCATTTCAATATTATCGCTTGCACAGTGCTCCTTGGGATGTTTAAAGCTTGGGAAATCTTTTTGTATCCAAATCTGGCTTTTAAACTTCAGTATCTCGGACCTGCCTGGTGTGTTCCTTGTTCTTCATGATGCTCTCACATCATGTGATTACACACAGGTGGATTCTATTTATCATCATTAGTCATTTAGGTCAACATTGGATCATTCAGAGATCCTCACTGAACTTCTGGAGAGAGTTTGCTGCACTGAAAGTAAAGGGGCTGAATAATTTTGCATGCCCAATTTTTCAGTTTTTTATTTGTTAACAAAGTTTGAAATATCCAATAAATATCGTTACACTTCATGATTGTGTCCCACTTGTTGTTGATTCTTCACAAAAAATTACTACAGTTTGAAGCCTGAAATGTGGCAAAAGGTCGCAAAGTTCAAGAATACTTTCGCAAGGCACTGTATGTGTGCATAGATACACAGGCTCACATGGAGGGGCATTTAGGGGCAAAAAAAAGGGTCAACACCTGTAAAACAGGCATTTTGGAACTGGAGTGTGCATGAGGCCTGAGGGGGTATTTTCCCTCTCACTGACCACAATTTTAAGAGGCCATTTTTTCTTCCCCCTAACCACCTATGTGTGGTGACTCTGCCACAAGCTTAAGTACCCCAATTCCAAATGAAGCATTTGGCTACCAAAGTGAAGCACCCTCAGAAGAGCTCTGCTCAATTCATTGCCAGGTTCGGCTTAAAGGTCCACTATTACATATTGCCATTCTCAGCTTTAAGTATGTGGGAAGGGCTGAAGATTTTTTAAGGTTGCTGTCCATCTAGCCTACCAGGTTCTACATTTTTGGTGCTGCTGTTTCAGGGTATCCTTTTTCTCTAACCCTCTCTCTGGACACTTTTTGCAAAATACAATTAACAGAGTGGATATCTGTCATTCAGTCAGCATTTGGGTGCAGCCTTTGAGTGCAGCTATACAGTAGATCAAATCCCCAGCAGAAAGGCCGCAAGCAAGTTTAAAATGTTGTGGTTACCTATGCTATGGGATCTTGCAGTCACTTAAAGATTAAGAACTCATGCACACAGGACATTTAAAAAACGCCAGCGCTGCTGTCAGGAAAAAGTAGCGTTTACATAGAATTTATACATAATATACTCCTAATTTGTATGTTTATTTGAAGTATTATCTAGTTTTTTTCTGTTTTTACAATCTTTGGTGAGGAAAAGTAATCAAATGTTTAGCTCAGGGTCTATGCCACATGTACAATACTTTTTTTCAGGGAAGGTTAGGAGGAGGCCATCAAGACCTATGCTATGGGATCTTGCAGTCACTTAAAGGTTAAGAGATCATGCACACAGGATGTTTAAAAAACGCCAGCCCTGCTGTCAGGAAAGAGCAGCGTTAAAAACCCTCTTTTGGAGGCATTTTTTGAATAGTGTTTATGAGCGTTTATGCAAGTTTTTCCGCGTTTTTGAGAGTTAGTGCTTTTAAGCTTTTTTACAGTAAACACACTCCCAAAAATGTAAAAATGCCTAAAAACACTAAATGCAGCTAAATGTGGCTAAAATCTTGTTACAGCATTTAGCCACGTTTAGCAGCGTTTTTTGGCTTTTTGCGTTTGCTTTTTGCGTTTTTACAGCGAAACAGCCTCTGCTCCTGGACACACTGGCAGTTTTTTTTTTTTCTTACTGCCCTTAAATTCTTATGTCTTCAAAATCCTCTGAAAGTTTATGTGTGCATGGACACATAAGCTAACATGTTGAAGAGTTCAGAGGCAGTACAAAAAAATAACACCGGGCCCCCCTTAAAGCTGCTGCAAAAACATCCTGTGTGCATGAGCCCTAAGTGCTCTTGCACACAGGATGTTTAAAAAAGGCCAGCACTGCTGTCAGGTAGAAAGTGTTAAAAACACGCTATTAACCACATTTTTAATTTGTTTATTTGCGTTTTTCCGCGTTTTTGTGTTTTTAAACATTTTTACAGTAAACACACTCCCTAAAATGTAAAAATGCCTAAAAATGCCAAACATGGCTGAACAGTATTTAGCCACGTTTAGCAGCATTTTTTTGTCATTTTGTGTTTTTACAGCCAGCCTCTGCTTCTGGAATAGACAGAATTGAAAAAAGAAAAACAGGTACAAACTAATTCTGCAATGCAGAATGAAAATATTTCTGCACCATTGTTCTTATCATTTACACATACACATGTGAGGCAGGCTAGTTCACACTATTGCATGGCAGGAAAGTGCGCACAATCCCATGAGTTCTTGACGAGGAGAGAAACCAAATGCTATTTAGCAGACATGTGGGGTGCCATTATTTCTTAATTAAAAGAAGAGGGGGAATCGGCGCTCGTTTCACTGGGAGTTCAGAATCTAAATTATATATATATATATATATATATATATATATATATATATATATATATATGACTAAAAATGTAAATGATTCTGCAGATAAATATAGCACATACTCCTAGCTTGCTTACCCTTGATAAAGTCACGTGTGAGTGACGCAACGCGTCGGGAGGAGACGGTTGACGTCACTTCCGGTCTACGGCTGAGACCGGAAGTATCGGATCTGTACTGCATCGGCGGCTGCTTATCTACTCTTACTTAGCTGTGAGTTTTTACTTGCTTTTTTTAAATAAAACACCCTTACAAACTTCACTATGAGTACCTGTCTATCTCTCCGAGTGACTGGAAGATTATTGGGAGTGTCTGGAGAAATATTGCCCATTAGCAAAAAGAGGCGGCCAACATTCAATAAGAACAGAGGATATCCCAGAGGCCCCAATAGAAGCTCCCACCCTTGGAGGAAGATTACATTACCCCAGCCCAGTGATTGTTATCACAAAACGCCTTTAAAGGTGTTTTTGGAGGTGAGTGGCCATTACACCTATTAGAGGATATAGCTCACTTCTGGTGACACACTTTGGAGTTTCACAAAAGTCAGCTGAATATTGTGAAGAATCCCAAAAGTCGCCTGGTGACAGTACAGAATTGGCTGCCTGTTTCATTCATTCATTTATTGATATATTTTATATCTACATACACCCCCCCCCCCCACGTCTTATAGCCCATTGGTAGCGCATTGGCCTTTCCTCCATTATTATTTCTTAATGCATCAACAAAATGCCTGCAGTTTCCGATGTGCAAAACCTCATGGCCCTGCAGCACCATGCATTTCCATGCAGCGTGATTTTTTGATAAGGCTTTGGGACTTCTTTTCCCGTGTTTCTTCAGGTAGGGCAGCCCACTGAAATAAATGGGCTGCCTTACCCACAGAATCCAGCCCACACAAGTGTGAACCGGGCCTTAATGTGGTTTTAATGACAGGTCTGCTGTTTTCACATAGGCGTGTGCAGGGGATGTGCCAGATGTGCCTGGGCACACCCTAATCACTATGCTGCAGGATGGAGAGTGGGGAAAGGGGCTAGTAAATATCTAATTTACTGGTGCCTTCCTTTTCCAAATGAACATTGTGAACACAAATAGATTTACTATGCTTCAGTTTGTGAATGAACAGGAAGCCGCTCAGCACAGAGCAATTCCCATTCATTCACTGTCCAGTGCAGCTGAGGTTGCAGAGAAAGGCATGTGTGTTTGAGCTTTGGGGTGCACACCCTAATGCAATAGGCTGCGCACACCTATGTGTTTTCATGGGTGCCGACAAGCACATGGTGTATATAAAAAGCTCCCAAAATACAGTAGATAGTTAAATTACACTCTTTACTAGCAAACTATGACCCAACTTTCCCTTATGTAACTGATAACAAGCAAAATATGGACTCTGCTGTAGTATAGCCCTGAAAGTAAAATACAAATACTGTATTTCAAATGTAGAGGTTAAGAATTTTCAGAAAAGGCAAAAGGATAATACAGTCAAGCTAAAAATGGATAACATCTTTTGATCTTTTAGGCCACACAAGTTATAAATGGTTTCAATCCCAAGTACAGTTGTTTGAAGAATAGTTAAGAATATTATGATTGATTACAAGCAAAAATGTCAAAATTGTTAGAATTCCTTTTCTGTTTTGGATAGTGTAGGGTCTGGTAAACCCCTTTGTCAGTTTTTTTTGTCTTTTTTTTTTTTTTTTTTTGGGTTTTTGCTGTGTCCCTTGATCTCATGAAGACATAAGCAGAAGTTAGAAATAATCCTTCTAAAGTGAGAGAAAATTACTCTTAGGCAGTTGTCGCTGCAAGTGGTACCTCCATGGGAAACATTACTATTTTTCACACTATTCCTCCACTTTTTCCCTCAAATTAAGTCATATTGCTTTGCACAGTTTTGTCTGCAAAGAGCTTTGGGACCTGTCTGTACTGTCTGGCAGGTTGACTGCATTACAAGACAGGTTGAACAAAATTGCAAATCCTTTGGCAAGTAAGACAAATCATATGTTTGTACTTGTAGGCAGTGTTCTTTAGATTTAGTAATGCCTAGTCAGGGTCCATAAGTTTTGCAGAGTATTGGGCGGGATGTAGTTTCTAACCCTGGGTCTACACTTAGTGGTGACCAGCACTTGCTGATTGCACAGCCCCTATGGTATGAGTGCTAACTAGTGTTCAGGGCTCCACCCTCTCCAGGAGACCATGTGGCTGCAAGGGAGCAGCCAGAGGTGTATGCGTGCACCAGGGTTTGAGCAAATTGGAGGTTCAGACAGAAGCCAGAAATAGAGGGCCAGAGCAATGGCACTGCAACACAAATCTAGGAGTCTCAACGAGTACATGCATCAGAGAAATGCCTAATAACCCATGCAAGGGTAACTTGGAGGCCCCCAGATCCCGCACCCCCCCCCCCATGTGAATGGATATCGGGTACATCAACCCCTACCCATTCATGAAAAAAGTGTAAGAAAAAAAATAAAGACAAAAGCCAATTTTGGATAAGTCCTTCATTAAAAAAGAAAAAAAAGAAAATTGTGTCGCCCGCCCGAAAAATAGAAAAAAAAAAAAAGAAGCTCCTGCTCCTTCGGACTCTTCCAGCTGTATGAGCTGTTTTGAGTTTGACAGCTCTTTTATAGGGATCTGACATCATGAGCTGCCCCACAATGCATTGCTCATGTGCAGTGAATAAATTATATGACGTCATTAATTTATTCACTGTACCAGAGCAGTGCATTGTGGGGGGGGGGCTCATGACATCAGATCCCTATAAAAGATCTGTCAAACTCAAAACAGCTCATAGCGCGGGAAGAGTCCGAAGAAGCAGGAGCCTCTTTTTTCTTTCTATTTTTCGGGCAGGCGGGCGGGCAACGTGATCATTGGGGGGACACTATTTTTTTATTTTTATTTTTTAATAAAGGACTTGTCCAAAACTGGATTTTGTCTTCATTTTTTTATACACTTTTTTGGTGAATGGGTAGGGGTACGATGTACTCGATATCCATTCACATGGGGGGGCAGAATCTGGGGGCCCCCTTGTTAAAGGGGGCTTCCAGATTCTGATAAGCCTCTCCACTGTAGACCACCACAACCACAGCCCAGGGTTGTGGGGAAGAGACCCCTGTCCCCATCAACATAGGGGCAAGGTGCTTTGGGGTGGGGGGGTACCCACCCCCCCATGTTGAGGGCATGTGGCCTAGTATGGTTCAGGAGGGGGGGGGGCTCGCTTGCCCCCACCCCCATCCTGGACAGCCAGGCTGTGTGGTCGGATAAAGGTCTGGTATGGATAGTAGGGGGAACCCCACACCGTTTTTTAAATTTTTTTATCTGTATTGCCAGGAGCCAACAATACATTACAGCCACAAGCAAGTTTAAATTAAATTTTTTCCTTTAGAAATGTCAGTATTGCTGCAAAAGGCTACATATATTGCACAAATGCGTCACTTTACAGGCACATTAAGCCCCCCCCCCCCCCCCGGGCACAATATTTAAAGGAATTTTTCATTTTTATTGTTTCATTTTAAGCATTATTAAAATTACTGCTCCTGTAAAAACTATAGTTTAAAAAAAATTTTGCATTGATTCATGTTCCCCAGGGCAGTACCCAGGTCCCCATACACTTTTTTTGGGCCAATAACTTGCATTTAAGCCTTTAAAATTAGAACTTTTGATTTTTCATGTTCGTGTCCCATAGACTTTAATGGAGTTTGCATGTTCGCTAGAACATTTCCCCTGTTCAAGATGTTCTGGCGCGAACCGAACAGGGGGTGTTCAACTCATTACTAATAATCACCAGTGTTTCAATTTTTTATTTTACGTACGTGAACTCCTTGCACTCATTTCCATTTAGCCCAAACTTTTCAGTTTTGGATGGGGTTTGGAAGGAATAAACCCCTGTCAGTTTATTTTTTGCTATCTGTGCCCTGTTAAAGGGAGTTCCCTTCACCGCATTTGCCAGAGATAAAACAAAAAAGTAAAGCAATCATCTAAAAAGTTAAGGAAGCTCCTCTCGATAAGACAAATGTCACCAAACTGGGTGTCTCAACTGAGCGCAAAAAACTTGACAAGGGTTCTAAATCTGACATCTTTCTATCCAAAACTGAAAACAAATTTGTCTCTCCATGATATACACCTTAACTTATAGTTTTTAAATTATATGGAATGTTCACATAAAACTTTAAAGAAGAGATAAGAGATCTGTGAGACTAGGATCATGACTGCGAGACCCCCACTGGCGGGTGACAGAGAGACCCCAATGGTGGGTGACAGGAAGCAGCAGTGGTGAGAGCAGGCTGAGGACCAGACTCCACTGACAGGCATGTGAGAGGCAGTGGGGATAGTGAATGAACGGAGCTGCGGATAGTGGAATCAACTAATGCTGGGCTGGGCTGATCAGCTGATCGAGGGAGCCAGCTCTGATCTGAGAGGGATCTGACAGGGGGAAACCCAAGGGCGGGACTGATTGGGAGAGGCAGCGGTGAGGGGGCCTTGGAGTGACAGGGGGACAGGGGCAAGTGGTAGGCACAGCCTGAAAAGAGAAAGGCTGACAGGGGGAGGCTGCAGGAACTGACAAGCAGACCAGGAGTGACCAAGCAGGTGGACTCGTGGTACCTTAGTGACTGGGAGTACCTTTGTGACTGGAAGTACCTTAGTACCTGGGAGTATCATTGTGACTGGGAGTACCTTTGTGACTGGGAGTACCTTAGTATCTGTGACTGGGAGTACCTTAGTACCTTGTGACTGGGAGTACCTTAGTACCTGTGACTGGGAGTACCTTAGTACCCGTGACTGGGAGTACCTTTGTGACTGGGAGTATCGTTGTGACTGGGAGTACCTTTGTGACTGGTAGTACCTTAGAACCTGTGACTGGGAGTACCTTAGTACCTTGTGACTGGGAGTACCTTAGTACCTGTGACTGGGAGTACCTTTGTGACTGGGAGTACCTTAGTACCTGGGAGTATTGGTGTGACTGGGAGTACCTTTGTGACTGGAAGTACATTTGTGACTGAGAGTACCTTAGTACCTGTGACTGGGAGTACCTTGTGACTGGGAGTACCTTAGTACCTGTAAATGGCAGTACCTTTGTGACCTGGAGTACCTTTGTGACTGGGAGTACCCTTATGACTGGGAGTACCTTTGTGACTGGGAGTACCTTAGTACCTGGGAGTATCCTTGTGACTGGGAGCACCTTAGCACTGAGTGCTGAGAGTGACACGGGGTACAGAGAGTGACACTCGGTGCTGAGAGTTGAGTGGGGCCTTAAGAGTGTGCTGGCTGCTGAGTGTGAATGGAATGTGGGGCACTGACTGGGGCGCTGACTAGGATGTGAGGTGCTGAGTGTGATGCTGAGTGGAATGCGGGGTGCTGAGAGCGATGCTGAGGGGGATGCAGGGTCCTGAGAGTGACACAGGTGGCTGAGAGGGCTCTGGGTGCTGATAGTGACGCAGGTGGCTGAGAGGGCTCTGGGTGCAGAGAGTGACGCAGGTGGCTGAGAGAGAGCTGGGTGCTGAGAGTGACACAGGTGGCTGAAAGTGTGCTTGGTGCTAAGAGTGACGCTGAGAGGGAGATGGGGTGCTGAGAGTGATGCTAAGTGAGATGCGGGGTGTTGAGAGTGACGCTGAGTGGGACGTGGAGTGTTGAGAGTGAGGCAGCTGGCTGAGAGTGACGCTAAGTGGGATGCGGAGTGCTGAGAGTTAGACTGAGCGGGACGTGGGGTGCTGAGAGTGACGTGGAGGGTGAAGCGGTGAGTGATGCAGGGTGCTGTGAGTGACGCATGGTGCTGTGAGTCACGAGTGAAGCTGAGAGTGACGCAGGCTGCTGAGAGTGACGCGGGGTGCTGAGAGTGACGCGGAATGCTGAGAGTGACACGGGGTACTGAGAGTAACGCGGGGTGCTCAGAGTGAATGTGAAGTAATAGGAATAGGTATAGTATCAAGGGAGCTTGGAGTAGTGTAGGTAACAAATAGCAGGTCGTTATCCTTATTATCCCCATTGGAATAGAGGGCAAAAATGTCCAACAGGTTTGGGGATGCCACACAATGCACATCTTGCTCCATGTATGTGTTCCTTGATGAACCAATCAAGGGTGAACACTGCTGTGTGAGTGACTTGTTTCTCTGGAAGCTCAGATCCTGGATCTAGAAAACAAGGTGGAAACACTGCGCAGCATCAACAACCTGGAAAGGAGCTTGGACATTACCCAGCAGGTGCTGGCAGGGGCAGCGTAGAGGAGGGTGGAGACAGAGGCAAAGAAAGAGGGGTAGAGGGAAGAGTGCTTGGGAGGCCAGTCCTGAGTTGGTACACCCCAATAAGTATGTCAAGTTGCATGATGTTGGGGATATAAGCTCATAAATGGCAGTGCTGGAGCAGGTGCCCTCTCCTAGCTGCCAGGGGAGTGATGGCTCCGGTAAGGAGGGGGGCAGAGATGCAGGAAAGGTTAGACAAGCTATGGTAGTGGGGGACTCAATTATTAGGTGGACAGATGACAAAGTAAAAGGAAGATGGAGAGTCCTAAAAAACGATTTCAGGGAATTAAGGAATAAATTGAGGAGAAGGACCTCCAAGGTGGTTTTCTCTGAAATACTACCTGTGCCTCGAGCCACACTGGAGAGGCAGAAGGAGCTTAGGGAATTGAACAAGTGGCTGAGGAACTGGTGCAGGAAGGAGGGTTTCAGGTTCATGGAGAACTGGGCTGACTTCTCAGTCGGTTACTGGCTCTTTAGTAAGGACTGGCTGCACATTAATGGGGATGGTACAGCTCTACTGGGAAGAAATGTGGCCACAAAGGTGGAGGGGCTTTTAAACTAGGTGTTGGGGGAGAGGGTTCAAAGGCAGTACCAGTCAGCAGTGAGCATGAGAAAACCTAATGAGAAATCAATATCCACTCATACAGTACTGAGAGGAGTATACACAAATGCCAGGAGCCTAGCAAACAAAATGGAAGAACTGAAACTGTTAGTACATGAGGGGGATCTGGACTTTGTGGGGGTTGCAGAAACTTGGTTCAACACCTCACATGACTGGATGGCAAATATTCAAGGAGTGACATTGTGGAAGGGATGAGTGAGGTGGTGTAATTCATGTGTGTAGAACTCCACAGGGAAGATGTAAGGGGGAAAGTAATAGTGGGAGTATGTTATAGACCCCCCAACCTGAGGGAGGAGGTGGAGTTGGAACTTCTATCACAGATAGGAATGCCAGCAAAGCAGGGAAGTGTCATCATAATGGGGGACTTCAATTATCCCGATATTGATTGGGAAGTTGGGACAGCTCACTCATTAAAGGCCTGTTAATTCATTAATGTCTTACAGGACAACTTCATGTCTCAATTGATTGATTCTCCTACTAGAAAGAATGCATTGCTAGATCTACTACTCACCAACGATCCAAGTCTAATCTCAGATGTGGCAATACGGGACAACTTGGGATCTAGCGATCACAGGATGATCACATTTGGCATAAATCATAGGAAAACAAGGCATGAGGGGAGCACAAGAACCCTAAACTTCAGAAGAGAAAACTTTTCTGAGCTGTGCTCAATACTAGAGAGCATCAATTAGGACCTAACCCTAGAAACATTGAACAGGGAGGAGAAATTGGAATGCTTTAGAAACATATTAAAAAAGGTATCACACAGTGTATTCCAATGGCAAATAAATACAAGGTCAAACCGGGGTGGCTAAATCGTAAAGTAAAAATTCTTATTAGAGAAAAAAAATGCCCTTTAAGAAATATAAAATGGAGAGGGCACTGTCAGCTTTCCAACAATATAAGGAATGTAACAAGAAAAGTAAAAATGAAATCAGGGTGGCTAAAAAGGTCTACGAGAGACACATAGCAGAGGAGAGTAAGATAAACCCAAATAAATTATTTAGATGTATTAATAGTAAAAAGCGAGGTCAGATCATGTTGCACACATAAATAACGATGAAGGGAGGATGGTTACAAATGACACACAGAAGGCAACTGTACTAAATGCTTTTCTTCTCTTCAGTTTCTACACAAGAAAAGGAGGGGTATACTGACCACGACAGTATTGTTAGCAATAGGCAGGGCAATAACTTCACATCAGGACATAGAAATCTTACAGAATGACCTGAACAAAATAACAGAGTGGGCAACAACATGGCAAATTAGGTTTAATGTGGAGAAATGTAAGGTAATGCACTTGGAGGCTAAAAAAAAAAAAAAAAAAAAAAAAATGCAAACTACTCACTAGGGGGGTAACCTCTGGGGAAATCAAGGATGAAGAAAGATCTGGGGGTCATAGTGGAAGATAGACTAAGCAATAGCATGAAATGTCAAGCTGCAGCTGCCAAAGCGGGCAGAATATTAGCATGCATAAAGAAGGGGATATATTCCCGAGATAAAACTATAATCCTGCCACTTTATAAAACTCTGATCCGCCCATATCTGGAGTATTCTGTCCAGTTATGGTCACCAATCCTCAGAAGGGAAATGCTGGAACTGGAGAGAGTCCAAAGAAGGGCAACTAAACTAATTAGGGGATTGGAAGACCTTAATTACGAGGAGTGGTTACAAGCGCTTAACTTATTCTCCCTGGAGAAAAAACGCCCGCGAGGGGACATGATAGAGATTTACAAATACCTCAATGGCAATCCCATAGGAAATAAACTACTTAGTCTAAGAGAGTGTAAGAGGACACGTGGCCACACAATGAGATTAGAGGAGAAGCGGTTTAACCTTAAGCTGCGTATAGGGTTTTTCACTGTCAGGGCGGGGAGAATGTGGAACTCTCTTCCACAACTGGTGGTATCAGCGGGGAGTATCAATACTTTTAAGAGACTCTTGGACATGCATCTCAAAGAACACAATATTCAGGGATATGGGAAATCAATATCGTCACTGACACACACACACACACACACACACACACCTACACGGGTTGAACTGGATGGACTGTTGTCTTTATTCAACCTTAACTACTATGTAACTATGTAGCTATGATAGACTTTGATACTTTAGGAAAAGCGTGAAATAATATTTGCTCACACTATAATGAGAAGACAGAACCCTCCCACTTTTGTGGATTTTATTGTATAGAAAAAATGAAATCACTTTCTACCATCATTTGAATTGATTTGACATCACTCTCTCAACTGCGTACAGTTTTTTTACACGCAATGACTGGAAAGGGTGAAAATGTCATGGACAAACAATTTTATAATGACTACTTGCCATTTTTAAAGGGGCAGAGTCGGGTCCTTCGTGCATCAGGAATTGCTGACCATCCCTGTAAGAGAAAAATTTGCATAAGTTTTATATTATAACAAATTTAAAATCATACATTTTAGATATAAAGACAAATAGGTAAATAAAGCAAACAAACAGGATGATTTTGAGAGCTAGAGAATTTAAGTATGTGTATGTATATATATGTATATATATATATATATATATATATATATATATATATATATATATATACACACACGCACACACACACACACACTTATATATATATATATATATACATACAAACAGGACCACTAATAAGGAAGTACAACTGATCTTGTTGTACTGGGCCCAGTCCTCATCAGCTAAACAGGGGGGCCCAGGGCAGCTTTATTGGTAATATCTGCCCAAATTAATACATTTTTACTAGGCTACGCCCCGTGCTCCTACTTGCTTACAAGGGCCCAATCATGGCAACAGAGGGGCCACGGAGCTGGGAGAAGAGGAGGGACTTTTTTCCATTTTCGGGGCATAGGTGAATAAAGTCAGTGCTGCTGTTCCACTGCACCTTGGGGGAGTGGAGGTGGGGTTGGGGGCCCCGTTAGGAAGCCTTTACAGGGCCCCATGATTTCTAACAGCAGCCCTGTATATATATATATATATATAGTTCATCTGTAGTGGTCATTGAATGAGAGGAGAGATTTGAAAAGTTAGCAGATCAACTCTATGACTCCAGATGTGTCTTGAGTTATAGTTTGGGTAATTTGGATACATTGTGGGGAATTTATCAAAACTGGAGCAGGTAGAATCTGAAGCAGCTGTGCATGGCAACCAATCAGTTTCTCTCTTCAGCTTATTCAGTTACACTTTAAAAATGAAAAATAAAAGCTTATTGGTTGCTATGCACAGCTGCTCCAGATTCTGTCTACTCCAGTATTGATACATTCCACTCATTATGTTTCAAAAGTTAAAATATACAGCTCTGAATACAAAACTTAACGCCCTGAACATAGAAGCAGGATGAAGTTGTCTGTGGTGGCAATAGCTATAATCCAGAAAGACAGGGAAAGATATGAAGGGTGACGATTCAATTTACATTTTATGTAATTAAAGGCACATATATGATTTCACTTTTAAGAGCTTTGCATAGCATTGGCCTACATAAAAAATGTAGGGTTTTTTAATATAATTTACCTCCTAAAATAAATGTGCCTAGTTGGCTCTGATAAACACAAGATAATAAAAAAAAATTGTATAAAAGTAGTGTAAAAAATCAAGTATAACCTACCTCAATGCATAAACAAGGTGAAATCTCTGAATACGGCAGTGTAACAGATTTGGTTGCATTTTCCTTTCTAATCTGTAACACAAAAACATATAAATGGCAATACAGTTTTTTCCATTTAAATATAACATGTATGGTCTTTTAAAAGGCAGATAAACAGTAAGTTATTCAAAGGGTTAATTATATTGGGGTCAGACACAGCTTTCTTGCCCTTCTTTTCATATTCTGCTTAGATTAAAAATAATGCAGTTGTAGGGATTTGAAAGCAGATCCTTTTCACAGGTATCTTTTTTGCAAAATACATAACTGCTGGGGGCAACTTTCTAAGACCTCGTGGGATGGAGTTACTAAAATTGAATAGTGCTAAATCTGGTGCAGCTGTGCATGATAGTCAAACAGCTTCTAACTTCAGCTTGTTCAATTAAACTTAAATATTAATCGACCCCTTCAAGTCCTGGGACCAAATTTTAACTCTTAACCTCTTTTCAGTCAAGGCACCTTTTAAATATTTGGAAAATCTCAAGGCACCCTTAAAATTTATGGACCTCTTGAGGCACCCCATTCTTAAATGTAAAAAAAACTATTCTAATAGCTTTACATAATGCAGCAACATTCACACATGCAGGACACCCAACATTAGAGGGGATTTTTTTTACAAAGCAATTACACTTTTGCACACTGGTACTGACTAGTATTCCAATGTTTCTCTTCTCCCTCAATTTTCTACATCAGTCAGCTAATGTGACCTCAGTGATGAAGAAGAGGGGCAGAAAAGGGTCAAACAATGATGCCATGCAGGCGACTGACATCCTCCTTATCAACTGATGAAATCATTGGTTGGATGATGTCATTGGTTGTTAGGATGATGGTGGCTAAAATATCATAATGGTGCATAATGAAAATCCATGGCTTTGTGTAATTAAAATGCAAGCTTGATCAACCTGTTGGCTTGTTTACAATATTTTTGAAATTTTGAGGCATTTTGCCAAGGCACCCCTAAAGAAACCTCAAAGCACCCCAAAAGTGCCTGGGCACCCTGGTTGAAAAAGGCTGTTCTAACTGGCCCTACCGTGTTTTGTTAGCACTAGCTTTGTGCACACATTGCATTTTGCACATACTAAAATACTGTATCATCCATGTGTCCTCTACATCCACTTTTCAGTTTTGGTATCAATTAGTTGAGCTTCTACTTGAGCTATTGTCCATGATAAAAAAAGAAGAAATTGTACATTACTATATAAACAATTTCCATCCCACAGATTAAATAAATGAATATCAAGGATTGTGCTTTGAATATAAGGAAGATGGTATCCATTCCCACATTACACCAGCCTCTCTTACTAAATGTGGTCTCCTTTCTCTGTTTGGCGGTTTTCACTCTAGCACTCTATATATGTGCATAGAGGAATAAAGTAAGGTAGAACAGTCTTTTAGTTTGAAGCTCAAGCAAGTTTTATCTTTTTTTTTATTTATTTATTAAGTTGTCTTTCAATGCATTTTCTTGACATTAATGTAAACAATGTGATCTGTGCTGCCGTGCTTTACAATCACTGATGCCTATTGTACAAAAATACTTATCGCTAATCTCTTCATCAACTCCAGCTATAACTGTGCTTTGCATGCAAGGGCCTCACCGTGGCCAAAATAATGTTACATCTGCTCTGAATTATGTTTTATTAGTGACTTTAAAGACAATAAAAACAATTTTTCAAAAGTACAACTATTACCATAACATATCATACTTACTATTGCATGAGCTCCAATGTCATGACAGACAAAATGTTTCTTACAAAGGCGTACATTGTAATCATAGCCCTCAAGAAAATTTGAAACACGGACAGTTATAATTTTATTCTCCTTGTTGACCATGTGATCTAGTTTTCCAGCTGAAAGATGAAAGAAAGATATTTGTTATTCAATACTTTTTTCTTCTTTTTTTTTTTTTTTTTCTTGCTTGTTGTTTTATATGTGTTACTTTGCATTTGCATACATTTGTTACTCTTGAGCTTGAAAATGTATAAATCCTAATTGGACACTAACAACTTTGTGACGGGTGTAATTACTGGTTTTGGTAGCTTCATATCTAGAAAAATATTGAAGCTTAGTCTGATATTTTTTGAGGTTACTTAGAGAGTAAAGACGTTAGAACAGCTTATTTGTAATTTACTATCCTGTTAGTGATTTGGAAAGAAATTAACCAAATGCATCCAATATATGTATCCTTTTTGGTACTTATTTAAAAATTGGTAGTAAATAGATAGATGGGTAAAAAAATGGGACTGTATTTAGCATGCTTTACCCGGTTTGATCCTGACTGTAAATCAGCCTTGACCATATGCATGATGTTGACAATGTTAGGGGTAGATCAGGTGCAAGACTGTTTGTAATTAGATGTGGGGAAGATCTGTGTGAATATATTTGTGCATTATAGACAGTCCCCAAGTTACATACATCCGACTTACATCCTACTCATATTTCAAATGGAGGGAGACAACAGGAAGTGAAAGTAAATTTATCCGTAGGAAGGGAAACTCCCTCCTGTAAGAGTTATCATGGGAAAAAGGAGTCTCCACTGAAGGATCACCAATCCTTGTTTCCACAACAACCCAACATTTTTCGAAATCCAATTGTCATAGGGACAGAAAAGTGAAATCAACTGAACAGGGGCACAGATAGAAAAACAAACATTACAAGGGTGTTAACCCTCTCCTATGCTATCCGTGACTGGAGTTACACATAAAAAAATGTACCTGTTCTAACTTACATACAAATTCAACTTTAAAACAAACCTTCAGAACCTATCTTATTTGTAACCCAGGAACTGCATATATTTGTATTTTTTTGTTTAGTAAAAGTTTGTGTTGCTGAGTTCTGTGTTAGTTTAGGATGGGCCACTACTGGGAATCAGCTGAAGGACTCCTCTATCCAATGGATCCTAAGGTGGTAGTGCTACATTGTTATCCCAATGATTACTTAGAATTGACTTTAACCCATTCAACAGCAATATCACTACTATCTATAGAAGACATGTTCACAACAAATCAGAGGTGGGTCTGTCCTTTTCAGCACTGGAAGAGGTTTTTATACATTATTTGTTTCTGAATGTTATGTGTGTGTTCTCCCAGCCACATGAGAAAGTGGGCACTATTCACTCTGGATGCTAAAAACTTGGCCAAAACAATACCCCTAGAGTTGCCCCTGTCTTCTTTTGTGTGTTAAGTCTGCCCATGGAATTGAGTTTTCCTCCTAACCCTCTGGGCTGGTGATACCAATCCTAAGTTGTCACTTGCCCTTTAGTGTCTTTTACATAGAAATATAGGCCCTCTAGACAGAAGTCTATAGAAGTTTAGGTCAAAAAAGAGCCATGCCTGAACAATAGCACTACACTGAGCCTGAGCCTTCATATCCCTTCATACCCCTGTTCATTTAAAATATTATGTTGTTGTGCCCTTGCCCCCATAGTCCTAGTGTATTGCATGATATTTTCATTATAACATATCTGGCTTGAGCCATATAAATATGCCCCGAATACTATATGAAATTATTGCATTTTATGATCTGGTATGGAATTGCATTGTATACGAAAGCTTTTTATATTAAGCTGAATATATCACAGAAAATAAAGAAATATAGGTACAACTATTAACATACATTCCAGAACAATTAATATTTGTAGCTCAAAGCCAGTATCTTTGTTGTAGAACTGTACATCAAAGATTGCAACTTCCTTCATTTAAAAGGTAGTTATAATGGAAAGGGCACACTCAACAAAATAAATTTGACTGCTTTATAAAACCTGTGTGGTTATGCAGCTGTTTTCAAACAAAAGCTATTCCTGGAAAATCACTGAGTATAAAAAACAATTCTGAAAAAAAAAATCGTGGAGCATGTGGCAACAAGTGTAGTGAACGCGCTTTATTGTGCCTGGTAGAAACTGAAAACAAAACATTCACATTGAGACTTCAAAGGGATTTCCAGTTTAAATAAAAACCCCCAGTCTGTTGGGAATCCCTTTCTATAGTAAGAAATACGTGGGCTCGCATTACCAGCCTTGTTAACAACAAAAGAAGCCTTTCTGCTTGTTTTTTATTTTTTTGTTTTGTTTTTTGTTTTTTTGGCTTGTTTTTTTCTTTTTACACCAATTGACAAAGTCCAGATATCCATAGTGTATCTGTATGCCATGCTGCGAAACCACATCAAAGTGCATCTGTATGCTCTTTATTCACATGAGATTCTGGAAAATTGCCTTTGAATTTTGCATTCTACATCAAACAAGGTTTTTTTTCTGTATTTATGTGTCCTGTATTTATTATGCAAATGCATTAATAAATAAAATGTAATTATTAGTTAATATTCTTATGGTGCATGTGTACACAGTATGCCTTACATATATATTTTGTTTCTTTAATTACTATAGAATATTGTGACTTACTTAGACAGGACCATACATGTGTTCCCACGTCCCTATTGTTACAATCTGAAAATAAAACATATGTAAAAATCAATAGAAATTCTAGACAGTAATTTGCTGTCTCCATTGTTAGCATAAACATTACCTGAATATTTTATAAAAGCAAAGAAATTGATGTCTGGGTGCTAAGGGGTCGCCCATGTGTGTGCACTGCTGCTCGTGCCCTTTGCTGAGCTGTGTGCATCCATAGGCACACACAGTGTCCAGCAAGCCATGCCCCTGCTCCTTCCTCCTCCCAGTATTTTGACTGACAGCAACAGGAGCCTAACGGTTCTCTACCCTCAGGCCCACCTTCTGCAACCCATGGAAGTGTCATGGATGGTCCTGGAGCCAGAGGAGGTGAGCATGAACCACAAATTGTTTTTTGAGAACAGGGGGGCACAGAAAGACACTGGGACAATTTTAACTTAATTGTATTATGGCAAAAAATGTATAGACTTTAAATACCCTAAGCAGGAAAACCTAGAATGTTGTCATGATTGGATACCTGAAATGAATGCAGCTTCACTTTATTAAAGAGACATTTTACAATCTTTTAGTAGGTCAACCCTTTTATGTATTTCCACGTGTAGTGTTTATATATATATATATATATATATATATATATATATATACATGTGTGTGTGTGTATATATATATATATATATATATACAGTATCTCACAAAAGTGAGTACACCCCTCACATTTTTGTAAATATTTAATTGTATCTTTTCATTCTTTTCATGTGAAACACTGAAGAAATGACACTTTGCTACAATGTAAAGTAGTGAGTGTACAGCTTGTATAACAGTGTAAGTGCTCTGTCCCCTCAAAATAACTCAACACACAGCCATTAATGTCTTAACCACTGGCAACAAAAGTGAGTACACCCCTAAGTGACAATGTCCAAATGGGACCAAAATTAGCCATTTTCCCTCCCTGGTGTCAGCAGGTCAGCAGGTGTGTTAAATTGTGTGTTATTGCTCTCACTCTCTCATACTGGTCACTGGAAGTTCAACATGGCACCTCATGGCAAAGAACACTCTGAGGATCTGAACAAAAAAAATTGTTGCTCTACATAAAGATGGCCTAGGCTGTAAGAAGATTGCCAAGACCCTGAAACTGAGCTGCAGCATGGTGTCAAAGACCATATGGCGGTTTAAAAGGACAGGTTCCACTCAGAACAGGTCTGGCGATGGTCGAACAAAGAGGTTGAGTGCACGTGCTCAGCGTCAAATCCAGAGGTTGTTTTTGGGAAATAGACGTATTAGTGCTGCCAGCATTGCTACAGAGGTTGAAGGGGTGGGGGGGTCAGCCTGCCAGTGCTCAGACCATATGCCGCACACTGCACCAAATTGGTCGGCATGGCTGCTGTCCCAGAAGGAAGCTTCTTCCAAAGATGTTGCACAAGAAAGCCTGTAAACAGTTTGCTGAAGACAAACAGACTAAGGACATGGACTACTGGAGCCATGTCCTATGGTCTGATGAGACCAAGATAAACATATTTGGTTCAGATCGGGTCAGCGACCAGGTCAGGAGTAAAAAGACAAGTATGTCTTGCCTACAGTCAAGCATGGTGGTGGGAGTGTCATGGTCTGGGGCTGCATGAGTGCTGCCAGCACTAGGGAGCTACAGTTCATTGAGGGAACCATGAATGACAACATGTACTATGAAATACTGAAGAAGAGCATGATCCCCTCCCTTCGGAGACTGAGCTGCAGGGCAGAATTTCAGAATAAAAGTGACCCCAAACACGCCTCCAAGACGACCACTGCCTTGTTAAGGAAGCTGAGGGTAAAGGTGATGGACTGGCCAAGCATGTCTCCACACTCCTAAACCCTATTAAGCATCTGTGGGGCGTCCTCAAACGGAAGGTGGAGGAGCACAAGGTCTCTAACATCCACCAGCTCCGTGATGTAATGAGTGGAAGAGGGCTCCAGTGGCAACCTGTGAAGCTCTGGTGAACTCCATGCCCAAGATGGTTAAGGCTGTGCTTAAAAATAATGGTAGCCACACAAAATATTGACACTTTGGGTCCAATTTGGACATTTTAGCTTAGGGGTGTACTCACTTTTGTTGCCAGCGGTTTAGACATTAATGGCTGTGTATTGAGTTATTTTGAGGGAACAGCAAATTTACACTGCTATACAAGCTGTACACTCATTACTTTACAATGTGGCAAAGTGTAATTCCTTCAGTGCTGTCACATGAAATGATCTAATAAAATATTTACAAAAATATAAGGGGTGGACTCACTTTTGTGAGATACTATATATATATATATATATATATATATAATGGACTAATTTAGAAATTAGTACAAAGTTGTTATTAGATCTGGTACTGCTCCCACTAAGCTTTCTACGAACTGGCATTGCCCATTGCCATCATAGAGGATTCTGCCCAAATAAACATCCTTAAACTGAAATATTCACATACGGATCTTCCCACAGCTATTGCATAAAGAAGTTTGTCTGTATTATGCAGACATTTCGCTTCCTGTGTATGCCAACATATTGTTGTGGTTTCTGCAAACTAAAAACAGCAGTACAATCATTTTTAAATTAGGACATCGACTTAAGTAAAAGCATATGAAATAAATGATGAATGTAATTCAATTAATACAAATTTATTTAAAAACATCATAAATCGTCTACTTTGTATGCTATGTGGTATTGCATATTTATTTGGGATAGTGAAAACCACCTGAATGTAAATATACAGTATATATATATATATATATATATATATATATATATATAAATACTGCCTATTTGTTTGTCTTAAGTGTAAGAATCTCTAAGTGTTTCCAAGCCTAAGGCTAGACACTCAAAGTCAGTAGTATCCAAACAGGAAGTTTTTGAAACATTATTCTTGAAAAGAAAAATAATTACTTCCATCTCTAAAAAGTGTTTGCCAAAACAAGCCTAGTGACTGAAGAAATCTACATAGCACAAAAAAAAATCTCTCAATGAATAAGTATATTTTCATTTTAGGGGTGCATCATTTAAGTCTTTGCAGTATTGTTATAGTTGATGCCAATTTACTCTTCCAGTCAATGTCATATTGAATATAAATAAAACTATATTGTGGTTAATTATAAGATGACTCTTTCTGCTCCTTAATGGCGTAGAATGTGCAGAAAATCATGGAAACCAATTACATTGCAGCTTTCACCATAGTCATATTTCCTAAAGATTAAGTATCTGTTTAACCCCTCATCGCCTAAGAGTAAAACAAATGTTAATGCCTAAGCATAATTTTACAACTTTGACATGTGTTAGTAAAACCGTACATATCATTACAACTAGTTTGTGCACCTAGGTGGATTATACCTTGTTTTTTCAGGACAAATTGAGCTTTCACTTGGTGGTAAATTGTAATGGATATCTCCTGATTTTTTTTTATTAAAGGAAAACTGGTCTAAATTTGTAAAAAAAAAAAAATCATGTTTTTCAATTTAGCTTTATATTTCTTGCTGCTACCATAAGCTACCACCAAAGAACAACCTAAAATAAATTCTCCTGTTCCCAATGACATACCACATATGTGTATATTGGTTGCTGTATGTACAGCCCAGGACAATAGTGCACTAACTGATACTAATACTAATTTAACCACTTGCCTACCAACCGCTGTACTTATGCGGCAGGTCGGCTCTGTTCCGCGAAACAACGTACTTGTATGTTGTTTCGCAGGACAGCTATTGGGGGCCGATTGGCCACAGGGGAAACCAATCGGCGGGCACGGTGGACGCGATTTCCGCTGGGCAACCATGATTGCTCCCTGTAGAGACAGAGCTGCGGTTTGCTGATGTAAACACGGCAGACCGCTGTTCTGTCAGTGATGAACACAGGGATCCTGTGTTCCCCCTATTTAGGAACACAGGTCTCTGTGTTCATCCTGCAAGTCAATCCCTCACACGGTTAGAAAGCACCCTCTAGGGACACATTTAACCCTTTGATTATCCCTGGTGTTAACCCCTTCCCTGGCAGTGTAATTAGTGCAGTAACAGTGCATATTTTTTGCACTGATTACCGTAATAATGTCACTGGTCCCCCCAAAAGTGTCAAAAATGTCAGTTAGGTGTCTGATTTGTCTGCCGCAATGTCGCAGTTCGCTAAAAATCGCTGATCGCTGCCATTGATAGTAAAAATAAATAAATAGATAAAAATGACATAAGTCTTTCCCCTAGTTTTTAGACATGATAACTTTTGCGCAAACCAATAAATATACACTTATTGGGATTTTTTTAACAAAAATATGTAGCAGAATACATATTGGCCTAAAATGATGAAAAAATTTGATTTTTAAATTTTCTTTTATTCGGAATGTTTTATTGTAGAAAGTAAAAAATATAGGTTTTTTTTCAGAATTGTCGCTCTTTTTTGTTTAAAGAGCAAAAAATAAACAAATACCAGAAAGCTCTAATTGTGGGAAAAAAAGGACATCAATTTTATTTGGATACAGTGTCGCACAACCACGCAATTGTCCGTTAAAGTAAAGCAGTGCCGTATCGCTTGTCATCAAGGAGGTAAAACCTTCCGGTCCAGAAGTGGTTAAAAAAAATAAAAATTTGCACAAAAAACACTAACCCTGGCACTGACCTGGATCAAACCTTGATCTAGGTATTTTTTCTTTATGTATTTTAAAAACAATTTTTTTTTTACACAGTTATGCTTTTTTTTCTCTCTGCAAGGAGAGAGAGAGAGAGATACAATATAAGTAAAACACAGGGGCGGGCTTCACATTGACTGACCACTGTGATAGCCAGTCAGAGGCTATCACAGCAAACAGGTGATCTGTAAACATGAGTTTCGGGCTTCCCGATAATTTGTACGGGACTCGGGGGTCCTGGTGAAACCCCGGGCTCTGTGCAGGGAGCCCCACAGAAAAAAGCCCAGTCCAGTGAGGCCGCATATATGCGTACTGTCAGAGGGCAGGGACTAAGTTACAGCACACGATTATTATGTACAGAATTTTGAGTTAGTTAATAAAATAGCATACAGTACAAAATGGTGGATTCATAGCTACATTCTTACCTTCTACTTGATAAGTTTCCTGTAACTTAATGTCACAAAAATCTGGGAATGTCTTCATGGTTACGTATACTTGTTCAGATACACCAACTTCAAAAGTGTTAGCTTGAACATGTATCTGTAGTAAAAAAAAAAGACAGCAACAAAGTTTGAGAATTACAATTTTCTGCTAAAATGGTTATATATGCCAACTGGAGTATAAGTATTAGAGCACTACAGTTAAGAGGGCAGATGGGGCCCAGGATCTGGGACCATGAGGTTTTATTTTAACAGCTGTATTCTCACATTATATTTACAACATATTATCAGTTCCCTTTGTCCTTATATTCCTTGTCAGCTGTTTGAGCCTTTAAGCTGTACTGTTACTCAAATGTGTCACACAAAAATACAACATAGAGTAATAACCACCCAAATCATTTTTTTTTTTTTATATATAATATATGAGGAAGTTCCAGTAATAACTTCACTCTAGGCCCATGTGGAATTTACACTTCTATGTGCCAACGATGATGTGGTAATATGAGCAGAAGTGCCAGCTGTACACCAGTAAGAACTTGATCACATTTATATTTACTTCCCAATATCAGCTACTACTGGGATTTCCCAAACCACAGCCAAGGCCAAATAGACAACTTCCTTAATTAGACAACAAGAGGTAGAAGAACATTTGTATTTTCAAATACACCACATAATTTTATAAATATCATGTATTTACACACCCAAAAGCACAATCATCTACCATATTTATAAGAATATAATTGATTTAAATTTAACCACTTCAATACAGGGCACTTTTACCCCTTTCCTGCCCAGGTCAATTTTCAGCTTTCAGCGGTGTCGCAATTTGAATTAAAGTTGCAAGGACATGCAACACTGTACCAATAACGATTTGTTTTCTTTTTTTTTTCACACAGATAGAGCTTTCTTTTGGTGGTATTTAATTACCACTGGGTTTTTATTTTTTGCTAAATAAAAAAAAAAAGACCGATCATTTTGAAAAAAAAAATAAATAAACAAGTTTTTCTTTGTTTCTGTTATAAAAATTTGCAAATAAATAATCTTTTCTTACAAATTTAGGTCAAAATGTATTTAGCTACACTTCCTTGGTGAAAATAATAATCCAAATTGGTGTTTATTATTTAGTCTGTAGGAAAGTTATAGAGTCCACAAACTATGGTATATATACAGTATCCGAAAACTGATCAATCCTGATGTACTAATGGCCTATTTCATTTTGTGAGGCCAGAAAATGCCAGGACAGTACAAATATCCCCAAATTACCCCTTTTTGGAAAGTAGACAGTCCAAGGTATTTATTTATTTATTTATTTATTTTTACACATTATGATTGCTTATACAAATTAATTTCATTGGTATAAGCAACCATTTTTACTGTATGAAACTGATTCCTTAGGTGTCTTTTGTTGTGATTAGCTGTGATTGGCCAAAGCTAATCACATGACACAGATAGGCTGTGATTGGCCCTGCCTGTACCATGTGATTACTGTGACCTATCACATCTAGCAACACAATTTTATACAATGGATGGCATGAAAGGAAGCAATCTATTGTTTACAATTGTCATGTGATCTGCTGTGATTGGTCACAGCAATTGCATGATATTGGCAGTGGGCTGATATAGTTATCAGTCATCAGCTGTGTTAAGTGGACAAAGCCGGGGACAGATCACTCACCGTGAGGTGCTTTCTGAGAGGATGTCATATGACGTCCACTCAGAAGGACGAAAGGCCATCAATCTGCTATAGGCCGGGTGTTAATCTGTCCCAAAGGAAAAAGACTTAGGCATGGTACATTTTCATGTCAGAGTCCAAATTCATGCTACAATAATACATTAAAGTGTGTGTCAAGTCAAAGTATTTTTCAATTTTAGATAGGTTGCAGAAGGTTTGATTTAATCTGCGATCTGGGACTCTGTTAGGGAGAATTACCCATTCCTTCTATGCCTGTGACAACAGTTTCACCAGACAGGAAGTGAGGGAAAATCTGTAACGAGAACACAGACAGGGATACAAATCCCAAACTATATGCAGCTTTCATTTACAGCATTATGAAAATTTTAAAAAAGCTAATTTCTGATATATAGTAAATAGGAAAAAAACCTTAAGTTCCCTCTCTCTCTCTCTCTCTCTCTCTCTCTCTATCTCTCTCACTTTAGAAATATTCCTTTAATCACAGGTTCCAAAACGCTGGTATCTATACTCTTATAAATACTTTTTTTGTAGATAATGAGTTGGTGGAGCGCTAAACCCCAGGCTAGATTGAAGGCAGAAGCGAGAACCTAGAGTCTAGACCAAAACAGCCTCTTAACTAACTAAGGGCCCAACACTCTCACCCTTCTAATGTTCCATAAATACCTTTTGACAGGCAGTGTTATACATTTGTTTAAAGTAAAAGGGAGGGTCTGGAAAATATTTACGAACAACTAGGAGACCTACATTATATGTTTGTACATGTTCCTTGAAATAGATAAATGTATTTTGTACATATCAATGGTTATTCATAATAAGACGTGCCATACCAACGAATACTTAGTAAACCTCCATATATAAAAGCAATACAATATTAAATACATATCTAATACCCATTATACAATGTATGGGTGAATGCAGTAAATAGTTGTCAATATAATATTTCTTTACTTTATTATGCATATGGAATTTCTTTCGTTTAATTTTGGAAAACCTGATAGTCACGCACTGAGTCCGCTGTGAGCTTAATGTCATAGAGCAGAATTCAACGCCTCGGATATGCACTGAAAAAAAAAAAAAACCTTTGTTACTCATAAATACTTAGCAATCAAACTAAATACGTGTTGAACATTTTCTTCACGCATTACAAAACTGTGACAGAGTTTAAGGAAAAATATTATCTGCAGTGATTAATCACAAATTGGATGTCCGTGACATAAATGTTAGGTCTCCCTAAAATGGATATTTCAGCTTTAAGTAAATGCTGAAATGTTAAAGCGGAACTTCACCTATAAAGTGAAGTTCCGTACATTCTACTCCTCCCCCTCCCTCCTCTTTCATATATGCAAACTGTTTTCTTTTTTAGGAAGCAGGTACCTAGCTTTGACAGGTAAGTGCTCCCACTTTAGCCAAGTAGAGAAGAGGTTCAGCCCCCTTCTCCCTGCCCGCAATCTTCTGGGACACTTCACATGGCTGTGAGTCCATTCAGAAAGCACAGAGCAACTCGTGCATGCACAGTAGGGAGCCAGTTGTGAGGCTGCAGGAAGTCACAGCTGGCTTCCCACAAGCAAGATGGCGATGCTGGGGACCCTGAAGACTGGAAAAGAGCTAGCCTAGGTAAAGACTGCACTAGATCCCTTGACTGATAAGTGTCTGTATATTAAAAGTCAGCAGATACAGCATTTTGTGACTGCTGACTTTCATTTTTTTACAATGACCGGGGCTCCTCATTAAACCTCCTAAAGAATTTTATGTCTCTGACACTGCAGCTTTGAGACTCCTGTATTTGAGTTCCTAGGTTTCTTGTAATCTGTTATTGGATTCTGTTCTCTCTATATATTTTTTGTTTTATTTTATTACATTATGCAGGAGTAGCATGATGACTGGGTGGTTAGAAATTTAGCCTTGCCGTGCTGGCATTCTAAATTCAATTCCTTCCAGGAACTTTAACTACATGAATATTGAATGTTCTGCTGTGTTTTTTCTCCCAAAGTTTACTAATAGGTTAATTAAGACTCACCATAGGTAGACATTAGGGTTTATTTAGGCGTACATTAATCAAATATCTCAAAAAAGCTGTATTCAGTTCAGTCAACCAATCCCGTGCATAGGAATTTTTTTTTTATATATTTTTCTTTCATGATTTACTTAAATATTATACATTTTTATTAGATCAATGACCTGGTCATTAGCACACAGCACTAGACAGCAAGAATTAGTATAGACAGGGAAAACAGAGCCAAAAACTGGCAGGAAACTCTCTTTGATAAGGTTCTCAAGATATAAATCTATATATACAGTATATAACAGGTTAGTGGGTGACTGAGCCCATGAGGTTCAACCTATAACTTGAATAGTACTTTAACCTTTAAGACTGACCATGACCATTTCTTCAGTAAATCATGACAAATGTTTGATTGCACAATTTAACAGTCAAATATTTCCCATGCAAATGAGTCATAAGAATCTTAGGGTGGCACATGCTTAGTCTATATATGCTGGGGTATTATTAATAAATTAATTTATTAACTAAAATTAATCAATTTACCTAAATTAAAACAATAACAATATTTTTTTAGTTTGTAAAATGTACATCCATACCATCATAAATGACTGTTCCAATGATATTTAAATGAAGTGAGCATTGACTGGTTGGTGAACATTTCATAACCGTTGAAATTTTCATGTTCTCCAGAACATTAGAGTGTAAAGGTTCAGGGGCATCTCTGCAAAACCTACTAAACAGATCATCTGAAAGAAAACATGTTGAAACAGCAGTTGTTAAAAAATTTTTTTTTCTGGATTCTTTAATTGCTAGCATAGTAGTGGCTGTATATATGAGTGAAGAGATTTCCAGGATCATCTTAGTAAATGGGCAATATAGAAAAACAAATACATGTCGGCTGGATTTCTAAATTACAGCACAGTGTTCATTGCATTGAAGGGGGCACAGCACAGTGTTCATTGCATTGAAGGGGGCACAGCACAGTGTTCATTGCATTGAAGGGGGCACAGCACAGTGTTCATTGCATTGAAGGGGGCACAGCTTCAAAGTCACGCAATTTTTTTACTGCGTTTTTTGGCGCGAAGCAATACCTATTACATTTTTCTTTTTGCGCCCCCCCAAAAATTTTGAGCACCAGCCGCCACTGTGATACAGTACAACTCCAGCCTAAACTGCAGGAGACATTTCTTTTTCTTCAGTTCAAGAAAAGGAAACCATGGTTTATGTGAAGTAGGACTTGGGGAGAAATGGGACATGATATAGTGAGAGATCTAAAATGCCATTGTGTTTTCCTCTGGCTCCCTTGCCACATTAGAAAAGACAAAACATACATTTAGACCAGGCATGTCCAACCTGCGGCCTGGGGGCCGCATGCGGCCCATAACCACAGGCAATGCGGCCCACTGCCCCCTGACAATTTTTTTTTTTTGCTGGGGAGGAAGCAAGTCGAGTCGGGGGCACGGTCACAGCGGCTTCTAACTAACTGTAGGCAGAGGCTGCCTCGGAGGGGATCATCCACTAGTTGTGTTAAATTAGTGCTGGGGGGGGCGCAGCAGCAAAGGAAGGGCACGGCAACGTTTTATTACTTATATACCTTATGTATCACTTCATTTACCTTTTGGGCCTGTTTGTCTAAATCATGGGTGTCCAACCTTTTGGCTTATCTGGGCCACATTGAGTGTAGAGAAATTTTCTCGGGCCACATATAAAATATATACTATAGTTAAGGTATATAAGTAATAAAACAAATCGTGGGATGTTGATATCAGCAACTTAGTGTGGTTGATTTACAAAAGCCAAATAGGCTGTTTTGCAAAGGGAACTTACTCTTAGCTTAGCGAATTAGGTGAAGCTCTGCTGAGTTTTATCATCCAATTAGGGGCAAGCTGTTTTCCTTGCATGTGATTGGGTATTCTTTACAAAGCGAATCTTCATCATTGAGCAAAAATTCCTAATGGCATACCTGCCTTTAGTAAATCAAGTTTTGCATACACATTGTTTACCAATGTGTTACATTGGTGAATATTGTCTCAATCAATTTTCTGTCATCTAATAGGAATTGTGTGAATCAAAGTAGAATAGACAAAGGGACCTGTACATATTCAGAAAAATCCATTAACTATGATTCGCCTTAAAATAATTAGAATTGCTTCAATCCATCCCATTAGCGGCAAACTGCGAATAAGTATGATCATTCCTGAAATCATTTGGAGCAAAATATACTTCCTGGTAACAGACACCATCCTGACACATAAATACAGTAATAATTATTTGTAACAAAGAGAATGAAAGAGGCCCTGTCTACAGGCTGCAATAAGTGCAGCAATCTACAGCAGCAAATTAATCAGAACTATAAAACTGTTTTCTCTAGGTTAAAAAACTTTGCATAGTGTTCTTCGATGTAGTAATATGAACCTCTTCCCTGCCTTTAAAGGGGAAGTATGGGCTTTGGAAAAAAACTAAACATACATACTCACCTCTATACTGCAGCATTGGTCTGATGCTGCAGGTGTCCCACATTGGCTCTAAGGCTGAGAACGGAGCAATCACATGACCACTAATCCCTCAGTTCTCAGTATGTTCAGAGCAGAGAGCAGTCATAGTTAGTCACCGCTCTACACTCTGCTCTCACAGAGCTTATTGGAGCTCCAGGCTGAGTGGGGGCAGGGGCAGCTGGCTCTGGCTCTCAGCAGAGTCTCAGCCAGCTGCTGATCAGGTATCTGGGTGGATCCCAACAATATTGTTGGGATCTTTCCAGATCTTGGAGTAACTCTGCAACATCAGCTTGTTGTGAGCACATGCCCTTAACTCTCTGAGCTCATTATGCAACTGAGAACATAGGTTATTTTGTATGCTTTTTATATGTATACACAAATGTTTTGCCTTTAATTTCTATTTTAAACTGAATGGGTCTTTTTACAAGGTGAGGGTTCACATATACTTTAAGAGGAGACACCACAAGATATTTATAATTGCATTTATAAGCCAGCAACACCTCTTCTGTGTTTCTCTCCTCTCGTTTTATAACTGAAGCCTGACATTCCTGACTTTATGCCTTAAAGTGGTTGTAAAAGCAGAAGGTTTTTTATCCTAGTGCATTCTATGCATTAAGATGAAAAACCTTCTGTGTGCAGCAGCCCCCCTAATACTTACCTGAGCACCATCTAGATCCAGCGATGTTGAAGCAGTGTCTCGGCTACCTGGGACTTCCCCCCTCATTGGCTGAGACAGCAATCAACCAATGAGAAGAGAAAGGGGGCGGGCCAGGTCGTTGCTCCATGTCTGAATGGACACAGGGAGCTGTGACTCAGCTCAGGTGCCCTCCATAGCAAGCTGCCCGCTGTGGGGGCACTCAACAGGAGGTGGGAGAGGGCAGGAGCCCTGAAGAGGGACCAGAGAAGAGGAGGATCCGGGCTGGTCTGTGCAAAACCACTGCACAGAGGAGGTAAGTATGACATGTTTGTTAATTTTAATTTAAAAAAAAAACAAGAGCTTTCAATCACTTTAACCCTAGAAAATGTTAATCTTCTTTCCAAAAAGACACTCTCAGTGATAAATAGACATGACTGGACAGGGGATGGCAGTCAGAGGTACTTAGTGATGAAAATAAAATCAGAGGGGGACACAGAAGGGGCTTTTCCTCCCAATTAATATAACACTGGGCATGTGGTGGTGTCTGCTCTTGGGCAGGGCTTTTACAATGTATGTGTTTAAATTGGAGTATAAGTTCACTTTAGGATAACCCAATAGTCCTGTATTTAGAAGTGTTAATATTTCAGGCATTTGTTTCCCTAAAACAGATATTAAAGATTAAAGTACTTAAAGCGGTTTTAAACCCAGAACCAAAAATGTAATATACAGGTCCCTCTCAAAAAATTAGCATATTGTGATAAAGTTCATTATTTTCTGTAATGTACTGATAAACATTAGACTTTCATATATTTTAGATTCATTACACACTACTGAAGTAGTGCAAGCCTTTTGTTGTTTTAATATTGATGATTTTGGCATACAGCTCATGAAAACCCCAAATTCCTATCTAAAAAAATTAGCATATCATGAAAAGGTTCTCTAAACGAGCTATTAACCTAATCATCTGAATCAACGAATTAACTCTAAACACCTGCAAAAGATTCCTGAGGCTTTTAAAAACTCCCAGCCTGGTTCATTACTCAAAACCGCAATCATGGGTAAGACTGCGGACCTGACTGCTGTCCAGAAGGCCATCATTGACACCCTCAAGCAAGAGGGTAAGACACAGAAAGAAATTTCTGAACGAATAGGCTGTTCCCAGAGTGCTGTATCAAGGCACCTCAGTGGGAAGTCTGTGGGAAGGAAAAAGTGTGGCAGAAAACGCTGCACAAGAGGTGACCGGACCCTGAGGAAGACTGGGGAGAGGGAAATGCCAAAATGCCTGAAGTCCAGTGTCAAGTACCCACAGTCAGTGATGGTCTGGGGTGCCATGTCAGCTACTGGTGTTGGTCCACTGTGTTTTATCAAGGGCAGGGTCAATGCAGCTAGCTATCAGGAGATTTTGGAGCACTTCATGCTTCCATCTGCTGAAAAGCTTTATGGAGATGAAGATTTCATTTTTCAGTACGACCTGGCACCTGCTCACAGTGCCAAAACCACTGGTAAATGGTTTACTGACCATGGTATTACTGTGCTCAATTGGCCTGCCAACTCTCCTGACCTGAACCCCATAGAGAATCTGTGGGATGTTGTGAAGAGACAGTTGAGAGACGCAAGACCCAACACTCTGGATGAGCTCAAGGCCGCTATCGAAGCATCCTGGGCCTCCATAACACCTCAGCGGTGCTACAGGCTGATTGCCTCCATGCCACGCCGCATTGAAGCAGTCATTTCTGCAAAAGGATTCCCGACCAAGTATTGAGTGCATAACTGAACATAATTTTTTGAAGGTTGACTTTTTTTGTATTAAAAACACTTTTTTTTTTATTGGTCGGATGAAATATGCTAATTTTTTGAGATAGGAATTTTGGGTTTTCATGAGCTGTATGCCAAAATCATCAATATTAAAACAATAAAAGGCTTGCACTACTCCAGTAGTGTGTAATGGATCTAAAATATATGAAAGTCTAATTTTTATCTGTACATTACAGAAAATAATGAACTTTATCACAATATGCAAATTTTTTGAGAGGGACCTGTATTGCAGCATGGCAATCATTAGATGTGGTAGCTGCATCATTTCTCTTTTCTTTGGCTTTTCCCCTCCTCTGTTTTCACCTGGTGATCTGGCCAATACCACACCTCCTGTATTAGGGTGCCCATACTCTGGATGAAGGAGCACAGGGGCACCTTTGGACCACGGTATTGTTAATCTGGGGGTAGGGGAGTGTTAGACGAACTAGAAAATTTAGATATACTAAAAAATGTAAGCCAAACTGCAGCTAAAATGTTTTAGGCAGCTACAACAATTTTTTTTTTTTTGTTGGGATAATGGTTTTACATAAAGAAATATACATTAAGCTGAACATTGTAAGCTCCCCTGTCCCATGTGGTAAATTGTTTATCTCAACCCTCTAACTCCCACATCTGCAGGGCACCTTTTTCATTTCATACCTATTGGCAGGATCAACAGGTGAAAATAAAAGAAAGAAATCCTAAAAATGTAAATAATGCACCCTTCATATCTACGAACTGGTAAGCTGCAATGTAATAAATGTTTGCTTTTGGGTTTAATACCGCTTTAATAAATTTAAGCATACAAATTACATTCATCTAACCACAGCTATGCAGACCTACAGACCAGTACTAGCCTGTTCTAAAAAAGTTTTCCAACTGATCAGGATTACATCATAAGGTGCGCATGTTTTTTTTACAATATAAACATTACGACTTTCTTTCCATTCTCCATCTCCTTACCTAGCTATCATATTGTAGAAATGTCATAATAAAGAAATAGGAACAAACTTTTACAGCCTTTGACGTAGAGAGACTAGAAACAATTGATTATGCCAACACATGAGAAAAATAAATAGCCCAGGGAGTTCCCTTCCATTTACTGCATCGTTGTAACCTTTTGAATCAATCCATCAAAGCCAACAAATTCTATTTATAAACCAGCAAAAGACTGCTATATATAGATGCACAGTGCGTTTATCGAGATGCGGGTAATTAAATTCAATTACTTTTTTTTCCACATGGTCTGATAGTAGTATGTTGTGTTCATAAATCAAAGATAAAAAAAAAAAACAGATGAATTCCAAAGATAATACTTACCGTTTTGTTTCCTTTCACATTGAAAACCCTAAAATGAAAATATAATAACGTATGTTACTTTTGTATTTCAACACATGTGCTTCTGCATGCAAAAAATTTTACAGGGAGTTCCAAGAAATACCTAATTAGGCACACATAATATACCTTGATTATAAAAAAAATTCAAAGAATGAAATACAATGTCAAACTGTTAAAAATTCCTAATCTAAGGAAATATAATGTTAAATAAATAAAACAATATAAGGGATCATAAAAGCTGATTTTTGTTTCTTCTCTTTCTTTATGTGCATTGGTTTTCTTATATCGGAAGAATAACGATAGTTAATGTGAAGTTAAAAAACGTTTTTTCTTAATTTTGAATGTGGGGTGGTTGGTAAGGATTAGAAGCCTTGTCTGGCTTTTACTGCTTTTTAGGGTTCTGTTAACCTCCCTGGCGGTATGATTCTTTTGGATTTTAGGTGCTGAAAGCGGTACCATTATTTTAGGTGCTGAAAGCATGTAATTCTTGTGAATGAGCAGCCCAAACCAACTGTATACATTTATTATACATATTATATATATATATATATATATATATATATATATATATATATATATATATATATGTATGTATACATATATTATGTATACATATATTATATATATATATATATATACATATATATATATATATATATATATATATATAATGTATACAGTTGGTTTGGGCTGCTCATTCACAAGAATTACGTGTGTATATATATATATATATATATATATATATATATATACGTGTGTATATATATATATATATATATATATATATATATATATATATATACATATATATGTATATATATATATATATATATATATATATATATATATATATATATATATATATATAATATGTGTGTGTGTATATATATATATATATATATATATATATATATATATATATATATATGTATATGTGTATATATATACGTATATATATACTGTATATATATGTATATATATATATATATATACATATATTTACATAAAAAGTACAGTAAAACTGCAGGAAAGGGCACTGGGGGGTAATGTAATGTGATTTTATTTTATTTTGAACGATATCAGTGTGTTTGGTGCATTTTACATTCGAATTTGCCGCCGGTTCCACCCCCCGGCGGACGTCACGTCGCCGGAAACGGAAGCCGGGGCTCGCAGACGATCGGGAGAGAGCTCCGCCGCCGCACACCGCTCGCAGACATCGCTGGATCCCGGAGAAAAGGTAAGTAAAACCTCCTCCAGCATCCAGCGATCTTCCTAGCGCTACCCCGAGTGTGACTCGGGGTTACCGCTTTTGGCACTAAAATCTTACCCCGAGTCACACTCGGGAATACCGCTAGGAAGGTTAAAGCGCAAATAAACCCTCCTATCCTTTTCAGCCTTGGAAGCTGCCATCTTAGCTTTTGTTTGATCTGCAACTGCCATGGTGTTGCACATGTGATCAGTTAGGACACCAGCTATTAGATGGTTTGAAAGATTGGTTAAGAGCACAAGCAAATGTGACAATTACATTCCCAGCATGCCAAGAATGTAACTGTTTTTTTAAACCGTTAAATAGATGGGTTTAGTTGCACGTTAAACCAGACAGGATGAAGTTTGCTTGAGGAGGCTGTTCCAACTGTTGGAAGTTTGGCTATCAGGATAGTGGGGAGGATGGCAGCCCCTTCTTTTTTTATCTGGGGATCTGATCTTGAGTGGGCAATTTTTGTTACCCCTAATATCTTTACTCTCTAATTTGCATGAGCCACACACTGGTTGTTACTATAGGGGTGCGGAATTTACTAAAACTGGCCAATACAAAATCTGGTGCAGCTCTGCATAGAAACCAATCAGCTTCCAGGAGTTAGAAGTTGATTGGCTACCATGCACAGCTGCACCAGATTCTAAATGCTCAAGTTTCAGTAAATCTCCCCCTGTTTTTTGTTTTTTAGGCGTGACATATATACTTTAACATAAAGCATCTTACTGTCTTAGATAAATAAAGAGTAATAGAAATGATTTTTCTGGAGAACCTCCAGCTCTAGGTTCTCTTTAGTGCTAGCCACATGCCTGCAGACCTGGAAGATTAGTAGAAATGACCAGCGAACATGCACTCAAACCCTTCAGTTAGGATAATGGGGTTAATTTACTAAAGAACAATAGGCTGTTCACTTTGCAAGGGAATTTTCTCCAGAGTTTAGTGAATGAGGTGAAGCTCTGCTAGATTTCATCATCCAATCATGTACAAGCACGAATGTGCTTTTTTTTTTCTTTGCGCAAGATTGGGTATTCTTTGCAAAGCTTCAGCATATTCAATAAAGTCTGGGGAAAATCCCCTTGCAAAGTGAACAGCTTGTTTGCCTTTAGTAAATGAACCCCCATGTCACCAGATGCCTAGATCTTCTGACATATGGTCAGCAGTATGGTAACTTAAAACAGTTTTTTTTTTCCCAGAAATTGAAATTATATCTGCTTTCCTATTACTCTTCATTCATCCCAGCAGGATTACCAACATAGCTATATGCCAACATGTAAGTATAGGTCTACTTTAAGTCTTTAGTGACTGGTATTAGAAAAACATAAAAATAAAGTGGAACTAAAGTGAATGAATGTAATTGCTTCCCAAACCAGTTATATTGATGACATACTGTGAATGATAACTATCATGGCTGCTTTTGCTCTTAATCAAACTGTTAAGCCAGCAACTTACTGGTGTCACAATTGACTGCATGTGCAACAACATGGCAACTGCAGACCAAACAGAGGCTAAGATGGCAGTTGCCATGGCTGTAAGATAGGAGGGGTTGGCTCCACTTTAAGTGATTACTTATTTTTGCTAACTACTGTGTAATCTGTTAGAGAAAGGTCTCTAAGGAACAGTTAAATAAAAAAAAAAAAAAAAAAAACGTTTAAACCACATTGTCATAAATTGTCAGTGACGATTTTTTCCATGTACATACTGATGTCTAGAATTACGTAAGCAGTCCCCTTACCACGCGGCTACAAGGAAATGTGCCTTTAGGTAACAGAGAGTGATATTTGTTCCAGTTAATCTTGGCTTCCCCATTGTCTTGTTGCATCTGACCCTTAGTCACTGTTAATCATGTCTTTAGTAACACAATGTAAAAAATGTATATGCTGAAAGGAATACCTTTTTTTTTATGCTGTATTTCCTCTAGCAGTATACTACTCATGCAGTACGAAAATAATAAATCCAAAGCAAAGTGTTTATCTGAGTCAATTAAACATTAATTCAAAAAGTTTGTTTTAAGAATAATTTATTTCTCTCTGTATAAGGATTTTAGTACATGATATCATTAAATTCATCACTTTGGTAGGATCTGTGTAGCTGGCAATTCACTATCTGGTGTATTACAAATATTTTTTGAAAAACCCAGATTATGAGCTATGATGTTGATTTGTATATGACTTTATTGGAAGTTATATTTTTTGTCATTCCAGAGCAACAAAAACCTAAAAATGAGGAATCTAGAAAATGGGGCCCAATGATGTTTAGAACTCAATACATTTAATCACCTTCATTGATTTAGGGTTGCTTCACTAAAGGCAAATAGACTGTGAATTTTACTAGTGCAGTTGCACTCACTACTTCACGGCTTACTCACTTTGTAAAGAATACCTAAACAGGTGCAACAAAAATAAAAAATAAAAAAAACAGCATTTTTGCTTGCACATGTTTGGATGATGGAAATCAGCAGAGCTTCACCAAGTTCATTAAGCTCTGGGGAAAATGAGTGCAACTGCACCTGCAAAGTGCACAGTCTATTATCACTCAATTTCATCTACTAATACCAAAGCCACTCTTTAAAAACACTGTTAAGAGTGAAAACAAAAACATTTCCTTTAGTAAAAGGATTCTTGTCTTTCTTTTTTAGAAGAAGAAAGATGAGAGCTGGCATCTAATCAGGACAAATAGGGTAACTCTTGCCATCAGGACACCAACAGCAAAAACAAAAGCCCACCCATCCTAAAGTTTAACCTTGTAATTGTTAGCCAAAACTATAAAAAGTTATTTTGCATACTCATTGACAAGTAATACCAAACTTACTAAATAAAATGTTGCCTGTGACAAAAACACTATCGGTTTACATTATAGAAGCAATTTCCAACAAGTTTAGCGTGTTGTAAGATACCTGCCCACATTTCCTGGTTGCTAAATACATATATACTGTAAATGTTAGATCACAATTATTGATATCAAATCTGAATAGGAAACAAAAGAAATCTGTGCTGAGAGGTGGAAAGTATACATATGGGAAAGCTAGTCTACAGGTTAGTTCTAGAGACAAGATAAGGGTTATTGTGTAACAGGCCTTAGGGTTTTTAACAAGGTTGTAACTATGGGGTTGATTTACTAAAACTGGAGAGTGAAAAATCTGTTGTAGCTCTGCAAAGAAACCAATCAGCTTCCATTTTTTTTTTTTGCCAAAGCTTAACTGAACAAGCTGAAGTTAGAAGCTGATTTGCTACCATAAACAGCTGCACCAGATTTTGCACTCTCCATTTTTTGTGAATGAACCCCTATATGTCATAGGGACCCATTGCTAGACCATTAAGAGGCTTCCTGCCCCTCTTATCTCCATCTCAAATGCCAAAAGATATTGCTAACTTCATAAATCACTGTGTAGCCAGACAGCTCTGCCTCCCTTGTGCTTCTGGGCACCCTAGCAGTTGCATGGTCTTCTATGGATCTAGTTGCACCCTTTGTTTGGCAACACTCTCTGCATCAAAAACTAAAATATGAATTTAATGCCATTGAAAGCTAATCTATCATTGGAAACTATAAAGGGTGTGTAGTCAACTACAGGGATATGTGTTACCATAATCCCTAGACAAAAGTTTCAAAAAGGAACCCCCATAGTGTCATTGGAAACTTACTGCTGATTTACCGTTGCTTTTATGGCCCAGCCCCACAAAAAAATGTATTTTTTGAGCAAAGGGACATAGTATGACATGAACTGCATAGTCAGAATTTATTCATAGGAATCATGGTTTGAAAACAAATAATAATTTCCATCAAATGCCGTGCCAGTTTAGTCATAAATGCTTCACATAACCAATTCCCAAACAGCAATGCAGAGTGTATGCATCTACCAGATCTGGAAGCCTGAACATGTTTCTTAGTGTACATTATTCTGATAATTCCTGGAAACAAATAACCTTGGACACTAAATATACTATATAGGAATAGTACCTTTTTGTCAATGCCACAAGACAGTCTAAGTATCAGAGAAGGGTTGTGTTTAATACAAATTTTAACTGCATCAAAATTTTTTCCAAAATTGGCCACAAGGTGGAAACTGTAGTTAATCAATCTTCAAATCTTCCATTACTTCATATGAGACGTTTACTTATTGTATTTATATAAACTTCCCTCAGTCACAAATCAATGCTTAAGGGTACTGAATGTCATGAATAAGGCTAATTTGAGGTAGGAGCATGTTTGCAGTTTTGTGCAATCACATTTGACCTTGATATTGATGAATTGTGACACTGAGATGTTGTGCCTGTAAAGTAATGTTCACTAACGTATAAGTGAGCTTCAAAATCTTTCCAAGACTTCAATGGGTCATAACTTACTATTCAAAATCCCTGTAGCGTTATGGTTAGAGTTAAAGTATTAAGTAGTTAAAGAGTGTCAAACAGCTTGGGTAATTTTTAATGAGTAAAGTAAATTTTATGTGTGTGGCTGACCCCAAGAAAATAATCACAATCTAGCTTGTAATGTCTTTACTATGCTAGAAAAAACAACTAGGTCAGATTAGCTGTCATGGGCTGTTTGATATTTTGCATATGTTGGGAAGCATTCAAAAGGACCATATCAATATTATTATTATTATTATTCATGATTTTTAAAGTGCCAACAGTTTGCACAGTGCTTTACAAAATAAAAAGAAGCAGTACAGTTACAAAACAAGACAACAGAGCTAAACCAGTTCTTCTCGAAAGAGCTTACCATCTAAAAGAGAGAGGAAAGTGATACAAAAGGAAGTAACTGTGGAAGATGACTTGACGAAGAAGGTGAAAGTTTAGTTTTTAGATGGAGGAGGGGTAATCTACCCTGAAGAGATACGTTTTCAGGGATCACCTAAAAGTGGACTGAGTAGGAGACAGCCAGAGAGATTGGGGTAACAAGACCCAAAGGCTTGGGAGGTGGTGAGCATGGGAGGAAGTGAGATGGGAGCTATAGAGGGCAGGTGGTCCTGGGAGGAGCAAAGAGAACAGTTTGATCCATATTTTTAATTTGGTAATGTAGTTCTGGGAGTTGTGGATGACTTTGTATATTGTTAATATTTAGCATTTTATTTGTTTTACTCAAATTTTACCAATATTTACTTTTTTCCCCTTTACTTTGCAACTATATTATAATTCCTGCATAACAAATCTTTTTCTTTTTCTAACAGCAGTAAAGGCTGATACAATTGGAAGACTACTGCTTTCTTAAGTTCAAGCAGTTTTGTATGCAAATAATTTTGTTATTTATGCTAGGGCCTAAGCTGTGTTGTCACATGGCCCCTCCCAATATAATGCAACTCTGGTATGAAAATTGTGTACATAGCGAGATGTCGTTATCATTTAAAAACAATCTTCATTAGTGGACAACAGGAAAGCAGGAAAGTGGGTAAGACCCATACATGAGCTGATTATTTCTAATAGGCCATTGTCGTATTGGTACCAGTTACTTTCAGGTACTCCACAGTTAGAGAACACGTTCCCCTAAAAGGGGGCTCCTCAGGTTAAGTGAATTTACAGATAACCAGGGCTTTTTTCAGCTGGAACTTGGTGAAACTCAGTTCCACCACCACTGGTTCAGGCCCTCTGCTCCCCGCTCACAAATACTATCACTTGTAAACACAGGGGTCTGGCTTCTGTATTTACAAGTGACAGCCTGTCTCGCAATGGCTTCCATTGATCTGATCTCCTGAGTGGCTCCCACTGAGTGCAGGATGAAGACAAGGGAGATGCAGATGCCCGGGGTGCAGTGGGGATGCAGACACTCCTACTGGATGATCTCCCTGCAAGTGAGAGAGGCAGAGCCACCCACAGTGTGCGGAGAGGTACTAGAGAAAAAGAGGGGTGAAATTGAGATGTGGATGTGGGATGCAGAGGTAAGCAGCTGTGGAAGAAGGCTGATCTCTATGTGTAGCGCACCCCTGAACTCTGCACTCTGTGTGTAGTGCACTCCCGAACTCTGAACATGAAGCACCCCTAAAATCCAGACTCTGTATAACCCCACCAAACTCTGCACTCTGTACATAATGCACTTCTGGTATTTAATGCCACTTTAAGACCCTCCCACTGTTATTGACATTTGACCATATCCACTATTTAATACAGTTTGGAAAGTGTATGTGTCCCCGGGAGGGGGTTTTGTGAGTTCCTGCACCTATTTTCTGAGAAAAAAAGCCCTGCAGATAACATTCTAAGCCCGTAGCAAGTAGCTTACTACTATGGTATTTTTCAGCCAGTAAACCCTTCCTCTTACAACATTATCATAATATCAATCATTTCCCTTTGGTTCCCTAACAGCTTCCTCCTGTACATATGGCTGACACTTCCCTGATCACTGTACACTGTGAACTTCCTTATATAGAAAGATAAAAAATGTTTTATATATTAGGCCTAGACAGGTCTTCATCATTGTAATTCCTACATTGCTTGGTGAGTTACTGACATGGAAAAAAAAACATTTGCATAACAGGTGTTTTCATGCGTGTTTTGGGTGATTGATTTATTAATTTATTGACAGCTCTGAAGCTTTTGCCTTAGACAGCAGTAGAAGCTGCCATATTCCTATCCTGATAGGGTACCTTTAACCCTTTTACTACCATGGATGCAACTATATCGGTGGCAGTAGTGGCATTTAAAAACTAGCAGCTGTAAATTACTTTTCAGGAGCAAGCTGCCACAAGCAAAGCAATCTGATAGCTATAAGCCCCCCCCCCCAATTCATTCTTCAGCACATCTTTTGTGCATTTTTATACAAAAATATTTTTGAAACTTGGGCCAACTTTCTCATCTAAGTACTTACAGGAGGTAGACTTGGAGAGACCATTCTTTATCAACGCACTCACTGGCATGTTTGATGTCCTTTGAAGGGCCTTCCCCTACACCCCTGGATAACTCTGTTATTCATAGCCCCCTCTATGTCATTTAAATTTTGAGATTGCCATAGCACTTTCTTTTCTTCTTGATATGTGCAAAAGCACAACTTCTTTCTTCAGTACATGTTTTTTCCGGGATAATGCCATTTCTTGACAGGCCAATCAAGAGGTTCAAAACCTGGCACCCAGAAGTAGTGGGGGAAAAAAATTACAGTCGCCAGGGAGGGATTAAAGGAGATGTACAGCCAAAGCTTGTTTGGCTGTACATCTCCTATGGAACACAGGAGTGCAGTTCGTTCTGCACTCCTGTGCCCCATTTTCAGCAGAGAGCCAACTGAATTCCACTCTCTGCTGACGTCACAGAAGTCAGTCCAGGCGCCGCATCATCGCGACTATGGAGTCGGTATCCGCCAGATGCCTGGACCGACACCCTGCTCAGCCTCTCAGCAAGCGGCTGAAAGCCTGAGCTTGCCGATCTGCCTCCTCCACAGCCCAGCGCTCCAATGAGCGAGGAGGGGGCAGAGCAGAGAGCTGCTGACTGACAGAAGCAGCAGCTCTCTGCTCAGGGAGCTGTCAGAACCAAGCAATGAGTAAAGTTTGATTGCTCAGTTCTCAGTGTATAGGCGCCAGGGGACAGATGCAGCATCAGACCAATCTTCCAGAATCTCTAGGCACACTAAATGACAGTTACAATTCCCTTCTGTAGTCATCTTAATGATACGGTATATGGGGCACAGTACTGAAAGGACACAAACCCTATAAAGCTTTTCATTTTAAGCATAATACCAGATGTATTAACTCATACCTAGTGAAATATGAGATATTTTACATGAGGTTAAGCATACCTTGTTTTACATTTTCAGGCATTTCAGGCCTAGGAGGGGCTGTTCCCAGTTTGGCTCAGGAAAAGTATTGCCCTCACTTTTTAAGATGTTCCTTTAATTCCTTTTGTGTCTACAGAACATAAATTGCAATCTGTACACTCCTCTATACAGATGAATAACAGTGGGCCAAGATCACATGCTCATAGAACAATTGATGAGAAACCGCAATATACATGTAAAAAGTAACCTTTGTTTAGTAAATATAGAATGACAGTTGCATATAATGAAAAGGGTACAACACCAAAAACCAAAAAAAATACTTTTTGTCATAACCTAAATTAGCTCACATGGGGGACATATATGTACATTGGTCTTGGTAGGAAATGCAGGCAGCTAATAGGACGCAACATTTTCGAAATAGGCAAATGATGGTTTAGATAATGAAATATGAAATCAAATTAAAAACAGATTGTGATGGAACAGATCTAAAGTGTATTTCAAGTCGGTGGTATTAGGGAACTATTTTACAGATAGGGGGCAGGTGAGTGTGGTAATAAGAGGGCGTGTGTGTATGCACGTGTGTGCCATCCCCAACCTCCAAATTGAATTTATATTGCTTTCACTGTTCCCCTACATTTTTTGTGAGCTCTCTGCCAAGTATCTAAAATATACAAATTTGTACTGGGAAAACGTGCACCTTGGGTAACTCGGTACATGGCAAGTTTTTGTGTTTGTTTGGTTACACTAAAATGTTATTTGATGTTAAAAGGAGAGCAATCAAACAGGGAAAAAAAAAAAAGGTGAAATGCAAATGACATTCTGAAGCAAAAAAAAGGAGAACATTTCTATTACAAGGAAATAGTGTATAAGGAAATCCTAAAATAGCCTGTGCTTCTTCCTTAATCATAGCTTTTATAGACATGAAAGTGCCTATTGCAAAATACAACAAAGGACATCAGACAGACGGTTCTTATAGACAACTGAATGGCTCAATTACCATAGTATTTCAATATACTTCCTTTATTTGAATAATGTTATGAGTATTGTTTGTAATTTAGAGGAAGACAGCGTTAAAAATATAGATTCTTATGCAGTTTTCCTATAATGAGTATAATACCGTTTTTGAGCAAACAATCAGTAAATACTGTCATAATGCCTGTGGTTGTTATTTAATTATTTCCTTCATGGATGATTTCCATGTAATTGATTTTACAGTGACTAATAAAACAATGTATCTGTATCCTTAACCACTTCAGCTCTGGAAGGTTTTGCCCCCTTAATTACCAGGCCATTTTTTGCGATTCGGCACTGCGTTACTCTAACAATTGCGCGGTCGTTCCAAAAATACAATTGATGTCCTTTTTTCCCACAAATTTGAGCTTTCTTTTGGTGGTATTTGATCACCTCTGCGGTTTTTAGATTTTGGGCTATAAAAAACAAAATAGTGACAATTTTGAAAAAAAACACAATATTTTTTACTTTCTGTTATAAAACATTCCCAATAAAAAAAATTAAAAAATCATTTTTTTTTATCAGTTTAGGTCAATTTGTATTCTGCTACATATTTTTGGTAAAAAAAAAAATCCCAAAAAGCATATATTAATTGGTTTGCGCAAAAGTTATAGCGTTTACAAACTACGGGATAGATTTTTGGACTTTTTATTTATTTATTTTTTGTTTTTATTAGTAATGGCAGCAATCAGCGATTTTTAGCGGGACTGCGACATTGCAGCAGACAGATCGGACTCCTAACTGACATTTTTGACACTTTTTGGGGATCAGTGACATTAATACAGTAATCAGTGCTAAATAATATGCACTGTTACTGTATAAATGACACTGGCAGGAAAGGGGTAATACTGGGGGGGGTGATCAAAGGGTTAAATGTATGCCTATTTGTGCTTACTAACTGTGAGAGGAAGGGCTCTGTGACAGGCACAGAGAGATCGGTGTTTAAGCTTAGCTGAGACTCATTATCTCTCTGTGCTTGTGTGACAGAAAAGCCGTCTGCTTTGTTTACATAGGCAGGCGACTCTCCTGTCAGTTTCCCTGAAGACTGCGGGAGGCCAGGGGCGATCGTGCCCGCTCTTCCCGCAGTCTGGCATCCGCTGTGTCTAATCACAGCAGGAGCACAGCTCTGGCGGCACACGAATGCCGCCGAGACCGCGTGCACATATTCACAAAGATCTACGGGATTATATACAGCTGAGCCGCCCTGCCACAGTAAATCTATGTGGGGCGGTCGGCAAGTGGTTAATTATATCTTGCTAGGGGTTGTCTACTAGCATAAGAACAAAAAAAATGCGTGCCTACATAGTTTAAAGCTGAACTGATGGCAGACACAAATTATTTCACTTATGTAATCATTAAAGAGGAATTAAATTCTTATTCTGTAATTGTAACTACATAATAAGGCTTACTTGTAGGTACTGTGAATATTTCCAAAACTTGCACAGTTTCGGAGATATTCAGACTGCATGCAGCCGATGACTTAATTGGCGCATGGGCTCTGAATGTCCAGCTTACTGTGCCAGACCTTCAGAGACTGTGCCGTAAACAGCAGCTCCCCACATGTGCGGAAGTGACGTCATCGCAACTTTAGCAACTCACAGTGCCGGAGCCCACAAATCCGGAAGAAGCCCAGGGGAAGATGTCAGCTGTCTCAGTGGAGTGCGGGTGCCACTAAAGGGCTTTGTTCCATGGTAAGTATTTCATAATGAACTAGTATGCAATGCATATTAGCTCATTATGCCTTTGTCCTACAGGTTTTTTTTTTTTTTTTTTTTTTTTTTGGGGGGGGGTTTCCTTTAACGTTTACAACCTCTTTAATGCATCTTTAAATGCGTTTATTTAATGCAAACAGTGTAAGTATCTAAATTTGACCTGGTACCAGCCTTATATTGTACAGTATTGTAGCCCCTGTACAGCAGGACTGGAGTGGGAGAAGGAGCAGTAGTAGAAGCTGACCGAAGTAAGCTGATAGGAAGAGATGGCAGAGTGACAGAGAGATGAGCTCATCGCTGTGTTGCTTCTTTCATGGCTCATTCATGGACTTGGGTGGATTCAGGATGACTTGGGTTAATAAGAAGAGGGATTGATGCTGGTAATCAGACTGAGGACACATAAAAGAGGTGTATGTCCGCTGTGGTGCGGTGGCAGCTGACAAAGATAAGTAATATAGCTAATTTTTTTAGAAATCTTAAGAAAAAGTGTGTAGATGAACAACAATTAAATGTGAATACTGTGTTATAAATGGACAACACATTAAAATAAAGTCCAAAAAAAAGCTAAAGTGAAAAAAGTCCAGTCTTGAATGAAAATTAACATAAAAATCAATTTAGTGAAAAATATAGATTTATATCTACAGTACCATGATAGGATCAGCAATATAAACCTATTGGTGAAACCAAAAAGTTCAGTGCAAAAGTATGAACAAAAAATTGGTGATGACTTGAAAAGTGAAGAAATTATCTACGTGCCTGATGTCAGCACTAGTGTCATTGATAACGTCCAATTGGCTGAAACGTGCCAGATAGGAGGCACTAGTGCTGATGTCAGGCATGTAGTGGCACCCGTTGTCATATGGTTTTAGGATTCATTTTATTTTGGCTATTAACATACAAATCTAATAAATACTTTACTATGGAGACTTCATCTGGCTCCCATCTGGCTGACCACAGCTACATCCGGATGGTGTGAGTGGCTGAACAGCTTTCCCCACAACAGATGGTGGATCTACACTGAGTGCATGTTTGCTGCTGTAACGGCAGCCTGCTTTTTCGGTGAGTGTCCATTTTTCACAGGGGTGCGGTGGATGATTCTGGAGCACTGAACTGGATCACTTCTTCACTTTTCAAGTCATCCCCAATTTTTTGTGCACATTCTTGCTGTAAACTGTGCTTTTACCATTAGGTTTATATTGCTGATTCTATCATGGGACTGTGCATATGAATCTATATTTTTCACTAAATTGTTTTTTTATTGTTGATTTTCATTCAATATTGGACATATATATATATATATACATACATATGTGTGTGTGTGTGTGTGTTTTTTTTTAAACTTTAGCACTTTTTTGGACTTAATTTCAATGTGTTGTCCATTTATAACACAGTATTTTACATTTAATTGTTGTTCATTTACTTTTGGCACTACACACTTTTTCTTAAGACTGAGGACATATACTGACAGAAAAAATACTATAGAGAAGATTTCTGGATTGAGGGTGAATTTTGCAGAAAACAATGAGAACTGTGTGTCAATGTGTGCTCTTTATATCTGCCTAAAGTTCAATATTAAAATGTTAGAGCATAAAGAATATCAATACTACCTTATACTTGTAAGCAAAGTTAGGGAATGCTAAATCGTGCAGCAGCTTCAAGGAGTTTCCTAATGAGGTAATTATACCTTTACTATATTTATGTTTTCAATATACTGTAAACTACCCTGTGTGGTGTATATGGGTTCCATTTTTCCTACAAACCTTATATTTTTCTGCTGCAGCCCTTTGAATAGTCTTGTCCTGCTGAAGACTAATGCTAATGACAAGGATTAAATTGTACTAAAGCAAGCTCCTGGTGGCTCCCTTTTTAGTTTCAGCAATTTACACACTGCAGTCATGAAAATAGATGTTTCATGGGATTTGCATTTGGATTGACCTTTTAAAGTGTTTGGATCCCATAGAAAGGACATTTGCAGATAATGACACCCCACCCTATAAAAAGAGCTCATAGAGCTTAAAGGGTAACTCCACTTTCGTGGGGAAAAAAAATAGAAAATAAAGAAAATACAATATAGCGTACAGGCATACCCAACTTTTAAGTACACAATGGGACCAGAGCATGTATGTAAAACGAAAATGTACTTAAAGTGAAGCAATACCCTTTTTCACTTCTCAATGCATGTAAATACACTAACTCTATGGGAAATCTTGGTCCACTTGACATGGCACTGCTCCCAAACCATTAGTGACAAGGACTCCAAACTTGGGGAGCACGTTAGGGGACCCAGGACTATGACATAGTAGATTACCTAGGCAAACTTGCTGGCCACAAAATAGGATATGTTGTAGTCCTGGGTCCCCTCTTGGTGCTCCCTAAGTTTGGTGTCCCTGTCACTTATGGTTTGGGAGCAGTGCCATATCAAGCTGACCAAGATTTCCCATAGACACCAATGTTAGATGAGGAGCAGTGCTATGTCGAGCTGACCAAGATTTCCCATAGACATCAATGGTAAAGACGGGCAGTAGTGCCATGTCAAGCTGACCAGGATTTCCTATAGACGCCACTGTTAAAAACAGGGAGTAGTGCTATGCCAAGCTGACCAAGCTGTGTCCGTACTCGCGAGTGTACGTAAAGTGAGTGTACCTAAAACGGGGTATGCCTGTATACAATTGCGACACAAATCATATTGTAATTGAATGTTATTCAAAATTCCCTTTCCTTTTCAAGAAATTGCAATGCAATATGGCTACCTGGAGCTGTTCTGTACACAGAATGTGTACTGACCACACCCCAGAAACATAATTTCCTGCTTGTATGATTGGCTCACTAATTTTCCCAGAAGTCTGCTTAAGATACAAGTCAGATTTCTGGCATCCCCTGCAATAAAAAATGTCAACTTTGGTGAGATACTCCCAATAAGAGCACATCTAAAGGGATACAGGCCCAGCAGATCTCCTCATTAGAGTCCTGCAGCTACCACAGCTGAATAATAATTATGAACACTCCCATTTGACCCACTCAGCACAGAGGCACAGAGGAACAAACAATTATTTCTTCAGAATAATAAAAGGTAGGAATCTTTAAAAAAGTTTGTTAAAATTCTTGTAATGTACATAGATCACCCAGAGGGGAATGTTTTTCTCTTAACAAAGTGGAGTTACGCTTTAAAGAAAATCTCACCAAAACTTTGAAACTTCTATTTCATCTCCAAGGACGCCAAGTGCATATAGCACTTGATCCTTTTCTGACAGAAGGCCCTGTTGAGGATTAAAAGCACTTCTTTATTTCTGGTAATTCTGGCTGTAGCCAGTGGTGTATTTAGGTTTGGTGCTGCCCTAGGCCTGACTAAACTTGGGCACCCCTAATTTAAATATGGCCCACCCCATCCTGTAAAGGCCACACCCTTTCCTGTTTTTGACCCGTCCTGTCATCTGTAAAAAACAAACCACAACCACAGTCTATCAGTGCAGCCTCATCAGTTCCCATAAGTTCAGCTTCATTACTGCCCATGAGTGCAGCCTCATCAGTGCAGCATATCAGTGCGGCCTCATCAGTGGCCATCAGTACAGCCCCATCAGTGGACACTAGTTCAGCCTCTCAGTGCCCATTAGTGCAGCCTATTAGTGCATCATATCAGTGCCCATCAGTGCTGCCCTATCAGTGCAGCTTATCAGTCCTGCCTCATCAGTGGCCATCAGTGCAGTCTATTAGTGCCCATCAGTGCAACATATCAGTGCCCATCAGGGCAGCATATCAGTGCAGCCCCATCAGCTTTTTTGCTGCCCCCCTGCAAAGTGCTGCCCTAGGCCTGGGCCTTGTTGGCCTAGGCCAAGATACAGCACTGGCTGTAGCTCCACCCCAGTCTGAAGCCCAATTTATGGATGTACAGCCTGTACAGAGCCCCTGCTCTCTCTGCAAGCTGGCTGTTCTTATATTATCATGAATGAGCAATCAGCATTTCAGGGCTGTGTGATAGAGCTGTCCACTGCTAGTAAGCATACAAGGCACCAGCAGCTCTATCACACAGCCCCAACAGTACTGCTTGATTATTCATAATACTAAAAGATCACTCAGTGCTGCATAGGCGGCTTCAAATTGCTCTGCTGCACTTTGGGCAAAGCGCAACTAACCCATGGTTTTCATGCGGGTTAGCTGTGCTTTCCCAGAGACTTCTACTATGTCCCATGGTTTTGGGGTGCTTTCAGAACGTGCACCGAAACCACGTGAAATAATTGAAGTCTATAAGAAAGCACAGCTAATCCACACAAAAACCATAGGTTAGCTGCACAACAGCCAAAGTACAGCAGTGTAGTGTGAAGTCACCGTTACTATTAGGAATGAACAATCAGCAATGTCGCAGCTAGTTCTGTGTGTGACACAGCTCCACAACACTGCCTGTTCATCTAAAATAAAAGAAGATCTATCAGCGCTGTGGGGCTGTGAGATCTATCTGTCAATTGTTTGTATGTTTACAAGTAATCAGAGATATAAACACAAAAACAGACTGTATTGCTGAATGATCTGTCGTGAATGCCAGTGCTGGCCTCCAGAGCAGCCCCTCCTGGCAGAGACCAGCCCTGTCACTCACAATTCTGTCTCCTTGCAAGCAGCCTGACTAGAAAGCAGTGGATAAACCATCCAGCCATGCTGCCTAATGACAGCAGAACTGGTTCAAACAGGACCAAGTGCTACATGTAGTTGATCCTTTGGTGGATTAAATAAAAGTTTTAAAAATTATGGTTCGAGATCAAAGTTTGATTTATCACAGACAGAGAAGGACCAAAACCTGCATGCCTGCAGTAAACGTCTACGCACTTTTGATAAGTTGGTAGTTAGGGTCATTCCCAGCACTTATTACAATGCAATGTGGGACTTTAAAGCGTAACTTCACTTTTGTTGAGAAAAAAACATTCCCCTCTAGGTGATCTCTGTACATTGCAGGGATTTCGACAAACTTTGTTGCATATTCCTACCTTTTGTTATTCTGAAAAAATCATTGTTTGTTCCTCTCTGCCTCTGTCCTGAGTGGGTCAAATGGGAGTGATTTTATAATTATCTATCAGCTGTGGCAGCTGCAGGGCTCTAATGAGGAAAACTACTGGGCCGGCATCCCTTTAGATGTGTTCCTATTTGGAATATCTCACCAAAAATGACATTTTTGTTGCAGGGGATGCCAATATGACTTCTGGGAAAAGTGGTGAGCCAATCACGCAAGCAGGAAATTATGTTTCTTGGGTATCGTCAGGTCAGCACACATTCTGTGTACAGGACAGCTCCAGGTAGCCATATTGCATTGCATTTTCAGAAAATTACAACAGCTGCAGATTGAAAAGGAAAGGTCATCTCTTTAGATGTGCTCTTATTGGGAGTATCTCACCAAAATTTACATTTTTATTGCAGGGGATGCCAGAAATCTGACTTGTATCTTAAGAAGACTTCTGGGAAAATTAGTGAGCCAATCATACAAGCAGGAAATTGTGTTTCTGGGGTGTGGTCAGTATACATTCTGTGTACAGAACAGCTCCAGGTAGCCATATTGCATTGCAATTTCTTTAAAAGGAAAGGGAATTTTGAATAACATTCAATTACAATAGGATTTGTGTCGCAATTGTATACGCTATATTGTTTTTTCTTTAGTTGCTGATTTTTTTCCCCATGAAAGTGGAGTTACCCTTTAACAATCTATTCAGGTCCCTTATTGCTTTTGGGATGTGTCTGTGGCACTGCCATGTTTAAAATAAGGAAACTTCATTCTGCTTGACCACATATTTTGGGGGTTCCTGGGGTACTTTGCAGCTATGAATTGAGGGTTTTTTTTCTAACTGACACCCAGCAGTAACTAGTCTTGATCTTTATAGTTCTTCAATGAGTTACATTAAAAAACAGATTTGCTTTAAATCTCTAATCCAGCCAAAATGATTTTTCTAGTTTTAGATACAGTGGGGAGGAACTGGAGTTTGTCACACTTAATTGAACTCCAGACATTTATAAATGACACTATACAGTTTTGAATTTATAAATTTAAAAAAAAAAAAACTATTTACTGTTTTTTGTTTTTTTTTTAAATTTTAACTAAGTACCTGAATATTACATGGTAAAAGTATTTTCCAATCTTCTCTTCAGCTAAACTCAGAATGGGGAGTGATGGGCAGGAATAGGAGTCAGTGAGGTGTGCTGCATGCAAATGTGTTGACAAGGAACACGCTGATAAGAGGAGAGTGAGCAAATAGATGACTTCCTTATCCTGCTGCTACACTTTCATATCCAGTAAAAAGTCTGGGAGTGGAAATAGGACACCACTGTATTCCGTAATTGTATGTGGTGTCATCCACCTAGATGTGCCATGTGCCTGGGCTGTGCATATTTAATTGAACTTTAGTTTTAATTGTTGTGTCCCTATTTTTAATATAAAAGAAAGCATGGCCTCTTGTTACCCCTTTCAACCCGTCCCCCCCCTCCCCGCCCTACCTCCTCCCTTCTGCATACATATGTTGTAGCACCTACAATGCCTCAGTTTGGTTCTGCCTTGTGATCTTAACTACAGCTTAATGGTTACCGTGTTCAACCTACTCCCTCATTCTGGCTGACTGTAACCCATGTTTCTCCTGTTTAGTTGGATACCCGTGAGGGTCCTCTTACCCCCCTGCCCCCTCCCACACGGTACTGTAAACTTGGGTACTGTTCCCTTTCAGTACAACAGTTGATAGGTTGCGCCTCCCCGCCTAGGCACAGCGAGCACCCTTCACGGGGTGCCTGTGGGTTGGCAGTGCCAGTCACCACTCTCTCATGAACACTCATCTTACCGCCCCTTGCCTACCAACCCTCACGATTTATCTGTAGTTACAGTTGTTTATTATACTCTGTTACCAATCTTTGATTGCACTTCTTCTCAATTTACTGTATATCAAACGTTGTTACTCATTTGCATTCTTCAATAAAATACTTGAAACAGAAAAAAAAAAGAAAGCATGGCATGAAAAAAAATCCCCAATAAGGCAGTAATAAACTCCTTTTAGTAGAGTGGAGAAGTTTTAGAACCCTAATCAAGTTTTTACTGCTGTTTTTATGCCCAATGGAGAATTTCTCCTCTCACTTTCTGTCTATATGATGGGTGTCAGACAGGACAGGTAAAGGGGACATTTCCCAAAAAAGGAGCACAGACAACATTTAAAAGTGGAGTTATGCTTTAAGTTATGATTGATGGCATGAGTATAAATGTTATAAATTTGCGGGGCCAAAATTTAGTGTGACTGAAGCTAAGCTGATCTTTGTTTGTTTTCTGTGTTTGCTAGGTTTCTCTTTAGCCCAGAGCATTGCATAATTTCTGCTTGCTGCTGTTAAGATGTTTACCAGTTGGTGTGAAAAGTAATTTGATTATGAATATTTATCTGCCTTGTCAATCACTGAAAGTTTTATTCCAGTGATGTGAGCTGAGGGACATGGATTAATATTTGGAGCAGTCTTCTAGAGGGGGCTTTGTGCCTGGATTTTCATCTGGAGAGGATCCCTCTGTGAGGAGGTCTGCCTCTAGAGAAGGGGTCCTCAAACTATGGCCCTCCAGTTGTTGAGGAACTACAATTCCCATCATGCCTAGTCAGGTCTGTGAATGTCCGAGTTTTACAATGCCTCATGGGATGTGTAGTTCTGCAACAGCTGGAGGGCCGTAGTTTGAGGATCCCTGCTCTAGAGCCTAGCCCTGTCTAGGGGCTTTAGCCAAGGCCAAAGAAATCTAAGCTGGCCTGTGTTAGAGACTAGAGAATCAAGTTGGATACATGTCTGGAACATCTTTTAAAGAGCCTTCTTTACTGAAGAATGTCCTTTAGAGCTTGAGTGCTGCTGGATGGATATTTCATAAAGCCCTCATTAGGGCTCTTTCACACGGAGCGGACCGTATTGCGATCCGCTCCGGAATTTTTTTTTTTTCAAGGACACGGATGACACTTGTGTCATCCGCTCCGTATGTCCACATATCATCCCATCCATTTGCGGATGATATACGGACATAATGTATGTCTATGGGCATTGCGGATGTCAGGGGATGACACCGCTGACATCCGATTTTGCATCCGTTCCGTTTTTTTAAACGGAACAAAAATAGGGTTTTGTTCCGTTCCAAAAAATGGAACAGAACTGAAAGGATGAAAATCGGATGTCAGCGGATGGTCATCCGCTGACATCCGTAATCCCATAGACATGCATAGACAAACGGATGGGGTGATTTACGGACATACGGAACGTCCATGTGAAAGAGCCCTTACTCAACTCTTAATGTACTAATGAATCCTTGCATAGGGTCAGATTATCAATTCCTTTTAGTTGTCTGCTATTAATATGTTAGGGCCCTTAAGAGTTGCTCTTAAAGGACCTATTATCATTGGGAGACTGCTACTGAAGAAATTAGGACCACCAATGGTTCTTTATAGAGGATCTATAACCACTGGGAGGATGCTGCTAAAATATTACAGCAATAAAAAGCCGAAAACCCACCCTGAGATGTTAAAATGCTAGTCTTCCAAGTCACTTGGGGGTTATCCCACACTAACCACAGGTATATGGGGGTGCTACAAAGTCTACCGAGAAAAGTATAAACTTTAAAGCCTATGTCACAGCTATTTTCTGAGAGCAATTATTTTGTAACCTATGAGTGGATGCGGTTACAAGAAAAATGTTTTTGGCTCATCTAACTCTTTTGTAAAACAATTTTGACTTGCAGCCACTGTCAAAATAAAAGCAAAAATGAAAGGCTTTCAAAAGAAAATAAAAAAGATGACAGATCACCTAACATAGGGGTGGAAATCATGAAAAAAGTATAGTAAGATTGTACAGTGCATACTGCATAATACTGGCCATCCAGGGAGTGTCAAACAATACAAAAGATTTTAGGAAAACTGTACAACAGAGCTTGGCATTGTATCAATGGAACAGGAGAGCATAAAATTATCAACAGATTTTCTATTGAAATAATAAGCAATGAGCCAAGCAAAATATGTAAAACTACCTACTGGTATGAGCTTTCCAAATATGCATAACTACAGAGGCATTTTTTTTTAGAATTGGATAGAGTGGTGAAAAGTTAGGAATAATTTCAATGCTTTTATTGCCCTACTTTATCCAAAATGAAAACAGATTGTTTGGGCTTTAGATAATACACCTAAATATACTGATTCTAAACAAACCTCTGTAACCCCCCACCACCCTCTCTAAGCTTTTTTCACTTGCCATCTTTAGCCTACTCACAGACATAAGCTATTAATTATATATGGTAAACACATTTATTATCTCTCTTATTATCTTTCTGTATGTGTTTTTCCTATTGACATTTTCCACACCCTTTTTCTTAGGATGCACTTACATTGGGTACAGTTTAACTAAAGTTCAATTGTCCCCCCTCCCCAATTCCCACTCTGGTCTGCACATTGGGCTATAAGAAAGTGATCCTGGGAACATATACATAACCATCTCTGCCAACCAAATCACAGTGATACCTGTTTCTCTGCCCAGACCCTAAAGCCCAACCTTGGTTCGCACCCTCATCAGGCTAAACGCTTCCCTTACATGGACGTTCATACCCAGAATATCACCCCACATACTCCAATTACTAAACCAAACATACAAATACTTTAAGACCCCATTCACACAGGGGCGACGCTACTTGCTGGGGCGACCTGTGAAGTCGCGGTTCACCTCGGCGCGACATGCACGGACTTCATATCATTGAAGTCAATGCTGGTCGCCTCCAGGTCGCCCCAAAGTAGTAAAGGACCCTTTTCTAAGTCGGAGCAACTTGTGTCGCTCCTATTAGAATGGGTCCTGTGCTAATCAATGGCAGGCGATCCACCGCGACTTGTCAGGCGACCAAGTCGTCTGACAAATCGCGCTAGTGTGAATGGGGTCTTAGTGTATTTGTTTATATATGCCACTCCAGGCCTGCGAGCCTTTATAACTCTTGATTTTTTTTTTTTTCTTTGCATTATCCTGACTCTCTCTGACCATCGTTTTGTCATATACATGTTCAATATGTAAACCTCACTGGAATAAAACCCAATAAAGTATCAGGATGCCTACCTTTACACATACACAAACTTTAATGCTATCCCAGTCTTAGTTCGTAGGGTTCAATATTGAGTTGGCTCACCCTTTGCAGCTATAACAGGCTGGGGGAAGGCTGTCCATAAGGTTTAGGAGTGTGTCTATTGGAATGTTTGACCATTTTTCCAGAAGAGCATTTGTGAGATCAGCCACTGATGTGGACACACTTCTAAACCTTGTGGACAAGCTGCAAAGGGTGAGCCAACTCAATATTGAACCCTATGGACTAAGACTGGGATGGCATTACATTTAGACTAAGACTAAGCAGGCGTCATTTATCACTTTTCCTCCAAATCTCTATCAGTCACCAGTCATCCTCCTCATTCATTTTTTTCAGTACTTTTGAGTACTTCAGCCTCTCATCTATTATATCTTTACAATAACCACTCCTAGTTTTTATCTGTAATGTTTGGTACTGCGGATTTACATTTTATAGAATAAAATAATACCATAATAATTTTTTTCATAGAAAGAAGTACCCTTTGGTTAATGTTCATTATAACATATATATATGTGTGCTGATACATCACATTTCATTCTTTTTACCTCTGCTCAATCTTAATTTACCCAGTATCCCTCAGACAGTCTCTCACCCCCACCACCTACATTTTACATCAGTTCTTTTCATGGTTTCACATGCCTCTCCCCCCTGATTTATTATAATGTCTTCCTGTATCTTCTATTGTTGCTTTAGAGTAGTGCCACAACTGCTGCTGCCATTACCCAAGTTAGTAAAAGTGATCATTAGACTGCTATATGTGTAAAGCCCCGTACACACGTACCGATCGTCGGCCGAACGATCGGCCGTCTTTTGTCCAGGGCTGTCCTGTCCGCTGAAAAGTGCAAAAGACTGCACACAAATTTTGTCGGCCAACAACAGCCGACTGCAGAAGTGATGTCATGTGATGGTTAACTTTCCGTGTCTTTTTTTCTTTTCTGAGCATGCCCATTCTTGCAAATCTGCTGATTGTCAGCCGAAATCTGTACTGACTGATGCACAATCAGCCATTCTGTTGTCGGCGTACAAAAATTTTAATGCCTGCAGGACAGATTCTGTTCGGCCGAAAATGCGCTGTCGGCTGTCGGAAGCATCATACTAACAAGCCGACAATCGGCTGATCGTTCGGCGGCCGAATATTTGCGGCCGACAATCAGCCGATCGTTCGGCGGCCGAATATTTGCGGCCGACAATCGGTACGTGTGTACGGGGCTTAAGTTTCAGAGTTGTAAGAAGTTAAGATATTTAAAATAAAGATAGTTTTTTGGGGGATACAACATTTCCTACACAATAACATCCTACATCGGTTATTCAATTAATGAGTACAAGTTCAACCCTAAAGTTTACTTTTCTCTTGGCCAATATTATAATACAATATTGGTCCTTCTAATTATTAAATGGCTATATGAAGGGGTGATAAAATTGATCAAGCAACATTAGGTCCAAATTTTCATCACTGAAGCCTGTAAGCACAAAACTATTTCAAACGCCTTTGCTAAAATCACATCTTTCAAAACAAAACATGTCCTAGTTTTCCTGGCCCTAACCTTTCTTAGAAGATCTGAAAATTGCAACTGTGCAGCAACCTGCAACTTTCAGAGATACTTGAGATACCAAAAAACCCTGTTCACTCTATTGACAGTGCTTGAAGCTGCTAGGATTACTTTGTGGCCCTCCTCTTCCTGTTTTGCTTGCCTCCCTATGGTTCCCGAGGTGGCCTATTCAACTCCATTGCTAGCAGAGGCAAGGAGAAGGAAAGCGTAGAGACTCTGGTAGCTCCAAAAACAAAAACAACATGAAGCATTGTTTAAATGATCATCCTGAGACTGATACAGTGCTGATGCTTTAACACCTCAGCTCTGGAAGGTTTTACCCCCTTCATGTGCAGGCCATTTTTTGCTGTTCAGCATTGTACTACTTTAACTGGTAACTGGTAACTATGCTGTACCCAAACAAAATTGATATCATTTTTTTTTTCACATAGAGCTTTATTTTGGTGGTATTTGGGTTTATTATATAAACAAAAAAAAAAGACGAAACTTTTTTTATATAAAACATATAAAAAAAAGCTAATATAAAAAGCTATAAAACATATCCAATAAAAAAATGTAAAAATATATAATTTCTTCATAACTTTAGGCCGAAATGTATTCTGCTATTCTTTGGTAAAAAAAAGAAATCCAAATAAGTGTATATTGATTGGTTTGCGTGAAAGTTATAGTGCCTACAATTTATGGTATATATACTAGAATCGTTTTTTTTTTTTATATACTACTAATGGCGATAATCAGAGACTTATAGTGGGACTGGGATAGTACGACGGGCAATCTGACACAAACTTACACTGGGTGGGAACTGACTAACTGCCAATGACATCACCAGTGACACTAATACAGCGATCAGTGAAAAAAAAACTGTCACTGTAATACTGAAACTGGCTGGAAAGGGGTCATATCTAGGGACATCAAAGTGTTAAAGTAGAACTATAGGCAAAACATATTTTTTCATTTTGGATATAGCAAGTGAGGGTTATAACAACTGTCAGATTTTTTTTTTCGCCATCTGTGTCTGATTGGCGAGATTTCCCTTCACTTCCTGTCCCCTAGCCAAACAGGAAGTGGGAGGAAATCCCTGAAAATTAAGAAAATTCCTTGGGGACCCCTAGGTCACCAGAACTAATGTCCCCCTTGGAAGAGTTCTTCTCTTTCACTTTCCTGTAGACAACCCAAAATGATGGATTTTCTTTTACTTTCACTTTCAATGATAACAGTAAAAAGGACAAATAGAGAGGGTGAATCTCCCTAATGAGGGCACAGACAGCAATATAAACTGACAAGTATTGTAATCTCTCCCCACTCTGCCCAAAACTAGAAAAAAAAAGTTTGCTTTTACTTCAACTGTGAGCCTAGCAAGTGTTAAAGTGGTTGTAAACCCGAAAAAAAAAACCCTGCAAGACAAAGGCATAATGAGCTAGTGTGCATCGCATACTAGCTCATTATGTATTACTTACCTTAGAACGAAGCCCCGACACGGACCCCCGGACACCACTGCGGGCGCTGCCATGATCCCTCGGTGTCTCTTCCGGGTTTGGCGGCTCTGGCGCTGTGATTGGCCGGAGCCGCAATGATGTCACTCCCACGCATGCGCGCGGGAGCGATTTTCCGGCAAGCTCCCGGCAAGGAAAGCTGAAGGTCCCCCGCTTGCGTGAGTAGCTGCATGCACTGCAAATATCTCTTAAACCGTGCCGGTTTAGGAGATATTAATTGTACCTACAGGTAAGCCTTATTATAGGCTTACCTATAGTTAAAAGTGTCAAAAAGCGGGATACTACCGCTTTAATGTGTGTTTTGCAGGGATAAGAAACAGAGAGATTGCTCCCTCTGTACAGAGCCTTGTGTTGATTGTCAACACAGGACTCTGAGCTGTAATTGGACACAGCTGATCAGCAGGTCCCAGCCATAAATCATTGGCTGAGACCTGCTGACATGCCTTGAACCCAGAAATGGGCAGCGAAGTACCAGTATGTCGCTTTGCCTGTACAGGCAGCCTACCTGCAAGTTCGCAAGTAGTTAAAGTGTATGTCACGTGTGAGTGCGCAAGGATTATAAAACCGGTCACATCTTTACTGCTCAACGAGGGACACAGACCGAAAAAAAAAAAAAGCTGACAGGGGTTCTAGCATTACCCCATTCTGCTAAAAAAAAAAAAGACATTTGTATTTCTGTCTGTGTTGCTGTGTGTTCCCCTCATGTCCTGCTTGCTACAATGTTGTCAACAGAACAGTAAGTAAGGGTAATTCTCTCTAGTAGAGCCCCACATAGCAGTAAAAACCTTACAGGGATTCTAAACTTTATTGATGCTATCCAAACTAAGAAAAACATTTTGGCTGAACATACACTATATTAGATAAGGAGAATAAGGCATAATGGTAACAAAATGCCTGGAAGGCAGGTAATCCTACAAAATGTCTCAACAATCCAAGGGGAAAACAGACATCATCATGCCTTGTACACACGTTCAGATGATTGGACGACTTATCGCTCGCATTTTGTTGCATGATACAAATATTGAATTCAACAATGCATATAAACGTAGGATTTTTTTCGTGCGATTCTGGAAAAGCTTCCTGGTTGCTTAGCTACGTATCAGATGGTGCAAAACAAAAACAATGGCAGCCAGGCTTTTTCCGTGCTATTTTAGTGTTTCTGATCATGCGCGGTCTTTGTCGATCGATTTTTAGCAGACGCATACTGTACTGATTAAACGATTGTCGTTCCCTAGGCTATTGTAAGACAGAAGTTTTCATGTTTGTCCCTTCAGGTTTTGTTGGACGAACTGTCGGGATCGGCTGTCGAAAGCTGTGTACTAACCATCAGATTATCGTGCCATCAAGTCAAAAGCGATTATTTTCGTACGATTATCTGAACGTGTGTACGAGGCATTATATACCCTCATCATCTTATCAGACAAGGCGAACACAAAAAGTTAGAGGCAGATGTAGACAGACAGATTGCAGCGCGAAGTTAGGAAAAAAACGCAGACTTAATCAACAACACTATGGTGAGAGAATGTGTATATAAACTCCAATACATTTAACCAGGTTCTTACAGATATTACTGGAGTAAATTAGAAAATCCCCCAGACTTTTACCAGAATTTCTATTAAAACCTAAAAGGATGTGAAAGACCTGATGACCAATGTAGGGGATTTCGCTGAATAATTCTGGCCATACACTAGCCAAAAAATTGTTTGAAAATATGTCATCTGGCCATACACTAGCCGAAAAATCGTTCGAAAATATGTCATCTGGTCCGTTTGTTCGTTCGTTTTTTGTCCAGTTAATGGGCACAAATGGAAAATCGATTTTGACTTTTCAGAGCTAAAAAATCGAAGTAACAGTTTGGAAAATTCTGCTGAACGAACGATAAATTGAAAGGTTAATGTGTTTCTCGCCCAATCTGTTTGCACTAGGCATATGTGACAAAATGAATGAAAAACTGATTCATTTATGTCCATTGAATGATTTATCGATCAAAATTCGGTCATTACATGATGGCACGATCGTTTGCTCTCACAGCCGAGTGTTTGTTTTTCAAAAACGATTTTTCGTATAGTGTATGGCCAGCATTTTTATAAACTACCAATGGCAAAACAATAGCTGTAGCAGCCCATGTGGCTGCTAAGGGGCCTGGGGGTGGCAGGGGCCCCACTGGCCTGTTGAGGCAGTTTAAACATAGAAAATCTGTGTGCATGTGAAGGTAGCACAAATCTATTACTGTATTGTTTTTTAGTGATTGCAGAAGCTGCTACCGCAGCTAAAATGGGCAAGTGTTTGTAATAAACTCAACAAAAGTTTGCATTCGCCCTGGTTCAGACCAGTGCGGCTTTAAAGTCACGCTACTTCAGAGCCACTTCAAAGCCGACTATCAGTATGATTACATGTTCCGCTTGCTGACATCTGTGCGACTTCAGACTTCATTTAACAGATGTCAATGCAAGCAGCTTTGAAATCGCATAGAAATAGCGCAGGGCCCTATTTTCAAAGTTGCTGCGACTTGAGTCGCAGCATTTTGAACGGTTCCATTGCCGCTAATGGGGTGCCACCTGTCATCCAACTTTGAACTGTCAAGTCGCACTGGTGTGAACCAGGGTTTAGGGTTATAGAGTAATAATATTGAATTGTGTGCTGGTCTTTATTAATATTGCTACTCCAAACTTTTTTTCTTTTTTTTTGCGGCACCACTTTATTTCACCCCTTTTTTTCTTTTTTTATTTTAGCCCTTTTTGTGGCAGTGGAAGGGGTTGGGGGAATTTACACTGAGGTCTTTATATCTGAGGTATAAAAAAAAGGCTGGTGGGCTACTGAGGACAGAATAGTAAGATGGAAAATGAATGTTAACACCACCCTCTTAAAGCGGAGTTCCACCCTGGGCCAGGGACTATTCATAGGATTCAGATATATTGGGCAGACTAGATGGGCCAAATGGTTCTTATCTGCCGATACATTCTATGTTTCTATGGAATACTTTTTTTAATAAAAATACCCCCGGGACAGTCAGGGCTAGTACATTCTACAATGCATAGCCTCTGATCTGTCCCGGGTTGCACTTACCTTTTAGAAGAAATCCTTACCTAGAAAAAGTATTGTCCAGCGCTGCCATCTCAGGTGTGGGCAGCTTGAAGCCAGCGCGTCCTCTTCTGCGTCCTCTTCCGTCTTCTTCGGCCCCACGATGCACTGCGCCGGCCCCCCCCCCCGTCACTTCTGGGTCCGCAGCGTCATCCCTGCACAGCTTCTGGGCACTCTGTTTTGCAAGGTATGACGCCTGCACCGGAACTGACGTCGGGGCCGGTGCAGGCGCATTGATTCCTGGGAGCGATGACGTTCAGCTCCCAGGAATCATTGCAAAGCCAGGAAGTGACGAATCACCGTGGCCGCCGAGGGGAGGAAGAAGGAAGTAAGGTGAGTATATTTTCTTCTAAACGAGGTAAGTAAAAAAAAAAAAAAAAAAAATTGCGATTATCCATTTGTTTTTCAGGTGACAGAGAGGAAGAAGATGGAGGTAAGTATAATTTTAAGGCCCGTACACACGTACCGATTGCCGGCCGTAAATATTCGGCCAACGTCCGATCGGCCGATCGGCGACTTGTTAGTATGATGCTTCCGACAACCGACTGCGACTTTTCGGCCGAACAAAATCTGGTGTGCAGGCTATAAAATTTTTGTAGGCCAACAAAGAACGGCCGATTGTTCGTCAGTCAGTACAGATTTCGGCCGACAAAAAGCAGATGAGCAAGACTGGGCATGCTCAGAGAAGAAAAAACACACGGAAAGTTAACCATCACATGACATCACTTCTGCAGTCGGTTGTTGTTGGCCGACAAAATTCGTGTGCAGTCTTTTGCACTTTTCAACCTACATGACAGCACCGGACAAAAGACGGCCGATCGTTCGGCTGACAATCGGTGCGTTTGTACGGGGCTTTAGGGTGGAACTCCACTTTAAGTACACAGCTCTGGTCTTGAGAGTCTTGATTATGCTGACAGCTCTCCTGTTATCTGCCCTTGATTTAGACATTTTAGGTTAAAATCAATGAGAGTCGGGAGAGTACCAGGAAGCCCCATCAAAAGTTTGGAATGGGGCCCCATGATCTGTATATAACTCATGTAAACTACAACAGATATATGCCTTTGGATCTGGAACTACTAAAGGGGTTTCCCACTTCTCTGAGGTTTTGCTTCCTATGTAAGATGAGTTTTTTGGGGTCCTATCACTTTGGAGTTCTGGAAGAGAGTCTACCAGCAACATACCATGGGAACCTGGAAAGTGTGAACAAAACCTTCGAGTAAACACATCACTAATTTGCATACAAAACAATAGTAGGCAATAGCAAAATTCCCCTTCCTTAAAGATCAAACATAAGATAAGTATTATTCATCAAGGAAGAACATTGCCTAAGCAGAAGAGAGTACTTTGCAGCAAGTTTTTTCAGAGAGGTAGTCTCCTAAAAACTGATGTCTCCATTCTTGGTAGACGCTGATGGTAGACTAAACCTGCTGACAATTTCTTATACCTCTCAGAAAGACTATTGGTGATATATCTGTGCTTGGATTATTATTCTGCATTCTTGCCGTGGCTTTTATGAAGGATTCCCAATCTACCTGCTTGATTTTTTTTAAATCTTTTATATAAAGTGCAACAAGATATTCTAAAACACGCAAAAGCGGCAGAAAACCCCAAAGCTTCCAAGTGGAAAGAAAAAGATTAAGTAGTTATAGTAAGCGTTAGATATTGGAGAGTGCAAGTCATATATGATTCAACTTTGCAGGCTCTGCCTACAGCTAAGCCCCCGTTCACACTGGGGCGACCTGTCAGGCGACCTGGTCGCCTGACAGGTCGCCGTAGGTCGCCTCGCATAGAGAAGCTGTGGACCCGTTCTAATAGGAGCGACACAAGTCGCTCCGACTTAGAAAAAGGGTCCGGAGCTTCTTTGGGGCGACCCGGAGCAACCTGCATAGACATCAATGTTATGAAGTCCGTGCCGGCTCGCACCGCGACCTGTGAGGTCGCCCCGGGAAGTAGCGTCGCCCCAGTGTGAACGGGGCCTTAAAATATCACTTTTGGGTGGACTAAACCATTCACAATATCAATGTCATATACAATGAAATACAGTTCTACCATGTGTTCACAGGCCTGAGCTATTGCAGCTAAAAAACAAAAAAAAAAATGATTTTATTTGGTCATTGTTAAGGTGTCGCAGCAGGGAGGTGTTTTGCCAATCATAACCGGGTCATATCTAGAAATTATTTATAAAATACGTTGTCTGTGCAGCATATGGCAACCAATCAGATCCTTTCTTTCACCACCTCTCCTATTAGAAAACACACACTCACAAAGGTTACTAAAGGCAAAACACCCCTTTTTTTGTAGATTTCATAAATAGGTATTGCTAATGATCGAAATAATAATAAATAACAACAATAATAATAGTAGTAATACTACTACAGTAAACACCCCCTCCATGGGGGGGGGGGGGGGTTACGTTTCGGACCCACACGCGAAAAGTGAAAATCCGCAAAATAGAAAAACCCTATTAAAATGCATTGTAGGCATGTTTTTTTAACTGTCACTGTACTTTTAAAAGCATTTTAAGGTCTTTAAACACACTTTTAAAACAATAGAAACTCATTTAAACACATAAAAGATACTGAGAGACAGAGCAAGAGCTATGGAAAACACAAAAATATTTCATTTTCAATGATTTAATTAGTAAAATAACATTGCAGAAAAAAACTATAACTAGGTTTTCTTCTACTACTACTACCACTACTACTTCTACTATAACTTCTACTAATACTACTATTATAACTTCTACTGATACTACTATTACTACTACTACTACTATAACTTCTACTGATACTACTATTACTACTACTACTACTACTACTATAACTTCTACTGATACTACTATTACTACTACTACTACTACTATAACTTCTACTAATACTACTATTACTACTACTATAACTTCTACTAATAATACTACTACTAATATAACTTCTACTAATACTACTACTTCTACTACTACTACAACTTCTACTACTACTACTACTACTATAACTTCTACTAATACTACTACTACTATAATGTCTACTACTAACACTACTACTACTCCTACGACTACTACTACTATAACTTCTACTAATACTACTACTACTACTTCTACTATAACTTCTACTAATACTACTATTACTACTACTACTATAACTTCTACTAATACTACTACTACTACTACTTCTACTATAACTTCTACTAATACTACTAATACTACTACTATAACGTCTACTAATACTACTACTACTAATATAACTTCTACTAATACTACTACTTCTACTACTACTACAACTTCTACTACTACTACTACTACTACTACTATAACTTCTACTAATACTACTACTACTATAATGTCTACTACTAATACTATTACTACTCCTACGACTACTACTACTATAACTTCTACTAATACTACTATTACTACTACTACTACTACTATAACTTCTACTGATACTACTATTACTACTACTACTACTATAACTTCTACTAATACTACTACTTCTACTACTACTACAACGTCTACTACTACTATAACTTCTACTAATACTACTACTACTACTTCTACTATAACTTCTACTAATACTACTATTACTACTACTACTATAACTTCTACTAATACTACTACTACTACTACTTCTACTATAACTTCTACTAATACTACTATTACTACTACTATAACGTCTACTAATACTACTACTACTAATATAACTTCTACTAATACTACTACTTCTACTACTACTACAACTTCTACTACTACTACTACTACTACTACTACTATAACTTCTACTAATACTACTACTACTATAATGTCTACTACTAATACTACTACTACTCCTCCTACTACTACTACTATAACTTCTACTAATACTACTACAACTTCTACTACTACTACTATAACTTCTACTAATACTACTACTACTTCTACTACTACTACTACAACTACTACTATAACTTCTACTAATACTACTATTACTACTACTCTAACTTCTACTAATACTAATATTACTACTACTACTACTACTATAACTTCTACTAATGCTACTATTACTATAAAGTCTACTACAGTACTACTACTATTAATAATAATAACAATAATAGTAATACACAACAAGGTGCTTCAACATGAAAACATACATTTTATTAAGATTTATCAAACACGTACCTTTTTATTCATATGAATGGCTTTTATATCAAATGGTACATCTACCTCTGTCACGCTCTGAAATATTTTAAACATGAAACATTTACAAGTATTATTAAAAAAAAAAAAAAAAAAACAGTCAAAATAAGCCAGCAAATTAAAATCAGTATCTGTAAAATCAAAATCTACTAGTGTCAAGCTGAAATAAAAATTGTGACATTTAGGTAAGAAATACTAAAACATCAGCCTACCTGTGAACATGAAATACCAAATTCTTTAATTCTCTGTATGGAGTGACAATTAGCAATGCCACAGAATAAAATGATGAGCAAAGGACAGCCTGAGGTTCCCCAGCACAGAAAGCAGCACTCTCTGTGGAATTTCATTGCTACTCTTTTAGTGTCAGTGATAGCTTGTGTACATCATAAAGCCAATTTGCCTTTAAGTAATGGTTTCGTACCCGCCCTCTTCTAACTCATTGGGTGGAAGTCTGTGAATCATGAAAGTACTTTCCCTTTGTGATTATAAACAGATCAGCAAAGATTCATGTAACAGTGGAAAAAAAAAAAGGTATGATAAAACATGGCTGGATAGGAATGACAATACAGGATTACGTCACACTGGTTACAACTTTTTCTCAGCATTTTAAAGGGCTGACATTTACATTCTGTAAAGGTCAATAAAACACTCATTTTCTTCTGCACTTATAGATTGTCTGGATTCCTATAGCACTTGCTTTTCCACATACCAGAGAAATCTGCTTTGGAAATTGAAGTGAATGTGAAGCTGGTCAATTGATGTTTCTGATGGCTCAGTTGTCAGTAGTGCCAATGCTTGGATTTTCTGTAGGAGCTTTATTTTTTCTAAACTCCTCAGCAGAAAATAAGAATGTGAGCCAGGAGTTTACAACTAGTGTAAATGAATGTAATGAAATACCGTAGTTGTAAGTAACTAACTTTTGTTATTTAACCACTTAAGCCCCGGAGGATTTGGCTGCTCAAAGACCAGGCCCTATTTTGCGATTCGGCACTGCGTGATTTTAACGGACAATTGCGCAGTCGTGCGACGCTGTACCTAAATTAAATTGATGTCCTTTTTTTCCCACAAACAGAGCTTTCTTTTGGTGGTATTTGATCACCTGTGCGATTTTTATTTTTTGCGCTATAAACAAAAAAAGAACAATATTTTTCAAATTTTTTTATATAAAATTCTCAAAAAAAAAAAAAGTAAAAATCAAAATTTTTTAACATTTTCGGCCAATTTGTTTTCTGCTACACCTTTTTGGTAAAAAAAATTGCAATAAGCCTATTTTGATTAGTTTGCGCAAAAGTTATTATGTTTACTAACTACGGTAAAGATTTATGTAATTTTTATTGTTTTTTTTTTAACTAGTAATGGTGGCAATCTGCGACTTATTTTGCGGGACTGCGACATTGCGGCAGACCGATCGGACCCCTGACTGACACTTTTGGGAGTACCAGTGACATTACTATAATAATAAATGCTATAAATATGCACTGTTACTGTAAAAATGACACTGGCAGGGAAGGGGTTAACTTTATTGGTGATAAGTAGGTTAAATGTATCCCTAGGGGCGTGATTCTAACTGTGGGGGGGCATGGCTTGTGATGTAACCACAGAGACATACGATCCTACATAGCAGGATCGCATAGCCTCTCTGCTTACATCAGGGAGCATGACAGACGGCTGTGTTTTTATATCAGCCGTCTGTCCTTCTCCCTCACCTGTGGGAGATTGCGAGTGGCCGGCGGACATCAGAGCCGCCGGTCACACGCGTGGGGATGTCTGTGAACGAGCGAGGGCAGGAGCGCGCCTCCGGCGGCGCACGCTCGCCCCCTACAGGCTCCTGGGCGAGCGACGTAGGTCTACGTCGGTTTGCCCAGGAGCGACTGACTGCCGCAGTAAATAGTCGTGCCCGCCGTTCTGGTCTCTGGAGTTTAGATGGGTGCATGGAGCCCAGGAAACATGTACGTGTGTGAAGGGCTTTGGGGGGGGGAATTTCCGGGTTGATCAGGGGACCAACTCATTCATTTTAAAAATTCAACTACAAAACTTTATATAGTAGAAAACATTGAAAGTGGGCTAGTAGATTCATCCAGATTTACAATATATTAAAGTTTTAACCACTTACCTACTAGGCACTTTTACCTCCTTCCTGACAAAGCCAATTTAAAGCTGTCAGCGCTGGCACAGTTTGAATAACAATTGCGCTTTTAAAAGAAAAAATATTTTCCTTAGTTTCTGTTATAAAATTTTGCTTCTTCACTAATGTTTACTGATTAGGCGGCAATGATGGGAACTGATACGGGGGCACTGATGAGGCAGGACTGATAGGCAGCACTGGAGAGGCTGCACTGATAGGCGGCACTGATGAAGCAAGACTGATAGGCAGCATTGGTGAGGCTGTACTGATAGGCGGCACTGATAGCAAAAGTTTTTCTTAATTTCTTGTATAAAATTTTGAAAATAAGTAATTTTTCTTCTTCACTGATGTGCACTGATGAGGCTGCACTGTTAGGCTGCACTGATGGGTACTGATGAGGGGGCACTGATAGGCAGCACTAAGGGGCACTGATAGGCTGCACTGATGGGCACTGATGGGGCTGCCCTGATCATCAGGGCACTGATGATCAGTGCCCTAATTATCAATGTGAACAATGTCCTTTCCTCCCACAGACACAGCATGGGAGGAAATAACTGCCGATAACTGGCAAGTCTGTTTACATGTGATCAGCTGTGATTGGACACAGCTGATCACATGGTAAAGGGCCTCTGTGATTGGCCCTTTACCCCGATCTATGATCAGCTGTGTTCAAAGGACACAGCTGTCACAGAGCGTGCCTGATGCGCCCTGCAGGAGGCACGCGGGGGACGGGGGTTCTGGGAGGACGTCCTGATGCCCTCTCAGAACTGGATGACTGTGATGTAGCTGCCATTTGGCTATAGCACAGTTGATAATAAATAGATAAAGTGTCACTAAACCCAATTTGAAAAAAAAAAAAAACATTCTCAATAGAATTATTTGGATTTAAATGTGTCCCTTCTAATTGCATCTTTTGGACAACACATCTGGTAAAATGAATTTTAATTCTCCCCTGTTTTGACTTTATTAAGGAGGGTATTCACTCTACATGGCCCCACTCTATGTGGACACTAGTTACCCTCCCAAGATCGACTACAGATGCTTGCATGAGGTATGAGCCTGAAATAAATTGGTGAGACGCTTGTGCAGTAGAATCGACAGGCAAATTGATAGCTGGAAAATGTAACTTGAGGAGAGCAGTGTACGTGATCACAATATAGAAATGGAAAGGAGCCTGTGTCAGGGAAGTGCAGAGCGAACCTTTAGGACACCAAAAAATAGAATATAGAGGTAATTTTGAGATTTTAGGTGATTTGGGGTAGTACAGTCTGCTGTATTAGGAGGTCATTATAACATGGAGCATTTAGTGACACATTAATATTACTTTAATTATGTGTAGCACCCTACAGGTAGGTGCTAGGTAAATGCATAGTAGGCCTTGTCTGCTAACAGCAGGGCCATGTTTATTTTTGTCGGGTGGGTTGTCATGACTCCCAAGTGTGTTTTCTAAGAGTCTGGGGAGTCTCCCCACTGGCTCGATCAGAGGCTTCTGATAGGGCAGTAGAGGAAACCCAATCAGAAATACATTCAGACTTGTATTTACCCCAGAAGGAAGATTCTGCCGCATAGGATTTTGGGGGAGGGTATAAGTCTGAAGGGGGCGCATGACTCAGCATCTTTGGCAGGAGCAGAGTCCCAGGAGGGAGAGGACGGCTATTTCTCCTCCTGTCTGAGGAAGCGGATGTCTCGGGGTGTCGTATGAGAATCCAGAGAGTGCTGAGTTGAGCTGAGGGGATGCGGTGTGCTGAGAACCAGCAGAGAGCAAGAGGGGTCCAGTCCCAGGAAAGCCTACACAGGTTGTGAGTACTGAGAATTGCCCCTGGGGGTCTGCCAGAAGTGTTAGAAGAGACCACTCTGGAAGAGGTTCTGGGATTCAGTGTGTGCTAGCTGTAAAGGGGGTACCTAGGTTGAGGACCCTGAAGTGACAGAGGGGGTACATAGTCAGTGGACCCTGAAGAGTTAAAGGTTGAAAGGGAGCGCCTGCAGTTTGGGCCCTGAATTGTACAGAGTACCAGTTGGGAGTTGCAGCCATACAGGAATTCACAACAAGCTACCTCAAGCCAGTGCAAGGCTGGAGGGAGTAGTCAGTGACTTTGCAGTGCAGCAGTGTCACCAGTTCAATACTCCACAGTCCTGAGTCTTCTGGACTTAAAGTCGAGGATTCAGCACTTCTTTCAAGTTACAGAGTGTTCTAAGCGTCAGTGAGCGTTGGTTAGCGTCGGCTGGCGTCAAGGCAGCTTTAACAGACATTTTTCTGGAAAAAGTCCCAAGTTGTACTTAGTTGAGCCTAAAGGAGTATCCCACTCATTCCCTTCTCCCATCCCCTTAAATACAATAAAACAAAGATGCCGGAGTTGTCAATGTCTCAGTTCACACACCCAGGGTCGCAGCTCACATGGGCTGGAGAGGTAACCGGTAACAATGGCAGACCCACATCAGGCTCAATGCCTGGAAAACCTGCTACATTTGGGGGCTCGTCTGGGATTTTGCCATTAGTTACTGTGTAACTAGTAATTAGTAACTGTGTCCGGAACTGCTATTCAAACGCCAGGCCGGGTGTGAGACTGCAACTGCGGGAGGCAGGGAGAGTGGGTTGAAGTTGGAAGCCCACATGGAAGGATGCTTGTGGCAATGTAAATGTTCTAAGAAAAATTGTGATGTGACAAAGACAATTTATATGGATTATGAAATGTATTCTGCCATCAGAAAATGGAGAGCAGGAGGCAAATGTGTCCGAGTGTATGAGTGCTGCAACTGCTTAACAGTAGGAAGTCCCAGGGTGGACAGTGAAGATGGCGTCAGGGGTCCCAGGGAGGACAGAGAAGAGGACACCGGAGGTCCTAGTGTGGACAGTGAAAATGGAGGCCAGGGGCACAGGAAGAGAGGTGCCAGGGGCCTAGTGGTGGTGCACGCTATGTGGAAAGATGTTGACCATGCATTTGACAGCGGGACATGTATTCTTTATAGTTGCTGCACGTATACTGTGGGGATCGTAGTCGGCCATGCCGAGAAGGGCAGTGGGGCTAGTCCCAGAGCCTGTATGGAAGATGAGGATTGCACGTGTGTGGCAAGGAAGAGAAGTATCGGCCATGTGACCGGCAGCGGGATGCTACTCTTGCTGAGCAAGGAAGGACAGCTGGCTTCAGTGAAGGAAGGCGCAGATGTGGCCCTAGTGCAACTGAGATGGGCGGATGTATGTCTGGCAAGTGACATGACCCGCTTTGCAGGTACTTCCCAGAGGTTTGCAGCGAGGGAGCATGGCAGGGGAAGAGTTACAGTACTGCGCAGGAAAGCGCGCCACAGTGGGAGGAGTAACCGCCCAATATGGCGAAAGGGTGAGGACAGCGGGAACATCCGGCCAATCAGGAGTGATCCAGGGAACCCTATTAATATCCCCTCCTTCGGGTGTGGCCTTGTGGGAGACACGTGTAGGAGAGAGAGACATGTCGTTTGTCAGAGGAACGAAGAGTGTTCCCACTATTACTGCCACCATGGGCAAAAACCCTGCAGATAAGAGCCGAGAGCAGATCCACCAGCCCGATCCCCCCTTAGTTTGGGATACCGTTATCCGGATGGTGCCGGAGGGCAGACTCACGTTGTGCACCGGAGGCGGTCGGGAGTTCCTTGGAGTGGTATGTCCCCAGTGTGCCACTATTACTCTGAGGGTGAACGCGTGGGTTCAATGTGGGCAATGTGAGAGCCACCCCAAGAAGCTCACCATTCTGTGGGAGACAGGCCTCACTCAAGAGGTGACCAGGAACGAGTCAAAGTCAGTCAGGAGGGGCATGTTCAGACTCATGATGCAGCTGGAGGCCCTGCCAGCAGTCGGTGGGCCTACAGTCTGCGGGAAGGGAGTTTGGTCGCAGAGCTCCATAGGGAGGGGAACTGTATCTACCCAAACAGTTGGAGAATGGCCAGAGAGACCTACCCCAAAGGCCATAGCGGGATCCGCCCCATCAGTATTCCACAGTCTGGAAAGTCAGAAACGGTGCAAGCGTCACCTACCAGCACCAGCAGTGAGGGTGAGAGGTGCCCTGTAAGAACTGATTCCCCATCCTTCTACATGAAATATGGACCATTGGAAGAAGGGATGGATGATTGGGGATCAATCAACGAGACTGAATGGGAATGGGGGTCAGAGGCTGGAAGCAGCTCCCCCGGTCCAGAAGTGATTATGCCATTAGACCAGGAGGCTATTGAGAAGGGGGAACTGGCTCAGAAATTGGCAGACCCACATGAGGCTCAATGCCTGGAAAACCTGCTACATATGTGTCTGTGTCTGTGTCTGTTTAGAGAGAAATTCTGTCTCATTTTCAGTAATAAATCTGTCTGGGAACATTGCAAATTGTTGCATTTGTCAGCCCCAGGAATGTATATGGAGATACCTCTGTATTCTATG